>NC_083726.1:74789716-75100039 GCF_028564815.1 Eubalaena glacialis | reverse complement strand
GTGTCTGGTCTTACATTTAGGTCTCGAATCCATTTTGAGTTTATTTTTGTGTATGGTGTTAGGGAGTGTTCTAATTTCATTCTTTTACATGTAGCTGTCCAGTTTTCCCAGCACCACTTATTGAAGAGACTGTCTTTTCTCCATTGTATATCCTTGCCTCCTTTGTCATAGATTAGTTGACCATAGGTGCGTGGGTCTATCTCTGGGCTTTCTATCCTGTTCCGTTGATCTGTATTTCTGTATTTCTGCCAGTACCATATTGTCTTGATTACTGTAGCTTTGTAGTATAGTCTGAAGTCAGGGAGTCTGATTCCTCCAGCTCCGTTTTTTCCTCTCAAGACCGTTTTGGCTATTCGGGGTCTTTTGTGTCTCCATACAAATTTTAAGATTTTTTTGTTCTAGTTCTGTAAAAAATGCCATTGGTAATTTGATAGGGATTGCACTGAATCTGTAGATTGCTTTGGATAGTATCATTTTCACAATATTGATTCCTCCAATCCAAGAACATGGTATATCTCTCCATCTGTTTGTATCATCTTTAATTTCTCTCAACCATGTCTTATAGTATTCTGCATACAGGTCTTTTGTCTCCCTAGGTAGGTTTATTCCTGGGTATTTTATTCTTTTTGTTGCAATGGTAAACGGGAGTGTTTCCTTAATTTCTCTTTCAGATTTTTCATCATTAGTGTATAGGAATGCAAGAGATTTCTGTGCATTAATTTCGTATCCTGCTACTTTGCCAAATTCATTGATTAGCTCTAGTAATTTTCTGGTGGCATCTTTAGGATTCTCTATGTATAGTATCATGTCATCTGCAAACAGTGACAGTTTTACTTCTTTTCCAATTTGTATTCCTTTAATTTCTTTTTCTTCTCTGACTGCTGTGGCTAAGACTTCCAAAACTATATTGAAAAGTAATGGTGAGAGCGGACATCCTTGTCTTGTTCCTGATCTTAGTGGAAATGATTTCAGTTTTTCACCATTGAGAATGATGTTTGCTCTGGGTTTGTCATATATGGCCTTTATTATGTTGAGGTAGGTTCCCTCTATGCCCACTTTCTGGAGAGTTTTTATCATAAATGGGTATTGAATTTTGTCAAAAGCTTTTTCTGCATCTATTGAGATAATCATATGGTTTTTCTTCTTCAATTTGTTAATATGGTGTATCACATTGATTGATTTGCATATATTGAAGAATCCTTGCATCCCTGGGATAAATCCCACTTGCTCATGGTGTATGATACTTTTAATGTGTTGTTGGATTCTGTTTGCTAGTATTTTGTTGAGGATTTTTGCATCTCTATTCATCAGTGATATTGGTCTGTAATTTTCTTTTTTTTGTAGTATCTTTGTCTGGTTTTGGAATCAGGGTAATGGTGGCTTCATAGAATGAGTTTGGGAGTGTTCCTTCCTCTGCCTTTTTTTGCAGGAGTTTGAGAAGGATGGGTGTTATCTCTTCTCTAAATGTTTGATAGAATTCACCTATGATGTCATCTGGTCCTGGGCTTTTGTTTGTTGGAAGATTTTTAATCACAGTCTTAATTTCAGTGCTTGTGATTGGTCTGTTCATATTTTCTATTTCTTCCTGGTTCAGTCTTGGAAGCTTATACCTTTCTAAGAATTTGTCTATTTCTTCCAGGTTGTCCATTTTATTGGCATAGAGTTGCTTGTAGTAGTCTCTTCGGATGCTTTGTATTTCTGCAGTGTCAGTTGTAACTTCTCCTTTTTCATTTCTAATTTTATTGATTTGAGTCCTCTCCCTCTTTTTCTTGATGAGTCTGGCTAATGGTTTATCAATTTTGTTTATCTTCTCAAAGCACCAGCTGTTAGTTTTATTGATTTTTGCTATTGTCTTCTTTGTTTCTATCTCATTTATTTCTGCTCTGATCTTTATGATGTCTTTCCTTCTACTAACTTTTGGTTTTGTTTGTTCTTCTTTCTCTAGTTCCTTTAGGTGTAAGGTTAGGTTGTTTATTTGAGATGTTTGTTGTTTCTTGAGGTAGGATTGTATTGCTATAAACTTCCCTCTTAGAATTGCTTTTGCTGCATCTCATAGGTTTTGGATTGTCGTGTTTTCATTGTCATTTGTCTCTAGGTATTTTTTGATTTCCTCTTTGATTTCTTCAGTGATCTCTTGGTTATTTAGTATCGTATTGTTTAGCCTCCGTGTGTTTGTGTTTTTTACGGTTTTTTCCCTGTAATTCATTTCTAATCTCATAGCGTTGTGGTCAGAAAAGATGCTTGATATGATTTCAATTTTCTTAAATTTACTGAGGCTTGATTTGTGACCCAAGATGTGATCTATCCTGGAGAATGTTCGTGCGCACTTGAGAAGAAACTGTAATCTGCTGTTTTGGGATGGTATGTCCTATAAATATCAATTAAATCTATCTGGTCTTTTGTGTCATTTAAAGCTTGTGTTTCCTTATTTCCTGTTTCGATGATCTGTCCATTGGTGTGAGGTGTTAAAGTCCCCCACTATTTTTGTGTTACTGTCGATTTCCTCTTTTAGAGCTGTTAGCAGTTGCCTTATGTATTGAGGTGCTCCTATGTTTGGTGCATATACGTTTATAATTGTTTTATCTTCTTCTTGGATTGATCCCTTGATCATTATATAGTGCCCTTCCTTGTCTCTTGTAACATTCTTTATTTTAAAGTCTATTTTATCTGATATGAGTATTGCTACTCCAGCTTTCTTTTTATTTCCATTTGTATGGAATATCTTTTTCCATCCCCTCCCTTTCAGTCTGTACATGTCCCTAGGTCTGAAGTGGGTCTCTTGTAGACAGCATATATATGGGTCTTGTTTTTGTATCCATTCAGTGAGCCTGTGGCTTTTGGTTGGAGCACTTAATCCATTCATGTTTAAGGTAATTATTGATATGTAAGTTCCTATTACCATTTTCTTAATTGTTTTGGGTTGTTTTTGTAGGTCCTTTTCTTCTCTTGTGTTTCCCACTTAGAGAAGTGCCTTTAGCATTTGTTGTAGAGCTGGTTTGGTGGTGTTGAATTCTCTTAGCTTTTGCTTGTCTGTAAAGCTTTTGATTTCTCCATCAAATCTGAATGAGATCCTTGCTGGGTAGAGTAATCTTGGTTGTAGGTTATTTCCTTTCATCACTTTAAATATGTCAAGCCACTCCCTTCTGGCTTGTAGAGTTTCTGTTGAGAAATCAGCTGTTAAACTTATGGGAGTTCCCCTGTATGTTATTTGTCTTTTTTCCCTTGCTGCTTTCAATACTTTTTCTTTGTCTTTAATTTTTGCCAATTTGATTACTATGTGTCTCAGAGTGTTTCTCCTTGGGTTTATCCTGTATGGGACTCTCTCTGCTTCCTGGACTTGGGTGGCTATTTCCTTTCCCATATTAGGGAAGTTTTCGACTATAATATCTTCAAATACTTTCTCGGGTCCTTTCTCTCTCTCTTCTCCTTCTGGGACCCCTATAATGCGAATATTGTTGCGTTTAATGTTGTCCCAGAGGCCTCAGGCTGTCTTCATTTCTTTTCACTCTTTTTTCTTTATTCTGTTCTGCAGCAGTGAATTGCACCATTCTGTCTTCCAGGTCACTTATCCGTTCTTCTGCCTCAGTTATTCTGCTATTGATTCCTTCTAGTGTATTTTTTATTTCAGTTATTGTACTGTTCATCTCTGTTTGTTTGTTCTTTAATTCTTCTAGGTCTTTGTTAAACATTTCCTGCATCTTCTCGATCTTTGCCTCCATTCTTTTTCCGAGGTCCTGGATCATCTTCACTATCATTATTTTGAATTCTTTTTCTGGAAGGTTGCCTATCTCCACTTCATTTAGTTGTTTTTCTGGGGTTTTTTCTTGTTCCTTCATCTGGTACATAGCCCTCTGCTTTTTCATCTTGTCTCTCTGTCTGTGAACGTGGTTTTTGTTCCACAGGCTGCAGGATTGTAGTTCTTCTTGCTTCTGCTGTCTGCCCTCTGGTGGATGAGGCTATCTAAGAGGCTTGTGCAAGTTTCCTGATGGGAGGGCCCATTAGGTTTTATGAAATATTATTTATAAAACATTTTTGTTCATTTTTCCTTAAAACAAAGCAAAAAAAAAAAAAGCTTTTTCTTTCCTGTGCTTTCTCCAACTTAATCATATGGAGGGATATCAAGTTGTGATATTTTTTTTTCCTGGATTTTTAAAAAAGAACTAAAAAGATGATGTAAATTATATAAATATATTCTTTCCCAGTGTATGCTATGGAATAATGACTGTTTCAGTTTAAAAAAATCACTGGAGTTTTCTACTTCTTTTCAGAATTATTGGAATGTGATGATAATTTTTAAAAAATTCATTGTTATAATGTTAGGTTTGGGGTACCTTTTGTTCTTCCATTACTGTTATATTAGTTCTCATATTTTAATAGCAGTATTTTCACATTTCATTTTTTCCCTTGACATAGAAATACATTGTTTTCAATTTAATTTTGGTCAGGTCCTACCCATTGGGCAGTCAAATTTTTGGAAACCTTAAAACCCTAAAGATAGTTACTCAAAAGTATACAGAAAGATCACTAATCTCTGCCATATGCTATCAAATATATGAACTTCATCCTTTAGCTTCAGAGTGATTTTACTCTTTTAGGCATAGTTTAACGTTAACAGAAATACAGGCAGAAAATAACTGATATGTCTTATGCTCTATAGTAAAAAGTTTGGCAAAGTTATTCTTTCAGAAATATAAAGAAAAATCATCTATCATAAATGAGCATTGGAAACACTTACCAAAGAGAAGGCCTGTGTGTTATAGAAAGTAAGGAAATTCCAGTCCCTTTCGCAGCCTGGAATATCTTTCCTTCAACATCAATGCTGACAGCGCTGGTGCATTCATCCAGCAATGCATATTTTGGTCTTAAAAATAAGCACAAATACATTAAAATTTTTCATTTTGAATTATAATTCTTTCTTTGGGTAATATGAGCTGCAATGTTAACAATTTTAAAGGAGCAAAAGAGAATAATGACAATATTAAAGGTGATAAATAATAAAGCAAAAAAGCAGTCATTACCCTTCTTTGGACTAGAATTTCATATTCTTCTTAGATTTTACTTTTTAAATTAATTTTTATTGGAGTATAGTTGCTTTACAATGTTGTGTTAGTTTCTGCTGTACAGCAAAGTGAATCAGCCATATGTATATATATATATCTCCTCTTTTTTGGATCTCCTTCCCATTTAGGTCACCACAGAGCACTGAGCAGAGTTTCTTGAGCTATACAGTAGGTTCTCATTAGTTATCTATTTTATACGTAGTATCAATAATGTATATATGTCAATCCCAATCTCCCAATTTATCCCATCCCCCTTTTCCCCCTTGGTGTCCATATATTTGTTCTCTACATCTCTTCTTAGATTTTAAAATAGATTTTTTAATACCTGCTCATAATACAATATGCTTTATTGCAGATGGGTGAATCATGAATATGAGGCAGAGGAAAAATGAGACAGCTTACTGAATGCACTTTCCTGCAGCACGCAGGTTCATTCTTGGTGACAAGGTTCTGACTAATTAACACAAAAAATACATTACACATAGTAGCTAACTATCAAACAGGTCACAACCCTGTTGGCAAACATTTATTGAGAAGATAATTTTATCAACAATGTGAGTACCTAATCACAATTAATGGAATTTCATTGATCCAAGACCCTGCAAAAGTAAGTATGCTTAATCTGACAAATTTAGAGTAGGCATTTAACCTAGTAACTTTGAGACCATTTTCTTAAGGAAAAAAATCAGTAAATAGTTTTCTGATTGTACTCAACAATTTATTTTCCTAGCTCAATTTTTACTCTGGAAATGACTGTCTACTACTATCAGAGGCACCTACCATTTGCCACCATTTCCTTCTGATAACTCTCTCCCTTTCATTTTCACCCCACAGGTCTTTATCTTTTTTTCCCTTTCTCTGTCTTCTTTCAAGCCTGTCTGGACTTATTTGGTACTCAGTAGCATGACTTAGTTTTGTTAATGGGACCAAAGGTCAACTCATGCACTGTCATTTATTGTTTATTTCAGGGTTGAAAATCAGTACCAAGTATTTACCAGGACAACTTCGTCTGAAGAAATTCTGATATTTTAGAATAAATGACAATGAAAGTCCAGGACCAGATGGCTTCACAGGAGAATTCTACCAAACATACAAAGAAGAACTTACACTGATCCATCCCAAACTCTTCCAAAAAGTTGAAGAGGAGAGAACACTCCCAAAGACATTCTAACGAAGCCACCATCACCGTGATACCAAAAGCAGACAAAGACACCACCAAAAAAGAAAATTACAGGCCAACAACTTTGGTGAATGTAGACACAAAAATTCTCAAAAAAGTTAGCAAACCAAATCCAACAATACATAAAAAAGATCATACACCACAACCAAGTGGGATTCATTCCAAGTTCACAAGGATGGTTCAACATAAGCAAATCAATCAATGAGATACACCACATCAGCAAAAGAAAAGATAAAACCACATGATCATCTTGAAAAATGCAGAAAAAGCATTTGACAAAATTCAACATCCATTCATGATAAAAACTCTTACCACAGTGGGTAAAGAGGGAACATATCTCCACATAATAGAAGCTATTTATGACAAACCCACAGCCAATATAATACTCAATAGAACAGTGAAAACCTGAAAGCCTTCCCACGAAAATCTGGAACAAGATAAGGATGCCCACTCTCCCTCTTCTATTCAATATAGTATTGGAAATCCTAGCCATAGCAAGCAGGCAAGAAAAAGAAATAAAAGGTATCCAAATTGGAAGAGAAGAACTGAAATGAATTCAGCAAGGTAGCAGATTACAAGATTAATATACAGAAATGGGTTGTATTTTTTACACTAACAATGAAATATCAGAAAGGGAATGCAAACAAACAATCCCTTTCAAAATCACATCAAAAAATAAAATAAAATACTCAGGAATAAACTTCACCAGGAGGTGAAAGACTTATATGCTGAGAACTACAAAACATTAATAAAGGAAATTGAAGATAATTCAAAGAAATGGAAAGGTATCCCACGTTCTTGGATTGGAAGAATTAATACTGTTAAAATGGCCATAGTACCCAAAGCAATCTACAGATTTAATGTGATCCCTAACAAATTACCCATGACATTTTTCACAGAACTAGATCAAATAATTCTAAAATTTATATGGAACCATGGAAGACCCAGAATTGCCAAACAATCCTGAGGAAGAAGAACAGAGCAGGAGGCATAACCCTCCCAGACTTCAGACAATATTACAAAGCTACGGTAATCAAAACAATGTGGTATTGGCACAAAAACAGACATATGGATCAATGGAACAGAGAGCCCAGAAATAAACCCACATGCCTATGGACAATTAATCTTTGACAAAGGAGGCAAGAATACACAATGGGGAAAAGACAATCTCTTCAGCAAGTGGTATTGGGAAAGTTGGACAGCTGCATGTAAATAAATGAAGTTAGAACACACCCTCACACCATACACAAAAATAAACTCAAAATGGCTTAAAAACTTAAATATAAGGCAAGACACCATAAAACTCCTAAAAGAGAACGCAGGCAAAACATTCTCTGACATAAATCGTACCAATGTTTTCTTAGGTCAATGTCCCAAGGCAATAGAAATAAAAGCAAAAATAAACAAATGGGACCTAATCAAACTTGTAAGCTTTTGCACAGCAAAGGAAACCATAAGCAAAACGAAAAGACAACCTATAGACTGGGAGAAACTATTTGAAAATGATGTGACTGACAAGGGCTTAATTTGCAAAATATACAAACAGCTCCTACAATTCAATAACAGCAACAATAAAAAAAAAACCCAATTGAAAAATGGGCAGAAGACCTACATAGACAATTCTCCAAATAAAACACACATATAGCCAAAAGGCACATGGAAAGATGCTCATCATTGCTAACAATTAGAGAAATGCAAATCAAAACTATAATGTGGTACCACCTCACACCAGTCAGAATGGCCATCATCAAAAAGTCTATAAATAATAAATGCTGGAGAGATTGTGAAGAAAAGGGAACCATTTTACACTGTTGGTAAGAATGTAAATTGTTACAGCCACTATGGAAAACAGTGTTAACGTTCCTCAAAAAAACTAAAAATAGAGTTGCCATATGATCCAGCAATCCCACTCCTGGGCATATACCCAGATAAAGCTATAATTTGCAAAGATACATGCACTCCTATATTCATAGCAGCACTATTTACAATAGCCAAGACATGGAAGAAACCTAAATGTCCATAGACAGATGAATGTATAAAAATGAGTATACACACACACACACACACACACACACACTGGAATATTACTCAGCCATAAAAAAGAATGAAATAAGGCCATTGGCAGCAACATGGATGCAACTAGAGATATCATATGGATATATGTGGAATCTAAAATATGACACAAATGAACCTATCTGTGAAACAAACAGACTCACGGACATACAGAACAGACTTATGGTTGCCAAGGGGGAGAGGGTTGGGGGAGGGATAGAGTGGGCGGTTGGGGTTAGCAGATGTAAGCTATTATATATGGAATGGATAAACAAAAAGATCCTACTGTATAGCACAGAGAACTGTGTTCAGTATCCTATGACAAACCATAGGAGAGGAATTTTTTAAAAAAGAATGTGTGTGTGTATATATATATATATATGTATATATATATATATATATGTTATATATTTATAACCAAATTACTTTGCTGTACAGGAATAATTAACACAACATTGTAAATCAACTATACTTCAATAAAAAATACATTATAAAAAATAAAATAAATGACAATGAAAAGATACAAATTGAAACAAGTATTAATTTCTCATTCAGCATAAATAATTATTTAGCCCTGCAAACTGTTTTTCTATGATGGACTTGCTTATCAATAAGGTCCTGTTACCTACTGGGGGGGCAGGTGTAGTCAGGGATAATAGATACAGGAGTCAAAGCCAACTTTAACACTCCATTTGACTTTAATATCAGCTCTCTATGCAAAGAATTAAAAGATCACTGCAGGTTCCCCTTGACAACAGAAATAGTTTTGCTGCTTAGTTTTGGTTACTGTTGTGGTTTAAGTATTAAGCTTTATTTCTTTGTCTCAGAGTTGATTTCTGTTTGTGGATGATTTTCTTAAGTGGAAACGAGGGAGAAGAAAAGGAAGTATAAAACAGAGAGGTTTGTAGTAAAATTTTCCTTTTTCTATAAATCTCTTTTCAGTAATTAATTTACTTATCATATTGTGTCTTATTTTTTAGAGTACATTGAGCTAAACAGAAGAGATGCAATTTTAGAATTAGAAAAATAGTATATTTCTTACCATCCATTGTCATAGCAACCCCTAGCCTATCAGACGTAAGATGTATCAAACACTTTGCTTTCTTGGTGGGATGGGTTGTGTGTGTGTGTGTCTGTGTGTACACATATGTAAGTATATTAAGCAATGGCTGTATGCTGAAACTGATATAACGAAGTAAAACATTAGGTAACATTGTTTCTCAGATTTTCCTTCCATTCTCTTTTGCTGCGTCATCAGAAGAGTGAGCCTTGAGAAGGATCTAGTCTATTACCCATAAGAAGGGACTTTTCTGGTGAGTCTTTAAACATTAAAATTAAAATCCTCTCGGTCAAGGCCTGTTGGACCAGAGTCTGGCTTGGCATGACCATGTGGCTCACAGGGTCTTGGTGCTCCGGCTAGGTGTCACGCCTGAGTGTCTGAGGTGGGAGAGCCGAGTTCAGGACATTGGACCACCAGAGAGCCCCAGGCCCCACATAATATCAGTTGGTGAAAGCACTCCCAGAGATCTCCATATAAACGCTAAGACCGAGCTCCACTCAAGGACCAGCAAGCTCCAGTGCTGGACACCACATGCCAAATAAATAGCAAGACAGGAACACAACCCCACTCATTAGCAGAGAGGCAGCCTAAAATCATAATAACTTCACAGACATCCCAAAACACATCACTGGACGTGGTCCTGCCCACCAGAAAGACAAGATCCAGCCTCATCGACCAGAACACAGGCACCAGTCCCCTCCACCAGGAAGCCTACACAACCCACTGAACCAACCTTACCTACTGGGGGCAGACACCAAAAACAACGGGAACTACGAACCTGCAGCCTATGAAAAGGAGACCCCAAACACAGTAAGTTAAGCACAATGAGAAGACAGAGAAATACACAGCAGATGAAGGAGCAAGGTAAAAACCCACCAGACCAAACAAATGAAGAGGAAATAGGGAGTCTACCTAAAAAAGAATTCAGAGTAATGATAGTAAAGATGATCCAAAATCTTGGAAATAGAATGGAGAAAATACAAGAAACGTTTAACAAGGACCTAGAAGAACTAAAGAGCGAACAAACAATGGCGAACAACACAATAAATGAAATTTAAAATTCTCTAGAAGGAATCAATAGCAGAATAACTGAGGCAGAAGAATGGATAAGTGACCTGGAATATAAAATAGTGTAAATAACTACTGCAGAGCAGAATAAAGACAAAAGAATGAAAAGAATTAAGGACAGTCTCAGAGACCTCTGGGTCAACATTAAATGCACCAACATTCAAATTATACGTGTCCCAGAAGAAGAAGAGAAAAAGAGACAGAAAATATTTGAAGAGATTATAGTTGAAAACTTCCCTAATATGGAAAAGGAAATTGTCAATCAAGTCCAGGAAGTGCAGAGAGTCCCATACACGATAAATCCAATGAGAAACATGCCAAGACACATACGAATCAAACTATCAAAAATTAAATACAAAGAAAAAATATTAAAAGCAGCAAGGGAAAAGCAACAAATAACATACAAGGGAATCCCCATAAGGTTAACAGCTGATCTTTCAGCAGAAGCTCTACAAGCCAGAAGGAAGTGGCAGGACATATTTAAAGTGATGAAAGGGAAAAACCTACAACCAAGATTACTTTACCCAGCATGGATCTCATTCAGATTCGACGGAGGAATTAAAAGCTTTACAGACAAGCAAAAGCTAAGAGAATTCAGCACCACCAAACCAGCTATACAACAAATGCTAAAGGAAATTCTCTAGGCAGGAAACACAAGAGAAGGAAAAGACCTGCAAAAACCAACCCAAAACAATTAAGAAAATGGTAATAGGAACATACATATCGATAACTACCTTAAATGTAAATGGATTAAATGCTCCAACCAAAAGACATAGACTGGTTGAATGGAAACAAAAACAAAACCCGTATATATGCTGTGTACAAGAGACCCACTTGAGACCTAGGGACACATACAGACTGAAACTGAGGGGACGGAAAGAGATATTCCATGCAAATGGAAATCAAAAGAAAGCTGGAGTAGCAATTCTCGTAACAGACAAAAAAGACTTTAAAATAAAGACAAGAGACAAAGAAGGACACCTCATAATGATCAAGGGATCAATCCAAGAAAATATAACGATTGTAAATATTAATGCACCCAACATAGGAGTACCTCAATATATAAGGCAAATGCTAACAGCTATAAAAGGGGAAATTGACAGAAACACAATAATAGTAGGGGACTTTGACACCCCACTTTCACCTATGGACAGATCATCCAAAATGAAAATAAATAAGGAAACATAAGCTTTAAATGACACATTAAACAAGATGGACTTAATTGATATTTATAGGACATTCCATCCAAAACAACAGAATACACTTTCTTCTCAAGTGCTCATGGAACATTCTCCAGGATACATCATATCTTGGGTCACAAATCAAGCCTTGGTAAATTTAAGAAAATTGAAATCATAGCAAATATTTTTTCTGACCACAACACTATGAGACTAGATATCAATTACAGGAAAAAAACCGTCAAAAATACAAACATATGGAGACTAAACAATGCACTACTGAATAACCAAGAGATCACTGAAGAAATCAAAGAGGAAATCAAAAAATACCTAGAAACAAATGACAATGAAAACACGACGGCCCAAAAGCTATGGGCTGCAGCAAAAGCAGTTCTAAGAGGGAAGTTTATAGCAATACAATCCTACCTCAAGAAACAAGAAACATCTCAAATATACAACCTAACCTTACACCTAAAGCAATTAGAGAAAGAAGAACAAATAAACTCAAAAGTTAGCAGGAGGAAAGAAATCATACACATCAGATCAGAAATAAATGAAAAAGAAATGAAGGAAACAGTAGCAAAGATCAATAAAACTAAAAGCTGGTTCTTGGAGAAGATAAAGAAAATTGATAAACCATTAGCCAGACTCATGAAGAAAAAGAGGGATAAGACTCAAATCAACAGAATTGGAAATGAAACAGAGAAGTAACAACTGACACTGCAGAAATAAAAAAGATCATGAGAGATTACTACAAGCAACTATATGCCAACAAAATGGACAACCTGGAAGTAATGGGCAAGTTCTTAGGAAATCACAACCTTCTGAGACTGAACCAGGAAGAAATAGAAAATATAAACAGACCAATCACAAGCACTGAAAATGAAACTGTGATTAAAAATCTTTCAACAAACAAAATCTCAGGACCAGATGGCTTCACAGGCGAATTCTATCAAACATTTAGAGAAGAGCTAACACCTATCCTCCTCAAACTCTGCCAAAATATAGCAGAGGGAGGAACACTCTCAAACTCTTTCTACGAGGCTACCATCACCCTGATATCGATACCAAACAAAGATGTCACAAAAAAAGAAAACTATAGGCCAACATCACTGATGAACATAGATGCAAAAATCTTCAACAAAATACTAGCAAACAGAATCCAACAGCACATTAAAAGGATCATACACCATGATCAAGGGGGGGTTATCGCAGGAATGCAAGGATTCTTCAATATACGCAAATCAATCAATGTGATAAAACATATTAACAAACTGAAGGAGAAAAATCATATGATCTTCCCAATAGATGCAGAAAAAGCTTTTGACAAAATTCAATACCCATTTATGATAAAAGCCCTTCAGAACGTAGGCATACAGGGAACTTACCTCAACATAATAAAGGCCATATATGACAAACCCACAGCAAACATCATTCCCAATGGTGAAAAACTGAAACCATTTCCACTAAGATCAGGAACAAGACAATATGCCCACTCTCACCATTATTATTCAACATAGTTTTGGAAGTATTAGCCACAGCAATCAGAGAAGAAAAAGAAATAAAAGGAATCCAAATTGGTAAAGAAGAAGTAAAACTGTCACTGTTTGCAGATGACATGATACTATACATAGAGAATCCTAAAGATGACACCAGAAAACTAGAAGGAGTAATCAGTGAATTTGGTAAAATAGCAGGATACAAATTAATGCACAGAAATCTCTTGCATTCCTATACACTAATGATGAAAAATCTGAAAGAGAAATTAAGGAAACACTCCCATTTACCACTGCCACAAAAAGAATAAAATACCTAGGAATAAACCTACCTAAGGAGACAAAAGACCTGTATGCAGAAAACTATAAGACACTGATGAAAGAAATCAAAGATGATACAAACAGATGGAGAGATATACCCCATTCTTGGATTAGAGGAATCAACATTGTGAAAATGACTCTACTACCCAAAGCAATCTACAGATTCAATGCAATCCCTATCGAACTACCAATGGCATTTTTCACAGAACTAGAAGAAAAAATTTCACAATTTGTATGGAAACACAAAAGACCCCAAAGAGCCAAAGCAATCTTGAGAAAGAAAAACGGAGCTGAAGGAATCAGGCTCCCTGACTTCGGACTATACTACAAAGCTACAGTAATCAAAACAGTATGGTACTGGCACAAAAATAGAACTATAGATCTATGGAACAGGATAGAAAGCCCAGAGATAAACACACGCACATATGGTCACCTTATCTTTGAGAAAAGAGGCAAGAATATAAAATGGAGAAAAGACAGCCTCTTCAATAAGTGGTGCTGGGAAAACTGGAAAGCCAAATGTAAAAGAATGAAATTAGAACACTCCCTAACATGATACACAAAAATAAACTCAAAATGGATTAAAGACCTAAATGTAAGGCCAGACACTATAAAACTCTGAGAGGAAAACATAGGCAGAACACTCTATGACATAAATCACAGCAAGATCCTTTTTGACCCACCTCCTAGAGAAATGGAAATAAAAACAAAAATAAACAAATGGGACCTAATTAAACTTAAAAGCTTTTGCATAGCAAAGGAAAGCATAAACATGACAAAAAGACAACCCTCAGAATGGGAGAAAATATTTGCAAATGAAGCAACTGACAAAGGATTAATCTCCAAAATATACAAGCAGCTAATGCAGCTCAATATCAAAACAACAAACAACCCCATCCAAGAATAGGCAGAAGACCTAAATAGACATTTCTCCAAAGAAGATATACAGATTGCTAACAAACACATGAAAGAATGCTCACCATCACTAATCATTAGGGAAATGCAAAATCAAAATTACAATGATGTATCACCTTACAACGGTCAGAACGGCCATCATCAAAAAATCTACAAACAATAAGTACTGGAGAGGGTGTGGAGAAAAGGGAACCCTCTTGCACTGTTGGTGGGAATGTAAATTGATACAGCCACTATGGAGAACAGTATGGAGTTCCTTAAAAAACTAAAAATAGTACTACCATAAGACCCTGCAATACCACTACTGGGCATATACCCTGAGAAAACCATAATTCAAAAAGAGTCACGTACCACAATGTTCATTGCAGCACTATTTACAATAGCCATGACATGGAAGCAATCTAAGTGTCCATTGACAGATGAATGGTTAAAGAAGATGTGCCACATATATACAATGGAATATTACTCAGCCATAAAAAGAAATGAAATTGAGTTATTTGTAGCAAGGTGGATGGACCTAGAGTCTGTCATACATAGTGAAGTAAGTCACAAAGAGAAAAACAAGTACTGTATGCTAACACATATATATGGAATCTAAAAAAAAAAAAAAAAAGGTTCTGACATACCTAAGGGCAGGACAGGAATAAAGATGCAGATGTAGAGAATGGACTTGAGGACACAGGCAAGGGGAAGGGTAAGCTGGGACGAAGTGAGAGAGTGGTATGGACATATATACACTACCAATTGTAAAATAACTAGCTAGTGGGAAGCAGCCACATAGCATAGGGAGATCAGCTCAGTGCATTGTGTCCACCTAGAGGGGTGGGATAGGGAGGGTGGGAGGGAGATGCAAGAGAGAGGGGATATGGGGATATATGTATACATATAACTGATTCACTTTGTTATACAGCAGAAACTAGCACAACATTGTAAAGAATTATACTCCAATAAAGTTGTTAAAAAAAAGAAAATGTACCCCCCCAAAATAAAAATAATAAAAATAGTAATCCTTTCAAAAAAATTAAAATCCTCTCAAAAAGAGTATACAATTTTGATACTTAATACTCCTTGCCAAAGTTCTCCATTTTAGTTAGCTCAAGTGCTCCACATTACAACTCAAATCTTGTTATTAATCCTTTGAGAATGAGGGGAGGCACTTTCTCATTATTATACGTTTCCTTCACTCGATTTTTAAAAAATTTTACTTTTTAAAAAAATTTATTTATTTTATTTATTTATTTTTGGGTGCATTGGGTGTTTGTTGCTGTGTGTGGGCTTTCTCTAGTTGTGGCGACCTGGGGCTACTCTTCGTTGCAGTGTGCGGGCTTCTCATTGCAGTGGCTGCTTTCGTTGTGGAGCACAGGCTCTAGGCATGCAGGATTCAGTAGCTGTGGCAGGTGGGCTCAGTAGTTGTGGCTTGCAGGCTCTAAAGGGCAGGCTCAGTAGTTGTAGTGCACGGGCTTAGTTGCTCCACAGCATGTGGGATCTTCCCACACCAGGGCTCGAACCTGTGTCCCCTGCATTGGCAGGTGGATTCTTAACCACTGTGCCACCAGGGAAGCCCTATTTTTACTTTTTATTGAAGTATAGTTGATTTTCAATGTTGTGTTGATCATTGCTGTACAACAAAGTGATTCAGATACACACACACACACACACACACACATTTTTTTTTCCCCCTCCTCAGCCATGCTGTGTGGCATGTGGGATCTTAGTTCCTTGACCAGGGATTGAACCTGCACCCCCTGCATTGGAAGCGTGGAGTCTTAACCACTGGACTGCCAGGGAAGTCCCTATACATTCTTTTTTGATATTCTTTTTCATTATGGTTTATCACAGGATATTGAATATAGTTCTCTGTACTATATAGTAGGACCTTGTTGTTTATCCATTCTATATGTAAAGCTTACATCTGCTAACCCCAACTTCCCACTCCATCCCTCCCCCAAGCCCCTCCCCCTTGGCAACTACCAGTCTGTTCTTTCTGTCTGTGAGTCTGTTTCCATTTCATAGAGGAGTTCATTTGTGTGATATTTTAGATTTCACATATAAATGACATCATATGGTATTTGTCTTTCCCTTTATGACTTACTTCCCTTAGTATGGTAATCTCTAGTTGCATCCATGTCACTGCGAATGGCATTATTTCATTCTTTTTTATGGCTGAGTAGTAGTCCATTGTATATATGTACCACATCTTCTTAATCCATTCATCTGTTGATGGACATTTAGGTTGTTTCCATGTTTTGGCTATTGTGAATAGTGCTGCTATGAACATAGGGGTTCATGTATCTTTTTGAATTATAGTTTTGTCCAGATATATGCCCAGGAGTGGGATTGCTGAATCATATGGTAATTCTATTTTTAGTTTTCTGAGGAACCTCCATACTGTTTTCCACAGTGGCTGCACCAACTTACATTCCCACCAACAGTGCAGGTCCTTCACTGGATTTAGCATGTCTATTTCATTTTATTTTATTTTCAATAAATTCTGGTTTTCAACTTGCTCATCTTCCCTCATCTTTCCGTGGAGCACTAAATTCTTTCCACTGTTATAACTTTATTTTTATTCAGTATCACATTATATCCAAAATATTTTAGATACAAGAGTTTCAAGTATTTATTTTAAGTTATATGTACTTAAAATCTCTTTAGGTTAGCACCTTTTATTAATGCCTGTTGTTTTTTCTTACAGAGCTTATCTTATTAACACACTGACATAGTGAGAAATTTATGGTCATACCTTACATTCCATCATATTACATTTCACCAATTATGCTAGGGATCATATTACTGAGTATTTATGGACGAGGCTCAAACAGATTCAGGGTAATAGTGGGTAACAGCTGGTCATAAACGACACACTGTAAAGTTTACTCTTGAATCTCACCAAATCATCTCAAAAAGGTCATTCCAAAATGCACTTCACTAAAAATTCTGAGTTCACAAATTTTGGTTCATACTTCTTTAGCTTGCCATATTCTTGAACTAACCGTGTCATTCTTACAAATACCATGTTATTACACAATATTTTTTCATTAATAAAATCCAGGTATAACACAAAAATAATACATATTTGTATGATTTAATTTATATGAAATTGTAGAACAGGAGGAGTAATTTATGAGGATAGAAATCAGAACAGAAATTGTCTATGGAGAGATTTGACTGGAAAGGGGCATGAGAGACTTTCTACGGTGATGGAAACATTCTTTATGTTAATTGGGATATTGGTTACATAATGTATATACATTTGTCAAAAGTCATAGAATTGTATACTTAAATACATTTATGTATTTGGTACATAAATTTATAATAATAATAACACTAATGATAATACTAATAAATAAACCCTGGCTAGCTATTACATAATAGTACACATAATAGCATACAAAATAAAAAGAGGGATATAGGGAATTCCCTGGCAGTCCAGTGGTTAGGACTCTGTGCTTTCACTGCCACGGGCCTGGATTCGATCCTTGGTCAGGGAACTAAGATCCTTCAAGCCGTGTGGTGTGGCCAAAAAAAAAGAAGAGGGATATAAACTGCAATATACTTTATGAAAGTAGTTACATTAAAAAATAACAACCAACTTTTGTATACCAAAATAGAGAAAAAAACTATACCAAAATTTTATGTGTTACAGGTAGTGAGACAACAGATTTTTTCTTATTTTTACTTATCTAATTTTCTACTTTTATAATATAAACATATAATTATATTTAATAAAGTTGTTTAAATTATTTTTTTAATGATAAATATTTTATGTTATATTCTTACCAAAAAGGCTGAACCTAAATATAATCAAGCTTTTAGCTCTAATTTCCAGTTTACAAGACAAATAGGAGACTGAGGAAAGAGGTAAAGGGATCTCATGAGGAAGCAATCAGATCAACCTAGAAAGGACAACATTCTTACAGGGCAACTGACCCAGTTTCTTTAACAAGTCAATGGCATAAAAGATGGGGGAAGGGGACAGAGGCAGGGAGAAGAAGAGACTCTTTAAATTAAAAAAATAATTAAGAGATATATAACAACAAAATTCAGTATATAAAATTTGTTTGGATCTTGGTTTGAACAAACCAAGCATAAAAAGATATTTTTGAGACAATCAGGGAAAATGAATATGAACCAGGTATTACATGATTTTAAATGATTATTATCAAATTTTTAGTTATGATTATGATATATTATGTAAGAAAATATCCTAATATTTCAGAGATTGATGCCAAAGTATTTAATGAAAAAATTCCATGATTTTGGATTTGCTTTAAAATGCTTCATAAATAAAAAATAGATAAATCAAGTCCTGTATTAAATCAGTGTGTTAAGAATATGGGGTTCATCTTACAATTTTCTCTCTTAGATGAAGTTTTAATGGTTTTTCCATAATAAAAGATTTTTTAAAAATTGGTAGCCAACTTGTTGCTAAGTGTTTAATGAGGCTTACTTGATAATTTTTTTGTGTGTGGTTTTTATCAGCTTTTAAAAGTTCCCTATGAAGGTATTATTGCTTCCACTGCAGCTTCTTCAAGGGTATGGCATATGCCCCAGCTTATGGTCTATTCAGGCATTCATGCACATAACTCGGGCTTTTTTGCCCAAGATATAAGTATTAAAAGTGAGTAACAACTCAGGTTCTCATTGCCAGAGGTTTAACGTTAAAAAAAAGGGTATTTATTCTTCACAGAATAGGACAAAAAAGAGGAACAAATCAGAATAGCTTTAATATTTCTTTCCAATGTCTTATGTTTGGTACCTTGAATTCAAAAGGCTATGAAGCTGGTTGCAAATAGAAAAGTTTTATCAAGAGAAATTTTTTCCTGCATCTCTATTTCTGACTCCATTAAGACTTAGGCTGGCTGGTTCCTTTTTCCATTGGATATGCCTCTGATTTTCAAGGAGGAGAGCACTACTAAGTTTTATAGGCTACTAAGTGGTTAGAAAGTTAATTTAGTTTGAATTTAATAATTTAATTGAGAAGTATTACTGAATGTCTACCTCCTGTGTTCACAACAGTATAACAGTGGTTATGTATTCTTCACATTTTAAAATTAGTAATAATCCTACTTTCAAACTTAGGACATATAAAAATTTAATTTTGTCATCTAACATTACTCAACATAAAAAAATTTTTTTAAATACTTGGAGATTTCTGTCACATTAAAAAAATAACCTAGGAAATTAAAAAACTGTAAATTCTAAGCACTAGTTTTTCAGAAAAATATTTTCAGACTAAAGATGAGGGCACGGAATCCTAGCCAAACATTTTTTGGTTACAACAATGGAATAGTCATTACTTTAGTATAATATACTTACCTATGATAAAACATGCGAGCCATGCCCATTCTTTGCTTTTCCCCTCCTGACAGGACATCTTTCCAGTCCATAACAGCATCCCATCCTTTAAAATATATATAAGTATATATTTTATAAAGCATCTTTTAACTAAAGAGAGCATCTTTTACAGTTTTTATCTAGACAAGTGATTCCTAGCAAGTTTAAGTTATTAACACAAAGAACCTGATATTTCTCAGAAATGCTTGGATAAGCTAGAGAGCCTTATTTTTAAGCATTTTATTTTAGATTTGATATTTTTTACCAGTAATAATTACTTACATTGACAAAACGTCTTCTAAGAATTCCAAATACTGACACTCTGAAAATGTGTTTGTTTCTGAATATCTCCAAAGAGTTGATAGACTTAATTTGGAGGGTGGTGGGAGAAAAGATCAACAGATTTGCATAGGCTTATTGCAAAGTCTACAAAGGGTATGACAGGAGCTAACTTAAATGGTTTCCATCTGCCTGGCACTTTATATGAGTTTTCTCATTATATATTTCACAACCTTATTAGGTAGCTATTATTAGTTTTATTTTATAGGTCGATAAGCTGAAATTCATGGAGAAATTGATATATCAAATTTTACACAGCTATATATTAGAGTTAGGATTTATATGCAGGTCTATTTATATGCAGGACTTTCTTTTGGCTATTTATTCAAAAAGCAAGCCTTCTATTTTTTAAAAAAATAGGTTAGGTCAATACATACTGATATAGAAACGTACCTAGAATATTTTTTATATGGAAAACCAAATTGCAGAATTGTGTGTGTGTTTGTATACAGTTGACCCTTGAACAACACAGACTGAACTGTGAAATACTTAAACATGTATTTTTTTCAATAGTAAATACTACAGTACTATACAATTTGCAGTTGGTTTAATCCGCAAATGCAGAACGGCAGATATGGAGGAACCTTGGTTAGAGACAGCCTACTATAAGTTATATGCAGATTTTTGCTGCAGATTTTTCGATTGCCTGCTAAAACTTTTGAGTTTAGTGGAACAAAGGACATGATTTATTTAAATATGTAAAATTAAAGTTTCCTTTGACTCAAATACTTTTCTCTTTTGCCTTCTCAGTTGGCAGGGGGAAAATTTTTTAAGCCCAGAACACTTGTCTACTGTATAGCAATCTGAATCTATTTTTCAAATCCTCACTTATGTTTCATAAATGCTATACAATTAAGTCATAGAGAAAATTTTCTTTCTACTATTTTCACTAGAAGCAAGAACACATATACATATATAAATTATGATTGCATTTCTGTAAATAAACACACATACACAACCTCTCTGGGAATAGAATTATGAGACTTTTACTTTCTAAGCTATACATTTTTATAATATTTGAAAATTTTATTATTTTAAAATTATTTTTATGGCTTTTCTTAATTTTGTAATAAGAAAAAAACGTTACTTAGAAACAAAACCATGCAGTCTATTAGGAAGACAGCCATATCAAGTATTTTTCTGAAGTGGGAATATCATAAAACGGAGCAGACTAGGCAAAGCCTGATTTTCAAAGAGGAAAATGACTGTCAAAACTTCACATACACACACAACACACACACACACACACACACACACACACACACACACACGACATTTCCAAATCCCAAAGTATTCAAGGCTTAATTTTTCCATTTGGAAAAAATCCAGGCTCTTTGCTTTCTTTATTCTTCCTCAGCTGAATTTTCATCTTTATTAAAATTTCTAAATAAACTTGGTCAAAGGGAAAGGAAATAAGAAGTAGAGTTTCATTGTTTCTTGTGCCCTAGATTGAAAATAAGATTTTCCCTGTTTCCCAATGATACTCCCCAGTAGGGACCAGTGTTCATTCTTGGGCAAACTTCCAGGAATTTTCTATCTATTTAAAAACATAATTTTATATTAGGAAAAAACAATCTCTAAATGCCATGTGGTTCAAAGTTCTTGCTTCTAGTGAAAACTGTTGAAATAAAATTTTCTCTATGACTTAACTTTATAGCATTTATGAAACATAAGTGAGGATTTGACAAATAGGTTCAGGTTGCTACACAGTGGAGAAAAATTCTGGGGTTAAAAAAATTTCCCCCCTCAACTGAGAATGCACAAGACAAAAGTATTTGGGTCAAAGGAAGCTTTAATATTATGTATTTAAATAAATCATGTCCTTTGTTCCACTAAACCCAAAAGTTTTAGTAGGCAATATTTCATGATCAGAGAACATATAAATCAAAACTCTGAGTCATAATATCATCTCTGATGTTGAAATAGTGAGAATAAATTAGCTAAGAAGTGAACAGTTTTCCTGCTTCCTAAAGATGAACAAACTGCTTTAGTTCACGTCTATTCATTAACACTTCTACTCCTTTCTATTTTGTAATCTCTTTGATGGAATAAAACATAGTTTTAAAATCCATCTTTTACTAAAGCAAAGAATATCTCTAAGCAAAGTGTTAGCTAATCTTACTAGAACTTCAGCAGGCTTCTTCCAGAGTAAGTGATGTCCTTGCAAATTTAAATGCTTTCCTGCTTTGCTTTAAAACACGTTTCATGTTTTAAGGACTAGGCAAGTAAAGTGGGTTTCCTTAGCATTTTTTTTTTTATGTGTAAGGATATAGCAAGTCTTATTAGCATCTAAGAAGCTAAGATAGCATAGAGCAGTGGCATAGCCTAATATAGAATATTGACTTTCAAGTCCCATCTGTGTTTGAATCCCTGTCCCACGACTTGCTGAGGGCCCTGGGGAAACTATTAAACTTCTGAATTTCATCTGTAAAAGGGAGTTGGTAAAACCCACATCATCAGGCAGTCACAAATATTAAACAGGATGACATTGTAAATTGCTTAATATGTTATATTCTGCAGAGTAAGTACTCAATAAACCATAACAATTACTATTACATTATTAAGGTTGGAAAATTCTGAAAAACAGTTCCAGAATTTCTTTTGACTTCTAAAGGGATAGAATATCTCATGTTTATTATAAATTTCTATTCAGATTGTTCGATTTCAAACTTACCCAAAATTAACAGGCAGCTATTATTCAGCCACAGTGTTTTAAAACTGGGAAAAAGTTGACCATATGAAACAAAAAGAAAACCTGCTTTCCATATTTACAGCACTTATGAATTATGATATTATAAACACAATAAAATAAATAGAATAATGCCTCTTTTGCCTAACTCATTTGCTTATTGTAAGGATCAATAAAATAATACATGTGAACTTTCTATATAAAATATCAAGTACCATCACACAAAGACAAAATATCATGGTATCAATATCAACTAGTTCTATTACCTTTAGCAACTGATTCTTGCAAATTTACTATGTGCCACTGTTTTAAATACTTTACATACAGTCTAACTTAATCTTCACAGAATCTTTATAAGGTAGATATTTATCCCCACTTTACAGGTGAAGATACAGAGAACAGAGCTATTTAAGATTTTTTTTTCAACATCTTTATTAGAGTATAATTGCTTTACAATATGTTAGTTTCTGCTGTTTAAGAAAGTGAATCAGCTATACGTATACATATATCTCCATATCTCCTCCTTCTTGTGTCTCCCTCCCAGCCTCCCTATCCCACCCCTCTAGATGGACACAAAGCAGTGAGCTGATCTCACTGGGCTATGTGGCTACTTCTCACTAGCTATCTATCTTACATTTGGTAGTGTATATATGTCCATGCCACTCTCTAACTTCATCCCAGCTTACCCTTCCCCCTCCCCATGTCCTCAAGTCCATTCTCTACGTCTGCGTCTTTATTCCTGTCTGGCCCCTAGGTTCTTCAGAACCAATTTTTTTTGGATTCTATATATATGTGTTAGCATATGGTATTTGTTTTTCTCTTTCTGACTTACTTCACTATGTATGACAGTTTGTAGGTCTATCCACCTCACTACAAATAACTCAGTTTCGTTTCTTTTTATGGCTGAGTAATATTCCATTGTATATATGTGTCACATCTTCTGTATCCATTCATCTGTTGATGGACAATTAGGTTGCTTCCATGTCCTGGCTATCGTAAATAGTGATGCTATGAATGTTGTGGTACATGACTCTTTTTGAATTATGGTTTTCTAAGGTATATGCCCAGTAGTGGGATTGCTGGGTCATATGGTAGCTCTATTTTTAGTTTTTTAAGGAACCTCCATACTGTTCTCCATAGTGGCTGTATCAAGTTACATTCCCACCAACAGTGCAAGAGGGTTCCCTTTTCTCCACACCCTCTCCAGCATTTACTGTCTATAGATTTTTTGATGATGGCCATTCTGACCAGTGTGAGGTGATACCTCATTGGCGTTTTGATTTGCATTTATCTAATGATTAGTGATGTTGAGCATCTATTCATGTGTTTGTTGGCAAATTGTATGTCTTCTTTAGAGAAATGTCTATTTGGGTATTCTGCCCATTTTTGGATTGGGTTGTTTATTTTGGATATTGACTGCATGAGCTGCTTGTATATTTTGGAGATTAATCCTTTGTCAGTTGCTTCATTTGCAAATATTTTCTCCCATTCTGAGGGTTGTCTTTTCGTCATGTTTATGGTTTCCTTTGCTGTGCAAAAGCTTTAAAGTTTCATTAGGTGCCATTTATTTATTTTTGTTTTTATTTCCATTTCTCTAGGAGGTGGGTCAAAAAAATCTTGCTGTGATTTATGTCATAGAGAGTTCTGCCTATGTTTACCTCTAAGAGTTTCATAGTGTCTGGCCTTACATTTAGGTCTTTAATCCATTTTGAGTTTATTTTTGTGTATGGTGTTAGGGAGTGTTCTAATTTCATTCTTTTACATGTAACTGTCCAGTATTCCCAGCACCACTTATTGAAGAGGCTGTCTTTTCTCCATTGGATATTCTTGCCTCCTTTATCAAAGATAAGGTGACCATATGAGTGTGGGTGTATCTCTGGGCTTTCTATCCTGTTCCATTAATCTATATTTCTATTTTTCTGCCAGCACCATACTGTCTTGATTACTGTAGATTTGTAGTATAGTCTAAAATCAGGGAGCCTGATTCCCCCAGATCCATTTTTCTTTCTCACGATTGCTTTGGCTATTTGGGGTCTTTTGTGTTTCCATAAAATTGTGAATTTTTTTGTTCTAGTTCTGTAAAAAATGCCATTGGTAATTTGATAGGGACTGCATTGAATCTGTAGATTGCTTAGGGTAGTATAGTCATTTTCACAATGTTGATTCTTCCAAACCAAGAACATGGTGTATCTCGGTAGTATAGTCATTTTCACAATGTTGATTCTTCCAAACCAAGAACATGGTGTATCTCTCCACCTGTTTGTATCATCTTTAATTTCTTTCCTCAGTGTCTTATAGTTTTTTGCATACAGGTCTTTTGTCTCCTTAGGTAGGTTTATTCCTAGGTATTTTATTCTATTTGTTGCAATGGTAAACGGGAGTGTTTCCTTAATTTCTCTTTCAGATTTTTCATCATTAGTGTATAGGAATGCAAGAGATTTCTGTGCATTAATTTTGTGTCCTGGTACTTTACCAAATTCATTGATAAGTCCTAGTGGTTTTCTGGTAGCATCTTTAGGATTCTCTCTATATAGTATCATGTCATCTGCAAACAGTGACAGTTTTACTTCTTCTTTTCTGATTTGGATTCCTTTTATTTCTTTTTCTTCTCTGATTGCTGTGGCTAAAACTTCTAAAACTATTCTGAATAATAGTGGTGAGAGTGGGCAACCTTGTCTTGTTCCTGATCTTAGTGCAAATGGTTTCAGTTTTTCACCATTGGGAATGATGTTTGCTGCGGGTTTGTCATATATGGCCTTTATTATGTTGACATAAGTTCCCTCTATGTCTACTTTCTGGAGGGTTTTTATCATAAATGGGTGTTGAATTTTGTCAAAAGCTTTTTTTTCATCTATTGAGATGATCATATGGTTTTTCTCCTTCAATTTGTTAATATGGTGTATCACGTTGATTGATTTGCGTATATTGAAGAATCCTTGCATTCCTGGAATAAACCCCACTTGATCATGGTGTATGATCCTTTTAATGTGCTGTTGGATTCTGTTTGCTAGTATCTTGCTGAGAATTTTGCATCTATGTTCATCAGTGATATCGGCCTGTAGTCTTCTTTTTTTGTGACATGTTTGTCTGGTTTTGGTATCAGGGTGATGGTGGCCTCATAGAATGAGTTGGGAGTGTTCCTCCCTCTGCTATATTTTAGAAAAGTTTAAGAAGGATCAGTGTTAGCTCTTTTGTAAGTGTTTGATAGAATTCACCTGTGAAGCCATCTGGTCCTGGACTTTTGTTTGTTGGAAGATTTTTTTAAATTTAATTTTATTTATTTTTTTATACAGCAGGTTCTTATCATTTATCTATTTTATACATATTAATGTATGTATGTCAATCCCAATCTCCCAATTCATCACACCATCCCCACCCACCACTTTCTCCCTGTGGTGTCCATATGTGTTGGAAGATATTTAATCACAATTTCAATTTCAGTGCTTGTGATTGGTCTGTTTATATTTTCTATTTCTTTCTGGTTCAGTCTTGGAAGGTTGTGCTTTTCTAAGAATTTGTCCATTTCTTCCAGGTTGTCCATTTTATTGGCATATAGTTGCTTGTAGTAATCGCTCATGATCCATTGTATTTCTGCAGTGTCAGTTGTTCTTCTCTTTTTTCATTTCCAATTCTGTTGATTTGAGTCTTATCCCTCTTTTTCTTCATGAGTCTGGCTAATGGTTTATCAGTTTTGTTTATCTTCTCCAAGAACCAGCTTTTAGTTTTATTGATCTTTGCTATTGTTTCTTTCATTTCTTTTTCAATTATTTCTGATCTGATGTGTATGATTTCTTTCCTCCTGCTAACTTTTGGGTTTATTTGTTCTTCTTTCTCTAATTGCTTTAGGTGTAAGGTTAGGTTGTATATTTGAGATGTTTCTTGTTTCTTGAGGTAGGATTGTATTGCTATAAACTTCCCTCTTAGAACTGCTTTTGCTGCAGCCCATAGCTTTTGGGCCGTCGTGTTTTCATTGTCATTTGTTTCTAGGTATTTTTTGATTTCCTCTTTGATTTCTTCAGTGATCTCTTGGTTATTCAGTAGTGCATTGTTTAGTCTCCATATGTTTGTATTTTTGACAGTTTTTTTCCTGTAATTGATATCTAGTCTCATAGTGTTGTGGTCAGAAAAAATATTTGCTATGATTTCAATTTTCTTAAATTTACCAAGGCTTGATTTGTGACCCAAGATATGATGTATCCTGGAGAATGTTCCATGAGCACTTGAGAAGAAAGTGTATTCTGTTGTTTTGGATGGAATGTCCTATAAATATCAATTAAGTCCATCTTGTTTAATGTGTCATTTAAAGCTTATGTTTCCTTATTTATTTTCATTTTGGATGATCTGTCCATAGGTGAAAGTGGGGTGTCAAAGTCCCCTACTATTATTGTGTTTCTGTCAATTTCCCCTTTTATAGCTGTTAGCATTTGCCTTATATATTGAGGTACTCCTATGTTGGGTGCATTAATATTTACAATCGTTATATTTTCTTGGATTGATCCCTTGATCATTATGAGGTGTCCTTCTTTGTCTCTTGTCTTTATTTTAAAGTCTTTTTTGTCTGTTACGAGAATTGCTACTCCAGCTTTCTTTTGATTTCCATTTGCATGGAATATCTCTTTCCGTCCCCTCAGTTTCAGTCTGTATGTGTCCCTAGGTCTCAAGTGGGTCTCTTGTACACAGCATATATACAGGTTTTGTTTTTGTTTCCATTCAACCAGTCTATGTCTTTTGGTTGGAGCATTTAATCCATTTACATTTAAGGTAGTTATCGATATGTATGTTCCTATTACCATTTTCTTAATTGTTTTGGGTTGGTTTTTGCAGGTCTTTTCCTTCTCTTGTGTTTCCTGCCTAGAGAATTTCCTTTAGCATTTGTTGTATAGCTGGTTTGGTGGTGCTGAATTCTCTTAGCTTTTGCTTGTCTGTAAAGCTTTTAATTCCTCCGTCGAATCTGAATGAGATCCATGCTGGGTAAAGTAATCTTGGTTGTAGGTTTTTCCCTTTCATCACTTTAAGTATGTCCTGCCACTTCCTTCTGGCTTGTAGAGCTTCTGCTGAAAGATCAGCTGTTAACCTTATGGGGATTCCCTTGTATGTTATTTGTTGCTTTTCCCTTGCTGCTTTTAATATTTTTTCTTTGTATTTAATTTTTGATAGTTTGATTCGTATGTGTCTTGGCATGTTTCTCATTGGATTTATCGTGTATGGGACTCTCTGCACTTCCTGGACTTGATTGACAATTTCCTTTTCCATATTAGGGAAGTTTTCAACTATAATCTCTTCAAATATTTTCTGTCTCTTTTTCTCTTCTTCTTCTGGGACACGTATAATTTGAATGTTGGTGCATTTAATGTTGACCCAGAGGTCTCTGAGACTGTCCTTAATTCTTTTCATTCTTTTGTCTTTATTCTGCTCTGCAGTAGTTATTTACACTATTTTATATTCCAGGTCACTTATCCATTCTTCTGCCTCAGTTATTCTGCTATTGATTCCTTCTAGAGAATTTTAAATTTCATTTATTGTGTTGTTCGCCATTGTTTGTTCGCTCTTTAGTTCTTCTAGGTCCTTGTTAAACGTTTCTTGTATTTTCTCCATTCTATTTCCAAGATTTTGGATCATCTTTACTATCATTACTCTGAATTCTTTTTTAGGTAGACTCCCTTTTTCCTCTTCATTTGTTTGTTCTGGTGGGTTTTTTACCTTGCTCCTTCATCTGCTGCATATTTCTCTGTCTTCTCATTTTGCTTAACTTCTGTGTTTGTGGTCTCCTTTTCACAGGCTGCAGGTTCATAGTTCCCATTGTTTTTTGTTGTCTGCCCCCAGTGGGTAAGGTTGGTCCAGTGGGTTGTGTAGGCTTCCTGGTGGAGGGGACTGGTGCCTGTGTTCTGGTGATGAGGCTGCATCTTGTCTTTCTGGTGGGCAGGACTGCGTCCAGTGGTGTGCTTTGGGGTGCCTGTGAACTTATGATTTTAGGCAGCCTCTCTGCTAATGGGTGGGGTGGTGTTCCTGTCTTGCTAGTTATTTGGCATACAGTGTCCAGCACTGGAGCTTGCTGGTCCTTGAGTAGAGCTGGGTCTTAGCGTTTATATGGAGATCTCTGGGAGTGCTTTCACTGACTGATATTAAGTGGGGCCGGGAGGTCTCTGGTGGTCCAATGTCCTGAACTCGGCTCTCCCACCTCAGAGGCTCAGGCGTGACACCCAACCGGTGCACTGAGACCCTGTCAGCCACACGGCCAGGTACGTGGGGAATTTCCTGACTTTTGGGAAGTCTGAGGTCTTCTGCCAGCGTTCAGTAGGTGTTCTGTAGGAGGTGTTCCACATGTAGATGTATTTTTGATGTATTTGTGGGGAAGAAGGTGACCTCCACGTCTTACTCCTCCGCCATCTTGAAGGTTCCCCAGCTATTTAAGACTTGATTCCAGAACTCTGACTTTGAAGCTTACATTCTTAATTTCTGTACTACCCTGCTTCTTTTGATAATGTTAATGGGCTAAAAAATAAAACATAAAACCCATGCAAAATTTAACCTAGAATTCTAGCTTGCTATTTCATTAGTTTTTCTAGGCTATCAAATTATATTTTTATCAAGTTATTTGAAAGTAATTTTGTTTTTTTGAAAGTAAATCTTTTTTGAGCTAATATGTATAACTGTTTTTCCTACTTTTTCAAAAGTATGTTTTATGTTGAAATACTACAGTACAGAAGTGTCTATATTTTATCTAATTCTCTATTTGTTGCTTTAGAGAAAAAAATGTATTGGTAAGACTGTGGGTCTGAAAATAAATAAGTTCTGTGATACCTACTTCTCAAATTATTACATTTAATGTAAGCTGAGAGCTTGACAGGAGAATATTTCTGTCATGAACTTTACATACATTTAGATTGACTATGGCCTCAGGGACACATGTACATTAAAATATGACTAAAAAAAAAAAAAAAAACTGTTTTCAAATGCTAGCAGCAGACTTAGTAAAAAGCTTAGTGTGCTGCATGAAATATAACATAAGCAGAAAAGAGCATGTCAATAATGGAAAAGCAACAAAAGCTGTAAACTCCATCTTTACTTGCGTGCTTATGTTCCAACAACAGCATACATTCAAATTAAACCCAAGTTTATTTGTTAAAAATTAATTTAAATACATGAAAAAAACACAAATTATAGACTTTACCTCCTTCTCTTTGAACTATATGGTAGAGGTGAACATTATGTAGAATACAGTCTAGATCGTGGTCTGTATAGCCTTTATCATGCATGTCATCCACTGAATCTGGATAAATGACTTGATCCCGAAGACTTCCAAGAGACATGTACGGCCTGTAAAACACCAAGAACACAAGAATCTTAGTACAAAATCAGTTTCGTTTACTCAGTGTGACATCCTGGTGGTCTGAAAACTCCAGAGCAGACTTTAAATATCATATTTCTAGGATTATATTTATTACCTGGTGATGAGTATTTCTCAGGCGTGGCAGGATAAAACGCTGTTATATTCATGTAAAAACATATAGAGACATAGCCACAAGAAAAGTTTCTACAAGAAATACTTGGATGTTTTCAGCACAGAAATACATACTTGTTCTGTTGTATTTTATAATTGTTGCTTCTGTATTTCATCTAAAACTATTTGGGTTAAACATAAAATTTGAGGTTTTGACCCAGCAATGTGAACAAACAAAACTTAAAAAATATCATTCACAATAAGAGAAATGCAAGTTAAAACTATACTGAGTTTCTTACTTAGCACATTGGTAGAAGTTCAAAAGCTTGACAACTCACTCAATTGGCAAGTCTATGGAGACACAAGGTACTTTCATACAATGTGAAAATGCAAAATGGTACAACGCTTTGGAGAGGATTCTACAAACCAATATATCATCTGGTCTTTGACCCACTTCTAGGAATTTATTTTAAAGATATACTTCCAAAAATACACCACCATCAACAAAAAAATGTGTAAAGTTATCCATTACAGCATTCTTTGTAACTGCAAAATATTGAGAACCTAAATGCGCATACAAAGGAGACTGACTGAATAAACTATAGAACCTGCACTGTGCAGCTATAAAACAGGATGTGGAAGATCTCTATGAATTGATATAGGGTGATTTACATAATATATTGTTAAGTTGAAAAGCAAAGTGCAAAGTAGATATATAGCTGGGTTTCTCAACAGTGGTATTATGGAGATATTAAATCAGATAGTTCTTTGTCACTGAGGTATATCCTGTGTATTATAGGATGTTTAGCAGAACACTTGATCTCTATGCTCCAGATGCTACTAGCATCCACTGCAGCAGTGACCAAAAAAAAAAAGTCTCCAAATATTATTTTGTCCCTTTAGGGGACAAAACCATCCCCATTTGATAGAACCACTAATATGTAGTATACCACTTCTATGTAAAATGAAAGCAAAATAAGAAAATATACATCTGTCTGCTTATATTTACAAAAGGAAACAGTAAACCAGAAACTAATGAAATCAGTTACCTATAGGAGATGGGAGGAACAAGGCAGAATAGATAAGGGAGGGAAAGACCTCTTTAAGAATACTTTCTATATAGTTTTTACTCTTAGAATCATGTTAAAGTGTTATTATTTTTTAAAAAATTTAACCAGTAAAAGGAAGGAAGAAACCCTAAAATTGAATACAAACAGAAACAAATTAACTGAAAAGTATATCAAATGAATAACATAACCACATAAAACAGGGAGGAGGGACTGATCCAAGTAACTTTCAAATTTGATTACATAATTTCAGTTGAAAACCAAAAGAACCACAAAGAAACCTTAAAACTAATTGTTCATGTTTCTTGTTGCTATAGGTGTAGCAATTCTGAAACTATGTTGTAAGATTGACCAAGTAAGTAAACATTTTAATAACGTTAGGAGGTAAGGTTCTCACTGTGGAAGAAGGAAGATACAAATATGAAATGTGGGAAGGCGAGAAAAATATACTGTAATGTTTAATTTGAATTAGAGTATCAGCATGAATTCATAATTTTTTGAACAAAAATCTATTTCCTCGTTCTCTGTACATTTGCTGCATCCTGATACTATCCTTTGAGAAGGTCACAACAGCATTTAGGAAGTATAGAGGGTTGAATTGTGGACCTCAAAGATACGTCCAAGTCCTAACCCCTATTATTTGTGAATGTGACCTTATTTAGAAAAAAAAAAAGGTGTTTGCAGATGTAATTAAGTTAAGGATCTTGAGATAAGATTATCCTGGATTAACCAGATGGGTCTTAAATCCAATAAATACCTTTAAAGAAGAGGAAAAACACAGGGAGGAAAGTCATGTGAAGACAGAGGCAGAGATTGGAGTTATGCTGTCACAAGCCAAGGAATGCCGGGCACCACTGGAAGCTGGAAGAGGTAAGAAAAAATTCTCCCCTTGAGCTTCCAGAAGGAGGGTGACCCTGCCAACACCTTGATTTTGGATTCCTGGCCTCTAGATCTGTGAGAAAATAAATTTCTGTTGTTTCAGACCAGCAAGTTTTTGGTTTCAGTAGATCTTGGAAACTAATGCAGGTAGTATTATTGCAAAAAAATGTGTAAACTGTATTGTATCATTAGGAAGCTATCAGATAAACCCAAATTGTGGGACTTTATGAATATACAACAACAACAACAGTCCTGCACTCATTACAAATATCAATGTCATAAAAAACAAATAAAGGCTAAGGAATTCTTTCACATTAAAAGAAACTAGAGCAACATGGCAACTAAAGTACAATGTATGATGATGGACTGAGAAAAACAAGTTATTATAAAGAATAGTATTATGACAATTGGAAAAATTTGAATGTGGAAAGTTGTTGGAGGAGGTAATCAAGAGGACTTCACTGCCAGTTGACCTGTGAGCTGGACCCAGGCAATCTGATGCTCCAACCCCCTTCCCTGACCTTGGAATGTATGCTTAACCCACAGTTCCCACAGCCGCCAACTATTTTCAAGGACACAGACTTGAGGGAGCAATGTGGTGTTGAGACCATACGGATGGTATACATGACCGAACCCCATTAAAGCCTCTATATAAACTTTTAAGATTCTGGTGGATAGAAGTGGAGAGGCTCATATTGAGGCTGCCCATGACAAGCCTCAAATGTAAATTCCCTTGCTTATTAAACCTGCCATCCACCAATCTGGAGTGGTCTGCCTCTTTCTTCTGTCTCTTCTTGCCCTCTGTGTACAAGGGGCGGTTTGAGAACCAACAAAAGTATGTTCAGATAATATTATATCAATGTTAATTTTCATGAATTTGATCATCATACTATGTCTATGTTAGAGACTATTCTTGCTCTTTGAAAATACTGTTCCTCATTGAGTAACATGGGTTTGAACTGCATGGGTCCACTTATACATGGGTTTTTTTTAATAGGAAATATTACAGTACTTCACAATCTGTGGTTGGTTGAATTTGCAGATGTGGAACCGTAGATATAAAGGGCCGACTATAAATTATACATGGATTTTCAACTGTGCTGGGGTCAGTGCCTCTAACCTCTGCATTGCTCAAGGGTCAACTGTACACCCTAAAGAAGTTAGGGGTGAAGATTTATTTACAGCAACTTACTTAAAAAAAAAAAGATGTGTGTGTGTGTAGAGAGAGAGAGAATTAAAGGTTTTAAATACAAACTGTGTTTGTAGATCAATTCTCTACCTATTTTCCCATAACATGCAAATGATTTAGTTAAAGGATAGATAGCACAAAAATTTATTTTATAACAGATTTAACTAACATTTGAAAATCAAAATATTTATATTTCAATTATACATATATGCATTCATGTAATAAGGTTTTCAATGGAGTCTTTGCAAACATAAGGAATCTCTAGTCATATTTTTAAAATTGAGATATAATTCACGTTATAAAATTCACCCTTTTAAAGTGTAAAATTCAATGATTTTCAGTATATTTACAAGCTCATGTAAATATCACCAGTATCTAATTCCAGAACATTTTCTTCACCCCCAAAAGAAACTCCATACCTAAGAGCACGCACTCCTAGTTCTTCCCTCCTCCCAAGCCCTGGCAATCACTAATCTACTTTCTGTATCTGCGGATTTGCCTATTCTGGAAATTTCACATATTTTCATATGTATGGAATCACACAATATGTGGTCTTCTTTCTGTCAGCATAATATCTTCAGGTTCACCTATGTTGTAGCATGTAGCAGTATTTCATTCCTTTTAATATCTGAATTAAATTCCATTGTATGGATACACCATATTTTGTTAATCTGGATATTTCAGTTGTTTCCACTATTTGGTTATTATGAATAGTGGGCATACACCTAGGAGTGGGGCATATGGTAACTCTGTTTAACTTTTTGAGGAACTGACCAATTGTTTTCCCAAGTGGCTGCACCATTTCTAGGCACTTTTCTTCTACCATATTCCGTATGTCTTCTCCTGCTCTCTGATTTTCTTCCCTCTCCAGTCTAACCATATATTTTTTAAAAACAGAATTAGGACACAAAGTTATTTGTTTATTTCCATCATTTTAAGCATTTATATAATGTGGTATTATCTTAAATTAATATCTGGTAATAATAACAGTAGCATAAAATAGATACTGACCATCAGGGCCAGTGAACAATTTTTTAGTCGGTATTCTGAGACTACTAAGAAGAAATACAAGGAAATATTGGGAGTCAGTAATTTAGCTAACTTAAAAAGTGATGCCAGTTCCAACTTAATGTAAATCAGAAGTTTAGATATCCTTAGCATAAACCCCAAATATAATTCAATCCACAGAACAGCCATGACACAATACATAACTGAGACTGCAATGATTAAAATACATCTGAACGTTCATTTCAATGGTGTTTCTACAGGATTCCATCATAAGACTTGATTAACTGGAAATATTTGATGAAATTATATTTTATATCTACATTTTGGGGAAGACAGTATAGAGTCATGGTTGTGATAATGGGCTTTGGAGAGATGGTTCTGGACTGGAATCCCAATCTCACCATTCACTAGCAATGTGACCCAAATTCTGAGCTATAGTTACGTCATTTATAAAGTAACTCACTTTATTGAATTTGTTATGAGGATTAAATGAAGCAGTAGGTTTTCATAAAGCAATGTAGAGCACTTAGTACAGTACTACAGGCACATAGTAGGCATTCAATAAACCATTATGGAGACAAAAAAGTTCATTTCAACTTAGGTTTAAGTTATCTACCTATGTGAAAGGGCAATATCTTAAAAAAGAGCATAAGTTTGTTTTCTATGACTGTGTGTCTGTTTGTGTTTTGTAAATAAGTTCATTTGGAAACAAACTTATGGTTACCAAAAGGGGAAGGGGAAAGTGAGGGATAAATTAGGAGTTTGGGATTAGCAGATACAAGCTACTATATATAAAATAGATAAACAGTAAGGTCCTACCGTACAGTACAGGGAACTATATTCAACATCTTGTAATAATCTATACTGGAAAAGAATATGCCACACCTACAGTCAGTTTATCTTCGATGAAGGAGGCAGGAATATACAATGGGAAAAGGACAGTCTTTCAGCAAGTTGTATTGGGAAAGTTGGAGAGCCACATGTAAATAAATGAAGTTAGGACACACCCTCTCACTGTACACAAAAATAAACTCAAAATGGTTTAAAGACTTAAACATAAGACATGACACCATAAAACTCCTAAAACAGAACATAGGCAAAGCATTCTCTGACATAAATTGTACCAATGTTTTCTTAGGTCAGTCTCCCAAGGCAATAAAAATTAAAACAAAAATAAACAAATGGGACCTAATCAAACTTACAAGCTTTTGCATAGCAAAGGAAACAATAAACAAAATGAAAAGACAACCAACAGAATGGCAGAAAATATTTGCAAATGATGTGACTGACAAAGGCTTAATTTCCAAAATATACAAACAGTTCATTGAACTCAAATACAAAACCAAACAAACCCTATCCAAAAATGGCCAGAAGACCTAAATAGACATTTCTCCAAAGAAGACATACAGATGGCCAATAGGCACATGAAAAGATGCTCAAAGTCACTAATTATTAGAGAAATGCAAATCAAAACTACAATGGGGTACCCCCTCACACCAATCAGAATGGCCATCGTTAAAAAGTCTACAAATAACAAGTGCTGAAGAGGATGTGGAGAAAAGGGAACCCTCCTACACTGTTGGTGAGAATGTAATTTGGTGCAGCCACTGTGGAAAATAGTATGGAGGTTCCTTAAAAAACTAAAAATAGAATTACCATATGACCCAGCAATCCCACTACTGGGCACATACCCAGAGAAAACCATAATTCAAAATGACACATGCACCCCAATATTCATTGCAGCACTGTTTACAATAGCCAGGTCATGGAAGCAACCTAAATGCCCATCGACAGACGAATGGATAAAGAAGATGTGGTACATGTATACAATGGAATATTACTCAGCCATAAAAAGGAACGAAATTGGGTCATTTGTAGAGATGTGGATGGATCTAGAGACTGTCATACAGAGTGAAGTAAATCAGAAAGAGAAAAACAAATATCATATATTAATGCATATATGTGGAATCTAGAAAAATGCTACAGATGAACCGGTTTGCAGGGCAGAAATAGAGACACAGATGTGGAGGACAAACGTATGGACACCAATGGGGGAAAGTGGCACAGGGGGGCGTGGTGGTGGTGGTGGTGTGATGAATTGGGAGATTGAGATTGACATATATAAATTAATATGTATAAAATGGATAACTAATAAGAAACTGCTGTATAAAAAAATAAAATAAAATTCAAAAATTCAAACAAAAAAAAAAGATACATGAACCCCTATGTTCATAGCAGCACTATTCACAATAGCCAAGACTTGGAAACACCCTAAATGTCCATTGACAGATGAATGGATAAAGATGTGGTGTATTTATTCCATGGAATACTACTCAGTCATAAAAAAATAATGAAATAATGTCATTTGCAGCAACATGGATGCAACTAGAGATTATCATACTAAGTGAAGTAAGTCAGAAAGAGAAAGACAAATACCATATGATGTCATTTATATGTGGAATCTAAAATATGACACAAATGAACCCCTCTATGAAATGGAAACAGACTCACAGACATAGATAACAGACTGGTGGTTGCCAAGGGGGAGGGGTTTGGGGGAGGGATGGAGTGGGAGGTTGGGATTAGCAGATGTAAGCTTTTACATATAGAATGGATAAACAACAAGGTCCTACTGTATAGCACAGAGAACTATATTCAATATCTTATGAAAAACCATAATGGGAAAGAATATAAAAAGAATGTATACATATGTATGAATGTGTGTGTGTGTGTGTGTGTGTGTATATATATATATACATATATATATATCTGAATCACTTCGCTGTACAGCAATAATTAACATTGTAAATCAACTATAGGTCAATTTAAAAAAGAATATGAAAAAGAATATATATGTAACTGAATCACTTTGCTACACACCAGAAATTAACATAACATTGTAGCTCAACTATACTTCTATTTTTTAAAAAAAAGAAAAAAGCAGATACAAAAGAATTTCTATTTAGCCAGCTAAAAGACATGTGGTTTTATTCCCATAGTAAATTTTTATTATTCTCAACATGATTAATAAATAATAAATACATAATTACCTAGATTTTAGAGAGTATATTCTGTTAAACACTTAAGTATCTCGTTTACCCAGAAATATTTCATTTAGTAACTGGAGCACCACTTAGTTCACTGTAGCAATTTATGGGACCTCAAAGGTATCAATATGCATAAGGCTGCCAAATGTTTTCTTTGTAAAAGGAATTTGAAGAAGCAAAACTTTGTAACTTCTAATTGGGAGATTGGGATTGACACATATACACTATTGATACTATGTATAAAATATACAACTAATGAGAACATACTGTATAGCACAGGGAACTCTATTTAATCCACTGTGATGACCTAAATGGGAAGGGAATCCAAAAAAGAGGGGATATGTGTGTATGTATAGCTGATTCATTTTGCTGTACAGTAGAAACTAACACAACACTGTAAAGCAACTATACTCCAATAAAAATTAATTTAAAAAACTTTGTAACTTTGGGACTTCCCTGGTGTTGCAGTGGTTAAGAATCCGCCTGCCAATGAAGGGGACAGGGGTTCCAGCCCTGGTCCGGGAAGATCCCACATGCCGCGGAGCAACTAAGCCCGTGTGCCACAACTACTGAGCCTGCGCTCTAGAGCCCGCGAGTCACGACTACTGAAGCCCGCGTGACACAACTACTGAAGCCTGCGCACCTAGAGCCCCTGCTCCGCAACAAGAGAAGCCACCACACCGAGAAGCCTGTGTACCGCAACAAAGAGTAGCCCCGCTTGCCACAACTAGAGAAAGCCCACACACAGCAGCGAAGACCCAACGCGGCCAAAAATAAATAAATAAGTAACTAAGTAAGTAAGTAATAAATAAATAAATAAAATTTATTTTAAAAACTTTGTAACTTCTTTAAAAGATTCATTTAATATTATTTATGTCTTCTTTATGACTTCTGAAATCTGTCAATTCTCTTTGATGAACAGATATGAAAATTTATCTCATAAAAACTCTTAATTATAATTTTGTTTTGCAATGCTTAATTTCTTATTGTGTTTATAAGCCTAATAATATGTTGAATATGCATTCTCAAAATTAAAAAAAAGTAAAAACAGAACTTAAAAGAAGACACTCTTAGCTACTAAGTTTTAAAAAATTCAATCAGGATGAGATTTAAATTAAATGTCTACATAATTTGTTATTTGATTTACTGTTACTCAAAATGATTTAATAGAATATGAAAATTGCTATTTTGAAAATTTATGTGAAGGGAATATTGATGAAATTATACAAAAATATTTCATAAAAGTATATATTAATTAAGGACCCAAAAAATATTGCTTTATTAAAGTTCCATTTTTTCCTCAATTGTTTTATGATCATGTGAAATGGTAAAAATAACACATTCTATATGTGTTTATTGAGGTACATAGCAACTAAGGATACTCTAATAATAGATTTTATTAATATAATTATTTAAAAATACTACTATAAAGTTACAACTGAATTCTCTGGAAAGGCTATATCAAGGAAATTTGGGTTGATGTTGAATCTATTTGAAAGCACAAAAAAATGGAGGACCCTATATCCAATGTTTATACGATTAGTTTGCATGTGATCCTTTTTCCTGCTCATAGGCCTGGAATTTAACATTTTAAGTTAGCTCAAGTTTCTCTAGTGCTACCACAGTCATACATAATTGATAAGCACTTAAAGTACTCTTTACTAAACTTTCCTTTCTAGATATATAGACCTATTCAGATTATCTTCTAAATAATTCAGGTAGATCAATTACCATGTCACTTGCTCTGGCCCATTACCATGTCACTTGCTCTGGCCCATTCTTTTGTTGTTTGTAGTCCAAACAACAAAAGAAATAGATTGCTTACAATTAGTAGATATCAAAAAGAAACACTATCTAGTTTCAATTTACTTTCTCTAAGTAAAATCCAGAATTACCTCTATTTGTTGTGGAAAAGATATTGGAATAAAGCTATAGGTATCATACTATAATTTAGATTATCATTATTTAAGCAATTATCAAAATTTCCTTTGTAATCTGAAATTACTTTGAATGCATCTATATTTAAAACTGTTAATTATAATAGTAAAATTAAAGTAAAATTATTAGAGATCAAATCCACTCCCAGGGATTATGGCTTTTTACAGTTATATTACAATGTCTCAGGGTACTTCTATAATTTGTATTATACTGCCTACTTTTCTATATTAAATATCTGACAATATATGATTCTTGGCAAAATGTATTGACATTTATTAGGGTTTATACTATTCTCTATTTTTCTCTTTAATAGAGACAAAGTAGGAAGAAGAAAGCATTGAGAAATGTTAGCTCTGTACTTGAAGTCTTTGGAATGATCACCCAAAATGCTAAATATTTCATAGTCATCTAGAATTTAATTGTGAACAATATTGATAAAAATTTTATAGCAATACTCATGTATTTAAGGCATGAGATGTGTTAAGTTTAAGAATAAGGTACAGCTAAGTATTGCTGTGTTACCATAGTAATAAGTTAGCAATCTGAAAGCCATAAAATCTAGCTATTAATAATTCATATAAATGTACATTCTGGAACCAATCATGTCATCAGAATTTTTTCATGAACAGCAACAACTAGATTTGAGTCCTCAATGTGTAAGTCATTCATAATAGTCTTAAAATAAATATGTAGCAAAAAAGAAGAAATTCCCAACTGAAAAGATATACTTACCATTACTGAAATTACATTTCTAAGATAAGATATTTCTAGGTACCAAAGGAGATATGTGTACAGCCTTTTAAGAGCAGGGACTGTGTTTATTTCCAAGTAGTAATAAAAATACTGTTAGTGTAATAATCAAAGTACTCCCAAACTGGGAAGAATGCAAACTTTTTAAAAGTCAACTTTGTTGTATTTATCATTATATTAGATTACTGTATGAAATTCCTGATATTTGACCTTTTGACCTACAAAAATTGCAATTCTATTTGGTTTAACCTAATAATTGACTCATAAAATAATGAAAACTTTTATATGCAAAGGAAGATTTTTTCCATTATCATTTTTATAAATTAGCCTATAAAAGAGTTAAATATGAAAAAAATGTATCCTTAACATTTTTCCAAGCAATAAATAAAAATTAAAGCAAAAAATAAAAAGCTACAGGAAATCATTTTTATATTTATAGATCTTTTAGAGATTTTTAAAAACTGAACTGTACCAATTAATACACAGGAGGTACTAAAATGTATAGTTGATCATTCTGAGCCAATTGCCCAAAGATATTTATGCAAAGTTTACTTGATTTGAATCTAATAGTCAGAAAGCAAAGGAATAGAAGTGAATTAGCTATAGCAATACTACTGAGCCTTATTCATGGCTAAAATAATTTCTTTTAAAAAAGATATGTTAAGTGACAAATATTTATTGCCATCACAAAGAAGATTTTGTGACATATCTAGTGCAAGCAAGAAAATAAATAGTTTGCTTCCTAAGTAGTATAAGAAGCCAGACTAATTTGGCAGTAGAAACCAAATCAGTGGAGATGTTCATTCACTCATTTATTAAATCATTCATCAGACATTCATTGCACAGTTACAATATGCCAATAGGTATACTACAGACTTAGTAGAATACCCCCCAATGCTGTACAGAGTGCTATACAGAGACATGCCCTTTCTAGCTTATATTCTATAAAGATTTATTCAACAGTGACTCAAAAAGGGCAAAATCTGTTCCAGTGACAACTCCCTCTCCTCAAGTTCAGATTTGTCTAATTTGGGGGCAACAAGATCAGTGTATGTATAACCTTTTAGGTATGGGGCTCCATGAGTATGCCTGGATTAAGCCATATTACATTTTTCCTTTACTACAGTGCCCTTTCAGACCAACATTCCACTCAGGTTAGCCTGCATCTTACTTAAGTAAATATACTCCTTGTCCTTCAGAGGCTCTCCCTATCTTGTTTTGGCACCTAGAGATTCATCAAAAAGAATCAAAAAGTCCGAAAGCTAGAGACTCAATAGAAAACAGTCATCAAGATATCTAAAGTAGCACGACCCCATATTCTTATGTATGTCCTTTTCCAGATCACACCCTCATTTTTTAATCTGAGATCTTAGGCAAAAAGAAGAAAAGTAAGGATCACACCAAAAATTCTTTACTGACTATGAGGGCACCCTCTCTTCCATGGAGAAAGGAGGCAAATTAGGTCTTCTAACCTCCTTTCTGGTCTCATGTGCTTTCTGGTTCCTTAATAGTCATTATCTAGTTTTAAATGTGTGGATTAAACAATGCTGTTGTATAACATAGTTCTCTTATCCCTCCAAAGAGGAAATCCTGGATTTGGAAGGCATTCATAAAGAAACAATTCAAAAGAAAGTTCATATTTTAAAATATCTACAGAACTTATTTGACACAGGCATGTCTTAGCATGCAGTACAGTTGTGGCAATGCTGCTGTTACTAGTGTTATTTAAGTATTCTGTCCATTCTGCTGAACTTCCTAACACAAAACACAGTCTTTGTTGCAAAAGATAATCTCTTCTTTTGACAACTTAAAGGGTAAATAATAATTTTGTATGCCATAATGCATCATGAAAATTAAGATTTGCTTATTTTACTTTTCTTCAAGAAGTCTGATTTAAAACTATGGGTATATTTTTGAGAGATTATTTTATATTTTATAGAGAAATGGATTTTAGAAGAATAGGAAAGAACAGAGAACATATTCTAATTTGAAAGTGATTTGAACATAGTTTAATTTAAATGAATTTCACTTTTACACAAGAATATAGCTTCTTTCACATTAACATAAATGAATGACAGCCAAGTATCTGTGCAAAACTTTATGCTAAAATTGGCTTGGATTGCCCTGTACCCCAAGCATTATAAGGACCTCTGCTTCCAAACAATAGCTTGATATTAGTACAGATTCAGCATACCAAGCAAACAACCTTAACTGGTGATACTCACTTTCAAGGGCAGGCAGAAGAGTAGTAATTTTTCAGAAACATGTACCCTGCTGCTAGCAGTAAGCAAGACAAAGTGACTTTAGACTCAGACACACCAAAGTTCAAATGCTGGCTCCAAAATTTATCAGTGGAATGACTTCAACCTCTCTAAGTTTTCTCATCTATAAAATAGGGATACTAACACCAACTTTATGGGTTGTCATACAGATAAATCAGAAACATGTAATATATGTAAGCAGTGACTAATACATAGTAATTGCTTGTGTTAGTAGTAATAGACCAGAGATGCTCAGCCCTTGCTCAAGATGCCCTAGGATCCACCAATTATCTCAAGAGGTCATAAGATTGTCAAAATAAAAATCAATATTAATTCACCTTATTTAAGAAATACATAACCTATATCATTAAAGGGATGTGTGGAAATGCTATCAAAGAAAACAATGGATTACATGTTGGCACTTCTAAAAGATGAGATTTCATGTCATAAGCTCTTCTAAGAGAAACAGTTGAAGAATATAGAAATTTTTGGAAGTGAGTGCAAACTATAAAAGAATGATAGTTTGTTATTCCCCATAAATTTGGGACAGTGTTAGAGAATCTTTTTATTTTATTAATTAAGATTAATTAAGACTGTCTGAGAAAATATTTTAAGGTCGAACAGTAGGGCTTTTTTTTTTCTACCTGAGGTAGATGTTTTTAATAAGATTATTTTATTAACCTGCAATAAGAGGCAGTGAATACAGAGGATTTGTATCCAAAGATTTGGTGAACTCTGACCCTGGCTTTAAACTGGTGTGCAACTCTAAGTATTAAAGTTTATAATCCCTTTGAACTCAAATTTAATCATTTAAAATAATCTATTTAGCATGACATGCAGAGAGTAATCAATAGGTACTGTTCATATGTTAAAAGATAGAAGTAATGTTATCTATATTTAATTCTCTGTACAATCTAATTAGTCATGCTATTATTCCTGTGTACAACCAAATTTAGGATTTTAATGTTGTATTTTATTTAAAACTATGATTCATAACTACTTTATCTATTAAGCAGCATTTACATTTAGTCTAGAAGATTAAGTAACATGATACTTGAATATACTACCTTGTGAATGAAGCAGTTAGTAAATAAATACTGAGCTGATAAATAATATGTTATTTATAATTTCAGAATATCTTCTGACCAAAAAAAAAATGAGTGTTGTAGAAACAAGTTACTGTCTTCTTTTGCTATGTTTTTCAAGAAGCACTAACAGACTAAAATTTAACCTGTTAAGACTATGTCATTTATTCAAAAAGAGGAGACGAGCTTCTTAGGTGGATACTAGGGAAAGGGCAGACCCCCAAAGCACTACAGAACTTTAAAAAGTAATTCAAAGAACTTCAGCTGAAAGAACATCTTAGCAATGATTAAGGACCTAGGGGATGGATGCTATTATCTTCAGTATGTACCAATGACATAATATTAATAATAAATAATTGCTTTCCTCAGCTTGGTGTATTAGAAGGAGGGTGGATAGAACAGCCCTGCTTAGAAGGAAGTATCCAAAAAACAAAAACAGAAGACTCATGCTTACTTGAATCAGTGGCATTTCTGCTCTACTTAGACATTTGAGAAACATCCAATTTATGACAATTGTTAAAATTCTAACTTTCAAAACCCAGGTCAAGTGACACGCTGTTCTACAATATTTTTTCTCATTTTGAATATTTCTATAGCATTTCTTATCTTTCTTGAGGCATTTATTCTGGGTTTTATAGGACATAGTTGCATGTTTTTGTTTATAACCAAATTAGACACAAACACACATTGAGAGTGACTGTGTCTTTATTTATTCACTATCCTCTAAAGCATCTTCTAGCAGGGCATTAATAAACATTGATTTAAAAAAAAAAGAGTAGAGCATTGACAAAGAATAAAGTACAGTAATTTTCCCAAGATATGAAATACAATATCCCTACTATTCTACCCCCATTTTTTTCTTTTCTTTTATTTTTCTCTTTCTTTTAAAAAATGCTTAGTCAAATTTAATTCAATCCTTATAATCCTTTCACTTTCTTAACCTTTTACTTCTCAGACTTCAAAGTCAAGTACGGGCAGAAATGTGTACAAATTATCTTTTCATGCAAATTTGTGGGAAGTCTGAATCTATTTTAGATCTGTTGGCCTTAGTGTAAGTATTTGGGCATAAAGTTTACAGTAGTAAGAAGATCATGGTTAAAATTTCTGTCCCTAGATATTTCTACCAAGAAAGGGTAGTGACAGCAGGAGCTTTGGGAACAGAATTACATGGTGGGCTGTTGCCAAACTGGAGACGGTTGCTGGGGAGAAATATGTGATGTATACAACTGATACCCTGGAGAGTTTTTTTTTAAAGTAGCACAAAGGAACCCAAGATTTTGCTGCCTTTTGTCAGTAAACAACTATTATCTTCTGTCTTGCTTCCTGCCCTCCCTTCCATCCTCCATCCCCTTCTTCTTTCTTTCCTTCTTCCCTCCTTCCCTTCCTCTCCTTCACGCTCTGTTTCCCCAACCCCCACCAAATGTTTCAATTTCCCATTTTGGTAAGTGTTAGCATACAATAGTATTTTGTTAGCAAGTGAACTAAACAAATTAAAGATTGGGCTTCAGGGATTCCCTGGTGGTCCAGTGGTTAAGAATCTTGCAATGCAGGGGACGCCAGTTTGATCCCTGGTCGGGGAAGTAAAATCCCACATGCCGCGGGACAACTAAGCCCGCAAGCTGCAACTACTGAGCTCATGCGCTCTGTAGCCCGCACACAGCAACAAAGAGCCCGCGCGCCACAACTAAGACCAGACGCAGCCAAAAAAGAAAAAAAAGAAAAAAAGATTGGGCTTCAGAGTCTTTAATAGCTGAAGACAGAGATGTACTAGGGAATTACTAAATGACTAATGAGCCATAAATTTGTGGATTAGTGAAAGCTAGAGCAGGAGATCATAAATCAACCTTTAAGTGGTTAAGACAAAGTGCACCAAGAACTGACAAAAGAAATTCAGGATCTGTATTCAAGTGTAAGAATTTTCCTGAGGGTCAGATGGCTGATACAGTAGGAAACAATGAGTTTCAACTATCAGTTTAAAGAGTATAGTCACATTGCTCAGGAAATTCAGTCTCAAACAGCCTAAGATTGCCAAAATAGTTTAAGAACTATCTGAGCAAAACTAAGAATTTTACCATCTACCATCCCAAATAACTTTTTATTTGTATTCTTGAACCAAGGCCCAGATTTTCTTTTATCTGGTTCTCATTATTAACATTGCTGAAGTATCAGAAGATATTAACTGGGGAAATATTGAGGTGATTTCACAATTTCTCAGGAATTCAGGTTTCCCAACTTGAAACTGAGCCGTAGCAGCTCTTCAAATTCTCTGAAAATTTCATTACTATTAAAAATTATTATTTTATTATTATTAAAAATTTCATTATTATTTAAATTATTAAAAAAATTAGCAGTCCCAATATACTTAATCAGAACATTTTTTCCCTCAGTTTACTTTTTTTTCTGTACACTACATGACATTATTAGAAATCCACTTTAACAAAACCCACTCCTTTTTCCTCATAAAAATAACAATTAATTTACATTTGATCATTGCATAAAGAGATTGATCCTCTACCAAGAAGTCTTTCAGTCACGAAAAGTGAAAACAGGGGGATTATTATAAAGGTCTGTTTGTGACTTATGAAGTTGATTCTGTAGGTACATAAGACTCAATTCTATATTTAATTTACAGGTTTTTTTCTGCCAAACTAGTACTTAACCTATATTCTATTGCTATAAATTAATGCAATAAGATACTAGATAATATTCATTAATAAGAATATCCTAAAAAGAAAAGTTTAAGATTATCTACTGACAAATATTTTGAAATAGGTTGTAGCAGCTTTCTTTCTTTTTTTTTTTTTTTAACTTTTTATTTTATATTGGAGTATAGCCAATCAACAATGTTGTGATAGTTTCAGGTGCACAGCAAAGCGACTCAGCCATGCATATACATGTATCCATTCTCCCCCAAACTCCCCTCCCGTCTATGTAGCAGCTTTCTTTTAAATCATAAAGACACATAAGATTATTTTCAAACTTTTTTGAAAAAATCAATAGCTTTTAGAATACTAGATGTAAATACTATATTTAGGCTCTCCTAGTTTACATATACATTTAAATAAATTTTATGCTCTTTTGCAAGATATTGGTCCTATAGGATTTTAAACAAATACAAATTTTCATGTTTCAAGAAGCTTTATAATCAAGATAAAATGACTTTTAACATTAATTATTAAAAAAAATTAAGCCTTAAAAAATAGATTTTCATTCTCATTTTTCTTAACTAAGGTGTAGTTGACCTTTTGCCTAGGCAACAGTAAATTTCATAATTAAGAAAAAGTTTCCTATTGATTTATGTTTGTTGCAAAATAACATAGTTAGGTCTCCTGAGGGCAAAGACTAGAATTTTTGCACTTCTTTTTTCTTTTTTTTTCCACTTTTAAAAACTGTGGTAAAATACACGTAAAATAAAATTTACCATATTAACCATTCTTAAGTGTACAGCTTAGTGATATTTTTTCCAGGTTTACTGAGATAAAATTGACATATAACATGGTGTAAGTTCAAGTTATAAACATGTTGATTTGATATACTTACATATAGCAAAATAATTATCACCGTATTGTTACCTGACACTTCTATTACTCACATAATTACCACTTTTTTTTTGTGGTGAGAACATTGGTCTACTCTCTTAACAACTACCCATATATAATGTGTTATTAACTCTAATCACAATGGTGTGTATTAAATTCCCTGAACTTATTCAACTTCTAACTGTAAGTTTGTACTCTGGACCAACATCTCCCCATTCCCCCCACTCTCCAGCTCCTGGTAACCACCACTCTACTCTGTTTCTACAAGTTCAGCTTTTTTAGATTCCACATATAGGTGATATCAATACAGTATTTATCTTTCTCTGTCAGACTTATTTCACTTATGTTGTCACAAATGTCAGGATTTCCTTTTTCATGGCTTAAGAATATTCTATTGTGTATACATACATACCACATCTCTTTCTATTCATCTGTTGACAGACATTTAGGTTGTTTTCATATTTTGGCTATTGTGAATCATGCCTCAATGAACATGGGAGTTTAGATCATACAGTAGTTCTATTTTTAATTTTTTGAGGAAACTCCATACTGCTTTCCATAGTGGCTCCACCAACTTACATTCTCACCAGGAGTTCATAGGGGTTCCCTTTTCTCTACATCCTTGCCAACACCTGTTATTTCTTATCTTTTGAGATTAGCCACTCTGACAGGTGTGAGGTGATACCTCATTGTGGTTTTGACTTGCATTTCCCTGATGATTAGTGACGTTGAGCACCTCTTCATGTACCTGTTGGACAATCTGTATATCTTCTTTGGAAAAATGTCTATTAAGATCCTCTGCCCATTTTTAAACTGTACTGTTTGTTTGTTTTCCTATTGAGTTGTATGAGCTCCTTATATATTGTGAATATTGACCTCTTATCAGATATAAGACTTGCAAATATTTCCTCCCATTCCATTGGTTGGCTTTTCATTTTGTTGATGGTTTCCTTCACTGTGTAGAAGATTTTTAGTTTGATGTAGTTCCACCTGCTGATTTTTGCTTTTATTGTTTGTGCTTTTGGTGTCATATCCAAAAAATCATTGCCCAGACCAATGTCAAGGAGTTTTTCCTATGCCTTAAGAGTTTTATGGTTTCTGGTCTTACATTTAAGTCTTTAATCCATTTCAAGTTCAGTTTTGTGAGTGGTGTAAGACAGAAGAAGTCTAATTTCATTTTTCTGCATGTGGTTATCCAATTTTGCCAATACCATTTATTGAAGAGATTATCCTTGAGTAGTCTTGACTCTCTTGGCAAATATTAATTGACCATATGCAGGCATTTATTTCTGGGCCCTCTATTCTCTTCCATTGGTTTATGTCTATTTTTATACTAGTACCATACTGTTTTGATGACTATAGCTTTGTAACAGAGTTTGAAAACAGGAAGTGTGATGCCTCCAACCATGTTCTTCTTTCCATGATTGCTTTGACTATTCAGGGTCTTTTGTACTTCCACAAAAATTTTAGGATTGTTTTTTCTATTTCTGTGGAAAATGCCATTGGAATTTTGATAGGACTTGCATTGAATCTATAGATGGATTAGTGCAGTATGGACATTTTAATAATATTAATTATTTCAATCCATGAGTATGGGATATCCTTCCAATTGTTTCTGTCTTCTTTAGTTTCTTTCCTCAAAGTCTTATAGTTTTCAGTGTATAGATCTTTCACTTCCTTGGTTAAATTTATTCCTAAGTACTTTATTATTTTTGATGCTATTGTAAATGGAATAGTTTTTCTTTATTTCTTTTCAGATAGTTTGTTGTTAGTGTATAGAAACACAATTGATTTCTGTATGTTGATTTTGTATCCTTCAACTTTACTGAATTCATTGATTTGTTCTAAATGTTTTTGGTGAAGTCTTTAGGATTTTCTACATGAAAGATCATATTGTCTGCAAAGACAATTTTACTTCTTCCCTTCTGGTTTGAATGCATTTATTTCTTTGTCTTGCCTGATTGCTCTATCTAAGATTTCCAGTACTTTGTTGAATGAGAATGGTCAGATGGGCACCCTTGTCTTGTTCCTGATCTTAGAGGGAAAGCTTTCATTCTTTCACCATTGAATGTGATATTAACTCTGAGTTTGTCAAATGTGGCCATTATTATGTTGAAGTATGTTCCTTCTAGATCCAGTTTGTTGACAGTTAATATTATGAAAGGATATTGCATTTTGTCAATTCTTTTTCTGCATCTATTGAGATGATATGATAATTGTTTTTCATTCTATTAATGTGGTGTATCATATTTATTGATTTGCAATGTTCAACCATCTTTGCATCCCAGGGATAGGCTAAAGGCTCATCAATATTATCTTTACAAATAATCAGTTCTTAGTTTTATCGATCTTTTCTATTGGTTTTCTGGTTTCTATTTCATTTATTTCTGCTCTTCTCTTTATTATTTCCTTCCTTCTGCAAACTTTGGACTTTATTTGTTCTTCTTTTTCTAGTTCCTTTGAGATGTAAAGTTAGGTTTACTGGAGATCTCTTTTCTTCTTATTGCTATAAATATCCCTCTGAGAACTGCTGTTGCCACATCACATAGGTTTTCATATATTGTGTTTCCATTTTCATTTCTTTCAAGATATTTTAATTTCTTTTTTGATTTCTTCTTTGATCCACTGGTTGCTCAAGAGTGTGTTGTTTAATTTCCACCTATTCGTAAAATTTTCAGCTTTCCTCCTTTTATTGATTGCAAGTTTCATGTTGTTATAATGGGAAAAATACTTGGTATGATTTCAATCTTCTTAAATTTGCTAAGACTTATTTTGTGTCCTATCATATAATATTCCTAGAGAATGTTCCGTGCATGATTGAGAAGAAGTGTATTCTGCTGCCATTGGATGGAATGTCTGTATATGTCTACTAAGTCCATTTGGTCTAAATATTGGTTCAAGTCCAATATTTCCCTGTTGATTTTCTGTCTGGATGATCTACCCACTGTTGAAAGTGGGGTACTGAAGTCCCTAACTATTAATTTATTGCTGTCTGTCTCCCTTCAGATCTGTTAGTATTTGCTTAATATATTAAGATGCTCTGATGTTGAGTGTACATATATTACAACTGTTATATCTTCTTGATGAATTGACCCCATTTTCATTATATAATGACCTTCTTTGTCTCTTTTTAGCAATTTTGGCTTAAAATCTAATTTTTCTGATATAAGTATAGCTATCCCTGCTCTCTTTTGGTTTCCATTTAGATGGAATAACTTTTTCCATCCCTTCATTTTCAATCTATATGTGTCTTTAAAGCTGAAGTGAGTGTCTTCTTATAGCCAGCATATAGTTGGGTCTTGTTTTTTCATCCATCCAGCCATTCTATGTCTTTTGGTTGGAGAAGTCAATATATTTACATTTAGACTAGTTATTGACAGGTAAGGATTTACTAATGCCAACTTACTGATTTCTGTTGTTTTGTCTCTTGTTCCTTTCTTCCTCTCGTGTAGCCTTCCTTTGTGAATTGGTGATTTTCTGTAGTGGTATGCTCTGATTTCCTTCTCTTTATCTATTGTGAATCTACTGTAGGTTTTTGCTTTCTGGTTCCTATGAGGCATATATAAAACATCTTGCAAGTTTTACTCTCCCCCTTTTATGTTTTTAATGTCATAATTTTTATATTGTGTATTCATTAATAAATTGTACTAGTTATAGTTATTTTAATACTCTTGTCCTTTAACCTTTATACTAAGAGTTAGATGGTTAACACACCACCATAATACAGTATTAGAGTATTATGAATTTGACTATATATTTACATTTACCAGGGTTGTATATTTTCATATGTTTTCCTGTTACTAATTAGCAGCCTTTCATTTCAATTTGAAGAACTCCTTTCAGAATTTCTTGTAAGGCAGCTCTAATGAACATGAATTCCCTCAGCTTTTGTCTGGGAAAATATTTCTCTTTCATTTCTGAAGGATAACTTTGCTGATTATGCACTTTCTTATGTCTGAGAAATGTCTTTCATTGCTCAGTGTATAGCTATATTCAAGAAATGTATCTATATTATAAATGAAATCTAAAATAGCAAAAAATAAAAAATTTACATATATAATTTTATTTGCATTAAAAGAGTAGATTCTATGATGTAACAGAATATTTTCCTCATGATTTTATGCTTTAAAACCTAAATAAGAAATTAAAATTGGTCTACTTAATGCATTAATGTCTGAAACTTAAACTTTGGCAGTATTATTTAGTTTTCAGATCCAGAACATTTCCCAAAAGGATTCTAAAGCACAGACAGAAAGAGACAATGATTCTGCTGTCACAGATGTCATCTATTTTGTGTTAAATATAAGTATTCATAGCACTGCTCACATCCAATATTTTTTTACTGCCAATACAGTTCTTCATCCTTCTACACTTCAGATAGCTTCCTACTACTCTGATAGGTCTTACTTTAAAGAAAAAGCCACACAAAGCCTCATCTGCATAACTACAATATATGATCTAAAAATTAGTCCAGTGGGCAGGACTGTACAAACAATTTCTGACAAAGGAAAAAGAGGAAGAGAGATGTGATAGCATCATACTTGATGTAACTTTTTTTAAAAAAATTATTTATTTATTTATTTATGGCTGTGTTGGGTCTTCGTTTTCTGTATGAGGGCTTTCTCTAGTTGTGGCAAGTAGGGGCCACTCTTCATCGCGGTGCACGGGCCTCTCACTATCGCGGCCTCTCTTGTTGCGGAGCACAGGCTCCAGACGCGCAGGCTCAGTAGTTGTGGCTCACGGGCCCAGTTGCTCCGCGGCATGTGGGATCCTCCCAGACCAGGGCTCGAACCCGTGTCCCCTGCACTGGCAGGCAGAGTCTCAACCACTGCGCCACCAGGGAAGCCCTGATGTAACTTTTATATTTGCTCTTGTAATATAATTTCAGCATAGATGCTCTATTAGGTTCCACAGAATAGTCCTCTAACACAGTAGGAGTACTTTTGTGATGTCGACCTAACCCAGGGTGATGACAGATGGAAAAATTACTGGGTCAGATGAATTTAATTTTAATTTTCTTTAAATTTAATTTTCTGTCACCCACAATGAATATTCCAAATTTTCAAGTATAACTTTCTGTTTAGACATCTGTAAATTGTTATGAAGGAAGATAGTTAAAAACTTCAGAAGAAAAATGTTCCTTTTAAATATTTCTATGCTTACTTTTACACTCATTATTAGAGTAAAATATTTTTAATTAAGGTAGTTTCAAATCATTAATTAATTATATAACAGAATTGTGATAAAGATTATTTCACAGAGGCTCTTAAAATATAATTGAACAATTTTAGAACATATGAATGTATGCAGCTTGATGGAAAGACTAGTATACTATCCAAGAACTATTAATTTTTTTGTGAGAAGAGCTAATCTGACATCTAAGGCAATATAGTTACTCTTTGGACTAGCCTGTTACTCCTTGAGACTAACATCTATAGTCTTTGAGTGTTCATTACAATGATGTGAAAATGAAAAGAATTGTTATTATCCTGGAAACTATTATAATCAAAGCAGTAAGAAAACTTTTTAGGATAATTTTCATTTCCTTAATTGCATCTCTCAATAAAAACATGCTTAAAGATTACCTACAGAAGAGTTTAAGGAATCAACATAATTCAAAAGCAAAAGGAAATTGTTCATTGTGATATAAAAAACTTTACCTACCTTTGTGGAATATAGAACATATGTTGTGGAGGTGGTTTATATAGGATTCCTTCATACACAGGCCAGAGCCCACTTAAAATTCTGAAGAGAGAACTTTTCCCACAACCATTGGGACCAGTTATCAAAAGATGCATTCCTTCTTCTACCTAAGGTAAGAAATAAAATTAGAAATTACAATATGTAAAAATGGTTTCATTTGGCAGCATTTAAAAGGGATTTTTTAAAAAACTTTCAAACACATGATAACCTAGGATGGGCAAGGAATCAAAGAAAAATATATCGGGATTGAGACCATCAAATTTGGCTTTTGACTATGCTCTGACGCTAAAAGCATCATAAAATAATCCAATTCCAAAGAAATGGATCTTCTTCGAATGAGCACTGACTTCCCAAAATTTTCATTGAGGTCTTGCCATCACATACTACACAAATACGTAGGAACATAACCACGTGGAAATAAGAAATTGTAAAATTTTAATTTAAATTAAAATAGATTAAATTTATTTTATTTATATTAATATTTGATTAAATTTACTTCAATTAAGATACAACTTTGTTGTATTTGTAAGTTGGAGTTCTACGAGTCAGCTGGGTTGTTTAATTCAGTAGTCTGAAATGTTACAGAAATCACAAAAACCCATAATGAGACATAAAATGATTCTAATTTTGGTTTATTCACAGATGGAGAAAATACATTTATGAAATTAAGACAGAGACAAGCAAGAAGACTGTAATTTAGTCTTATGTCTAGGGATGAATTAAGTTATTTATCAATTGTTGATTGGATGATTCTCTTAGAATCTTTCAGCTTATTTATCATTTAAATTTAAACAGTTATATTTTATGACTTCTTATTCCACCTAATAGGATCAGGAAGTTGGCAATGTGCTATTTAAAAGGTATTGTAAGGGTCAAGAAAAAGGAACATTATTTAAAAATCTGATTTACTTCTAAGAACAAATGATATTTTATAATTAGTGACTAAAAAATGAATATAGTATGAAAGTACGAGAGGCAGAAATTTACAGTATGCCTGTATATGTAGCTTTGTGCAGTATAGATACAAATATCTAAGGTCCATGATGTAGAATACATTATGTTGAAAACTCAAAGGTGAAAGAGCATTACACTACTTGTATTATGTCACTATAAGGAACCATATCCATGTATATCCATTACTCATTTGCTGTGTATAACATAAGCTAAAATCTTTTTGCTGAAAGAAGGTGGTAGGGAGAGGAAGGGAGGAAGGGAAGGAAAAAAAGGTTGATATGAAGGTTAGATACAAGAACTAAGAATGTATGTAATAAATAAATGTAAAGCAAAAATGGTTCAGATTTATATTCTGAGTAATTAGTCATTTCCTCAGCAAACATTGATTGAATATCTAAATGTGCTTGACATTCTTCTAGGCACAGAAGATACAGTGCTGCTCAAGACAAAGTCCCTGTTCTTGTGGAGCTTACATTTCAATGGCAAAGATGGCAATAAACACATGAACAAAAAATTAACTAGTCATAAATGCTATTATGATAGCAAAAAAGGAAGATGTGTTAGGGAAAGATGGTGGCATTGTGAGGTTGGCAGGGGAAAGGGGCTTCTTTTGATTAGGTGGTTAGGAAAGTCCTCTTTGAGGAGATACCATTTTGGTTTAGCCTGGTGACAAGAAGCAACAAGTAAGATCTGGTGGAAGAGTATTCCAGGCAATAAAGATAACTACCACAAGGACATAAGACAGGAGCAAGCTTGAGTCTATAAAATCTGACCACAGATATTTTTTTCTCCCTAATTGTAGGCAAACTGAAATGCCATTTTGATAGAGTAAAATTTTTAAAAAATCCTGGGAAGAACCCAGAAAGGGTTTTGTGATTTGCTCTGCTCTTTCAGTAGAGAGAGGATTAAGAAAGTTTAATTCTGTAGAAGCATAAACACTTTTCAAATGATTTTTTAAAGGTATGTGCCATGGCAAAAGGTATATAAACAAAATATTTAATAGGGTCATTCTCTACCAGGAATTCTCAGAAATTTAACACATTTTGAGTCGTAATAGAAGACTTTTCTACATTCATATTATTTTTTAGCATAAGTTTTCTGATGTTTAGTAAACAGTGAGTGTGAGGCAAAAGAATTCCCACATTTACTGAAATTTTCTTCTCCAAATGGTTTTTTAATTCCAAAAGGCTAACATAAGAACAAGAATGTTTTCCTCTAGAAACCTGTTTATATATCAATCCATGCAGAGGAAACAAAATTTTCTATTATACTTTGGGGACCTGAGACTTTAAATAAAACTCCCTGTCTGACTCAGAAATAAATAATTATCATAAAAGTATACTATATTAACATATACCTTTGTAGAACCTCAAAATTTATGACACTTTCACTAGATTAAGTATTTTAAAATTCATTTTATATAAAAATATACTGAGCTCTGAGTTTTTTCACAGAAAGAGTGTTATGTGTCCACAATAATGTATTTAGTTAGTAGGTGGCAGAATTCAAGACTCTCCCTCTATTTAATAAATGGAGCAACAAGAATTGATATTATGAAACCTAACTTGATGAAAAACCTCTATACAAAGTCATACATTATAAATTGCTAAAGTATTAGCAAATAGTTAAATATCCCATGTAGGCCTCTTCAAAGGCTTTATTTTAAATCTACTTAAGATTATGATGCATCATTAGCACCTTATTGCTACTCTATAGGTCCATAAATGGAAAAATAGAGCCCAACCAAATTGTAGTTAAAACACAATTTCTCTTACGTTTATTAACACAGAATTTCTCCCTGTTCAGTACTTCTCATCCTCTTCCAGCAGGCTTATGCATTTTCAAATACATCGTTAATAATTAACTCTAGACTAAGGTCCATATTAAAATCATTAAATGTACATATACGGTCATGTTTCTAATTCTGTTATCAAGTACAATCATGTCATTGTTTGAACTAAGCACAGATAACTCCACTACACTTGTCAGCAAATTATTTTGTACTTGAATTCCAAAATGTGTGTTTGAATTTTACAATACTTTAAATCAGGGTCTCAGATTTATTAGCTATTTTTTTACCTTAGTTTTTGTAATCAAGACAGAGTATTAAATAACAAATAACTATTATTCTCAACAGAATTAAAAGCTAAATTCCAATTCATGAATCTTCTGATCATTTTTTCCTAATAGAAGATGTGATTATTGAAAATATAAATTAAATTTAGAGAATGTAAACTTGCTGATGACCTCTTCTCTCATATTTTAGTAAATATATAACAATATAGGCTTGTATTTTTTGAGTAACTCCTATAAGGAAAAAAAATAAAATGTATTTCCAGATATTAATTTCTGAAGAAATTTCCTATTGTTCCCAAAAGTTACTTTGTATAGGCTCTCAGTGTACTCTAATTTTGATTTTCAACCAGGCCATAAAGCAGTAGAAATCAAATTTTTCTTTCTCTCTGCTTTCTGAGGAAGTAACTGCATCTGTAATTGAGCCTCTATGCATACCTTTCTTGATTTCCCCTCCTTTCCATATGCTCCTCCAAGTATTTAATATAAGGTACATGAATTCTGAGTTGTTTTGTATTATTGTGTTGGCAACAATCAGAAGATTCTTGAATATCATCTTACTTTGAAGTTTAGCTTGGAAGCCACCACTTCTCCCGTTGGTGTAATTATGGGAACATTTTCACAAATAATTCCATAATCCACATCAATAACTTTTCCTATAAGTTAAGGAAGAGTTTAAGTTTCAAAAGCTATCATGTGTTATTGCTAATTAAATAACTTAAAGTATAATGTAGCATAACAGGTAAATTCACTATAAAGATAATTCACATTAATGAATCATAGAAATAAATGTAAATATAGATATCTATATCTAAAGCAAAGTCTAATGTAAATTTGCACATTTTGGCATATCTATTTGGAAAATCTTTCTCAGAAATATTATTTTACTATAATATGATGTTAATATCATAATGAGAGCAAAGCTAAACTCTATCTGGTATAACCCAGCCACACTGTTTATAACTACTTATTTCTCTAAATTAAACTTTCCTATATAAAAAAAAACACAGTTGCAAAAAGGAAATTAAGACATAGAACTATAATTTTTAAAACTATAATAACCAAACCAAATGATAGAATTATGGAGAACAATATGACATTAGCTCTAATTCTGTTATTTGAATTTTAAACGCAAACAATTCATTCTGCCATATGTGCAGTTTCTAAAAATAATTCTAGACATTTTGTCCTAAATAAAAGTAGCATAATATTTTTTATGGTAATATTAGTCACTACTCCTCAAAATGCAGCACTGACTTTAGGAATAACTGTTTAAACAACTAAATGTTGGTTCCTTACATCTGTTCAAAGCTATCTTCTAAAAAACTTTGGTTCTGTTGATAAACATTTAAATATAGAAAAAATATAAAAACATATGAGTTTAATACCTTCGATTTCCAGTGTCTCACTGAGGGGTAATTCTACGTTAGCTCCACTCTTGCTATGGTTTTCAGACTCTTGCAAGACAGCAGTTCTCTTATAAATGCCTCTTTTTACTTCATCAAAGACCCAAAACATGTTGTATACTCGAGCAGTATAGCCTGCTAATTCAGTTATCTAAAACCAACATAGGGAGAAAAAATAGTATACTCGAGACAGACTTTTAAACAAATATGCAATCATATAAGCTTCTTGATTTAATGTTAAAGATCCTATTTTATTATACCTGAAAAGTAGATAGTACATCTGATAACTAAAACCAGTAACACTAAAAAACTTACCAAGAAAGCAGCATAGCAAGTCGACAGCTTAAGTTTGATTGGAATTAAAAAAACACATAAAAATTATTCATTCAAGTCAGGGTTCAAAGTGAAATGTAAAGACTTCAGAATATTAGTGAGACTTAAAAATCTTTCAAACAATTTTCTGATTTGGCCCCTGTTTGCATGAAAATTTGATTTCCAGAAATTAGAAGTTTTGTGAAAAGCTTAAATCCATTCAGTGAAATAATGATTCTTTATTTTGATATCTTTTTTCAATTAAAAATAGAAGATTTTAAATAGAAGAAAAATGCATATTTTTCTTATTATGAAATGACATTTCTGAGTCAAACTGATTGTCACAATTCCTAAGTTTGGCCAGAGAAAATACCCCTGCTAGTGGATACCAATATTGGGCGTGAGCTCAGTGAAAAGCTTTAAATCCTTTTCAGTCCAAATCCCATAAAATTCAGTTTCTTTTCAAGCCAAACATGATTTATATGCCCAAAGAAAAATATTAAATGTGACTTTTTTTCTAGATGAGATTATAAGATGAGATAAATCTCTGCTTTAGTTCAAAAGGCTCAATAGAGTGGTATCTTGCTCCTATTCTGCCAGTTGTCCAATTTAGGTTGAATCTCTGCTGCTTTTCTATTAAAAGAACACCTTGTTATCAAGGTGACTCATCTGAAAGATGACTCATGTCCTGTCAAGACCATCTTTCTCAGTGAAAAGGAAGCAACAAAAACCATTCTCTTACAGAACTGTTTAGTAGGAAATTGGTATCAATAAGCAAGGCATGTCACTAATAAATGTCTCTTAAACAATAAACTATGGACTAATACATTACCAACATTGTGTAAGATTTTTGTGTGTGCAAAACTTAAACAGTGAATGAGCAGGTATTATTGTTAAAAGCCTTCTACCACATGTCTCTACTGTGTGAGAGGTCTATAATTAGATTAGTATTTCATTTCTATATATTAATGTTATAGCTATTATATAGGATAATTTCTAAAATGTTATCTAGAAGAATCTCTTGAGTTCCCAAGTAGAGGAAAACAGAACTAAGGATTAACAAAATATGGATCTAAAAGAAACGTAAGTAAATATAGTTGCATTAAAAAAATCTGAAACAAATGTGGAGGTCAATTAAAGAAAGGCAGGGGGCATTGAGTTAGTAGACCAGGATGCAGGGATGAATGGGCAAAGAGTGTCAAAAAAAAAAAAAAAAAGAGAATGTGACTGTGGACAAATTACTTTGGGATATAAGACAAGGGGGTTTGTCTAAAAAGAAACCTTGTTCCCTCTAGAGCTAGTGGAGAATCCATGATGCTTTCACGTGCTTTCACAGGAGTAATAAGATTCTTTAGAAGTGAAAGTTCTATGATTCAATGCACATACAGGCAAAATAAAACAAAATGCAATCATTTCTTGTGTTGGAGACAATCTAGAAAAAAGAACTGATATTCTCTCTGTGACTTAGATAGCAAAGTGTTTGAATGTGAGATATATAAAACTTTGATTTCTCATTTAATTTTAATAATAAGTAATTTATTAGCTGAAAAAGCTATCCCCAAAACTGTGTCTCCAGATTATCAAAATTAATATTTGAAAAAAAAGTTTTAATTGAGTTGTCTTGCTTTGTGGCCCTAAACAACTGGTTTTACCTTTTTAAAAAAAAACCAATTCAATAAATCAGTTGTTAAATGAGATTGAAAAGTTTTGTCAGCAAATCACAAACTTTGCAACTATTTAATATAATTTATTCAAGGATAATTTAATAGGTAGCTAAATTTATAATGATGCTCTGGCAATTTATATTGATGCAAAAGCCACGAGAGTAATTAATAGTGAGAATGACTGTCCATGGGAATATTATTTAATATCTGAATTGAATAAAGTGATTTTTAATATTAACCCTGTGCTATCTGTAGGTCTTATTACCATTCTCTCAGCAAATATTTACTGACCATATACAATATTCCAAGCATTAAAATAGATATTAGGAATGTAAAGATGAATAAGATAGTTCCTGCTTTCCACTCAGGGTCTTATGCAAAAGATAGACAATTATAATGTGGTAAAGCACCAGATGTACTATGAACACAGAGAAGGAAGACCCAGACTCTGCAGGGAAGTCAGAAAGAAAGTGGAATCACAAGATGGTTTTTTATACGTGGTTGGTAAGGCTTGACTTGTCCTGAAGTATAAGTAAAAGTTTGCAAGGTATATAAGTAATATTATTGGCTAACACTTATTAAAGTGCTTACTATCACAACAACTCAACAAAGTCATCACTCTCATTATCCTCATTTTACAGATCAAGAAACAGACACAAACAGGTCAAGTTCATATAATTTGTAAATACTGGAGCAAGAATTTAAATTTAGGCACTCTGGCTCCAAAATCCATACCAAAGGGCCTTTTAGTAAAATTTAAGAGCAAATATGTCATACTATAGACAGAAAAAGGAGTTGACAATTGAGAGTATAAAAATTGAAAGGTATTAGCAGCAATAGACTTGGGAGTTGTTGTCCTTTATCTTGATTATACTCTTAGCAATTTTTGGTAGAGAAAAGATGTTTCCAAAATAATAAACATATGTGGTAATTTACATTTTTGGGTGATTTTCATATATCTTATTTTAATCAAATTGATAACAAGAAATGCAAGTACCTCTTTGTATGAAGACATAATCCTTTCAATAGCATCAGCTCCAGAGGCCAATAAATTTCGAGCAGTGGTAAACGCTTCTGTCCGCTCACTAACCATAGCTTGCTTTCGATCATCCTCTAGATCTAAAAGCAAATTACAAAACTGTTGAATTTTTTAAGTAACTAAATGTTTTGTTTTGTACTATGAGGCTGTGACTAAAACAACCGTATGAAAACTTTTCATTAGTATCAGCAATTTCCTAGGAATTAATGAATTATTTAAAAAATAGTGTTTGTACCAGATTTTATTTAAATCTTCCTTTGTCTTATTATTTTTCTAGAAGGAGAGTTAGAAGAATTAAATCTATAGGAATTAAAGACTATTTTCATTTAGCATTCTTTCAACCCTTACCAAAGTCAACGTCCTGCCCTTATTAGAGCTAGGTAATAAAATACTACTGATTCAGTCAATAAAATACCATTAACTAGAATCTAAGCAAATATTTCTAGTGTGATTTCTTTAATAGAAATGCAAAGTAGCTGACCCTCATACTAGCTCTGTCTACCTGTTTCAACTTTCACCCTACAGTTTAGCAACACCCCAACCATGCAATATTCTGCTTATTCTCTGGTATTTGCATATATAATATTTTCTGACCTTAATATACTTTCTTTTTTGCCAAGCTCTTTCTTAAAGAGTTAGCTCTTTAGTATAGGTTTCCCTGGAAACCCTTGTCTGGCTTTTCCAGTGGACTATAAGTTCTTTAAGGGGCAAGACTGTATTTTATTCATTATTCCTAGTACTCACCAGAGTGTCTAGAACACAGTACTCCTTAATGTGTATTGAATGGATGGATGGATAGATAGATAAATATCCTAAATTATTGTCAATGCAGAATTATGGTTAAGAGCCAGAAGTCAGACTAGGTTAGAGTCCAGACTCTACCACTTATTGGCAAGTAGTAAGGTTAGTAGGGCAAGCCACTAATCTTCTCCAAGCTATTTTCTCATGTGTAAATGAGGGAAATAATAGTACTATCTCAAACAATTCTATCTCAGAGGGTTGTTGTGAGATTTAGTGGGGAAATACAAACAAAGTGTTAGCCTAATCCATGGTTTATAATAATTGCTCTTAAATGTTAGGTGTTATTATTTTCTCTAAGTGTTATTGTTATTATTGCATATCTACTCCATTTAGTATTATTCTTCAAAATTATTCTCTCCAGGTCATTACTTTAATCTTGGCATCAATTTGATTCTCTATCCGGTATTTCTATGGACTATCACCAAAATTCTAAATTGAAAGCTGCAAATTAATGAAGAAATTAGAATAATATAAATAGCCATAGGCCCACTTTGCTATTTATTTTGCTTGGATTTATCTCAGTGAAAAGGGTTTTTTTTTTCTCCATGACATGCAAATATTTAACATGTGCCCTGCTATAACTACCGGATACTTTCACCTTTACTTGCTCATAGACAGCTCAGCTGAGTTTGAAAGGGATCCATGCATAATATAAGGTAAAATTCACTCAGCAGATATTTACTGAACAGCAGGATTTACAAGAAATTAGGCAAGGTGTTACAGGATATGCAAGGATTAAATGTAATTTTCAGATTCTTTCTTTAGGAAGCTTACAGTTTGATAGGAGAAAGAAGACAAGTTCCAAAATAACAATGCAGGGCAGCCTATGAGGAGAGTTAATATGACACATTTGAAGGATGCAAAAATAATTTCTTGCTGCAAGAGACAAGAAATGCTTCATGGAGGAGTAGACTGAGAGTGAGGCCTTGAAGACTGCATACAGTTTTAAAAGATCACAAGTACAGCATAAGCAATGTCTCAAAGAAGGGAAATTTCAAGCAATGCCAATTGAATAATAACCTGGTCAAGTTACAGTATGGGTTGGTATTAAGCACTGATTTTACTCGAGTATCAGAAAAACCATGAGTTCATGGGGACCTCCTAGCTCGAGAGTTAAGTACTGCTCCAGAGAACTATCTTTAGTTCCCTTGAAGTTAGTCTGTTTCCTTGAAGAATGAAAAAAGAAAGGCTTTGAGTGTTAGTATAAGTGATGAGAGAAAGACCTGAATGGCTAAATAGGCTGGGAACAGAATGTAGATATTCTTAAACACATTTAAATGTGTGAAAAATTTAGATAGCCACAAAAAATTAACAAAGGATTCTCAGCAAGCTACCAAAATAGTGATTGCTGTATCAGTTAAAGTGCTAAGAATAGTTTTGGCTCAGAGAATCTGGCTGATGGTCTAAAATAATTATGGGATTTTATGAATTTGGGTTAAAAGGGGTTTGAATAATAGCTTTCACTGATAGCCTCTGTTAAGAAGAAATAACACTGATCAGAAGCAAGAAGAACTACAATACTGCAGCTTGTGAAACAAAAACCACATTCACAGAAAGACAAACAAAATGAAAAGGCAGAGGACTATGTACCAGATGAAGGAACAAGATAAAACCCCAGAAAAACAACTAAATGAAGTGGAGATAGGCAACCTACCAGAAAAAGAATTCAGAATAATGACAGTGAAGATGATCCAGGACCTCGGAAAAAGAATGGAGGCAAAGATCGAGAAGATACAAGAAATGTTTAACAAAGACCTACAAGAATTAAAGAACAAACACCTAGAAGAACTAAAGAACAAACAAACAGAGATGAATAGTACAATAACTGAAATGAAAAATACACTAGAAGGAATCAATAGCAGAATAACTGAGGCAGAAGAACGGATAAGTGACCTGGAAGACAGAATGCTGGAATTAACTGCCACGGAACAGAAAAAAGAAAAAAAGAACGAAAAGAAATGAAGACAACCTAAGAGACCTCTGGGACAACATTAAACGCAACAACAGTCGCATTATAGGGGTCCCAGAAGGAGAAGAGAGAGAGAAAGGACCTGAGAAAATATTTGAAGAGATTATAGTTGAAAACTTCCCTAACATGGGAAAGGAAATAGCCACCCGAGTCCAGGAAGCACAGACAGTCTCAGTCAGGAAAACCCCAAGGAGAAAAACGCTGAACACATAGTCACCAAATTGAAAAAAATTAAAGACAAAGAAAAATTATTAAAAGCTACAAGGGAAAAATGACAACTAACATACAAGGGAACTCCCATAAGGTTAACAGCTGATTTCTCAGCAGAAACTCTACAAACCAGAAGGGAGTAGCATGATGTATTTAAAGTAATGAAAGGGAAGCACCTACAACCAAGACTACTCTACCTGGCAAGGATCTCATTCAGATTTGACGGAGAAAGCAAAAGCTTTACAGACAAGCAAAAGCTAAGAGAATTCAGTACAACCAAACCAGCTCTACAACAAATGCTAAAGAAACTTCTCTAAGCAGAAAACACGAGAGAAGAAAAGGACCTACAAAAACACACCCAAAATAATTAAGAAAATGATAATAGGAACATACATATTGATAATTACCTTAAATGAGAATGGATTAAAGTTCCAACCAAAAGACACAGGCTCACTGAATGGATACAAAAACAAGACCCATATATATGCTGTCTACAAGAGACCGACTTCAGACCTAGGGATACATACAGATGGAAAGTGAGGGGATGGAAAAAGATATTCCATGCAAATAGTAATCAAAAGAAAGTTGGAGTACCTATGCTCATATCAGATAAAATAGACTTTAAAATAAAGAGTGTTACAAGAGACAAGGAAGGACACTACATAATGATCAAGGGATCAATCCAAGAAGAAGATAAAACAATTATAAATATATATGCACCCAAAACAGGAGCACTTCAATACATAAGGCAAATGCTAATGGCTATAACAGAGGAAATCAACAGTAACACAGTAATAGTGGGGGACTTTAACACCTTACTTACACCAAAGGACAGATCATCCAAAATGAAAATAAATAAGGAAACAGAAGCTTTAAATGACACAATAGACCAGATAGCTTTAATTGATATTTATAGGACATTCCATCCAAAAACAGCAGATTACACTTTCTTCTCAAGTGCAGACAGAACATTCTCAAGGATAGATCACACTTTGGGTCACAAATCAAGCCTTGGTAAATCTAAGAAATTTGAAATCATATCAAGCATCTTTTCTGACCACAATGCTATGAGATTAGAAATGAATTACAGGGAAAAAAACGTAAAAAACACAAACACAAGGAGGCCAAACCATATGTTACTAAATGACCAAGAGATCACTGAAGAAATCAAAGAGGAAATCAAAAACTACCTAGAGACAAATTACAACAGAAATACAACGATCCAAAACCTATGGGATGCAGCAAAAGCAGTCCTAAGAGGGAAGTTTATAGCAATACAAGCCTACCTCGGGAAACAAGAACAATCTCAAATAAACAATCTAACTTTACACCTAAGGAACTAGAGAAAGAACAAACAAAACCCAAAGTTAGCAGAAGGAAAGAAATCATAAAGATCAGATCGGAAATAAATGAAATAGAAACAAAGAAAACAATAGCAAAGATCAATAAAACTAAAAGCTGGTTCTTTGAGAAGATAAACACACTTGATAAATCTTTAGCCAGACTCATCAAGAAAAAGAGGGAGAGGACTCAAATCAATAAAATTAGAAATGAAAAAGGAGAAGTTACAATGGACACCACAGAAATACAAAGCATCGTAAGAGACTACTACAAGCAACTCTATGCCAATAAAATGGACAACCTGGAAGAAACGGACAAGTTCTTAGAAAGGTATAACCTTCCAAGACTGAACGAGGAAGAAATAGAAAATATGAACAGACCAATCACAAGTAATGAAATTGAAACTATGATTACAAATCTTCCAGCAAACAAAAGTCCAGGACCAGGTGGCTTCAAATGTGAATTCTATCAAACTTTTAGAGAATAGCTAACACCCATGCTTCTCAAACTCTTCCAAAAATTGCAGAGGAAGGAACACTCCCAAACTCATTCTATGAGGCTACCATCACCCTGATACCAAAACCAGACAGAGATACTACAAAAAAGGAAAATTACAGACCAATATCACTGATGAATATAGATGCAAAACTCCTCAACAAAATACTATCAAACAGAATATAAAAACACATTAAAAGGATCATACACCATGATCAAGTGGGATTTATCCCAGGAATGCAAGGATTCTTAAATATACACAAATCAATCAATGTGATACACCATATTAACAAACTGAAGAATAAACACCATATGATCATTTCAATAGATGCAGAAAATGCTTTTGACATAATTCAACACCCATTTATGATAAAAACTCTACAGAAAGTGGGCTGAGAGGGAACCTACCTCAACATAATAAAGGCCGTATATGACAAACCCAGAGCAAACATCATTCTCAATGGTGAAAAACTGAAAGCATTTCCACTAAGATCTGGAAAAAGACAAGGATGTCCACTATTATTCAACATAGTTTTGGAAGTCCTAGCCACAGCAATCATAGAAGAAAAAGAAATAAAAGAAATACAAATTGGAAAAGAAGAAGTAAAACTGTCACTGTTTGCAGATGACATGATACTATACATAGAGAATCCTAAAGATGCCACCAGAAAACTACTAGAGCTAATCAATAAATTTGGTAAATTTTCAGGATACAAAATTAACACACAGAAATCTCTTGCATTCTTATACACTAACAACGAAAGATCAGAAAGAGAAATTAAGGAAACAATCCCATTCACCATTGCAACAAAAAGAATAAAATACCTGGGAATAAACCTACCTAAGGAGGTAAAGACCTGTACTCAGAAAACTATAAGACACTGATGAAACAAATCAAAGTGGACATATATACACTACCAAATGTAAAATAGCTAGTGGGAAGCAGCTGCATAGCACAGGGAGATCAGTTCGGTGCTTTGTGACCACCTACAGGGGTGGGATAGGGAGGGTGGGAGGTAGACACAAGAGGGAGGAGATATGGGGATATATGTATATGTATAGCTGATTCACTGTGTTATAAAGCAGAAACTAACACACCATTGTAAAGCAATTATACTCTAATAAAGGTGTTAAAAAAAAAAAGATGACACAAGCAGATGGAGAGATATACCATGTTCTTGGACTGGAAGACTCAATATTGTGAAAATGACTATACTACCCAAAGCAACCTACAGATTCAATGCAATCCCTATCAAATTACCAGTGGCATTTTTCACAGAACTAGAACAAAAAATTTCACAATTTGTATGGAAACACAAAAGATCCCCAATAGTGAAAGCAATCTTCAGAAAGAAAAACAGAGCTGGAGGAATCAGGCTCCCTGACTTCAGACTATACTACAAAGCTACAGTAATCAAGACAGTATGATACTGGCACAAAAACAGAAATATAGATCAATTGAAAAGGATAGAAAGCCCAGAGATAAACCCACGCACATATGGTCAACTAATCTATGACAAAGGAGGCAAGGACATACAATGGAGAAAAGACTGTCTCTTTAATAAGTGGTGCTGGGAAAACTGGACAGCTACATGTAAAAGAATGAAACTAGAACACTTCCTAACACCATACACAGAAATAAAGTCAAAATGGATTAAACACCCAAATGTAAGGCCAGACACTATAAAACTCTTAGAGGAAAACATAGGCAGAACACTCTATGACATAAATCACAGCAAGATCTTTTTTGACCCACCTCGTAGAGTAACGGAAAAAACCCCAAAATAAACAAATGAGACCTACTGAAACTTAAAAGCTTTTGCAAAGCAAAGGAAACTATAAACAAGACAAAAAGACAACCCTCAGAATGGGAGAATATATTTGCAAACAAATCAATGGACAAAGGATTAATCTCCAAAATATATAAACAGCTCATGCAGCTCAATATTAAAAAGAGAAACAACCCAATCAAAAAGTGGGCAGAAGACCTAAGTAGACATTTCTCTAAAGAAGACATACAGATGGCCAAGAGGCACATGAAAAGCTGCTCAACATCACTAATTATTAGAGAAATGCAAATCAAAACTACAACGAGGTATCACCTCACACTGGTTAGAATGACCATCATCAAAAAATCTACAAACGATAAATGCTGGAGAGGGTGTTGAGAAAAGGGAACCCGCTTGCACTGTTGGTGGGAATGTAAATTGATACAGCCACTGTGGAGAACAGTATGGAGGTTCCTTAAAAAACTAAAACTAGAACTACCATACGATCCAGCAATCCCACTACTGGGCATATACCCAGAAAAAACCATAATTCAAAAAGACACATGCACCCCAGTGTTCATTGCAGCACTCTTTACAATAGCCAGGTCATGGAAGCAACCTAAAGGCCCATTGATAGTTGAATGAATAAAGAAGATGTGGTACACATATACAATGGAATATTACTCAGCCACAAAAGGAACGAAAATGGGTCATTTGTAGAGACATGGATGAACCTAGAGACTGTCATACACAGTGAAGCAAGTCAAAAAGAGAAAAACAAATATCGTCTATTAATGTATGTATGTGGAATCTAGAAAAATAGTACAGACGAACCGGTTTGCAAGGAAGAAATAGAGACACAGGTGTAGAGAACAAACGTATGGGCACCATGGGGGGAAAGCCCAGGGGTTGTGGTGGGATGAATTCGGAGATTGGGATTGACATATATACACTAATATGTAGAAAACAGATAACTAATAAGAACCTGCTGTATAAAAATAAATAAGTAAAATAAAATCTAAAAAAAGAAATAACACTAGCACAGATGGACTGGTGTTCTGTATGGCATGGTAATTTCTATGTTGCTTTGGCAGATTATTATCTACTGGGCTTTCTCCATGCTTTTAAAATTATGAATTTGTAACAAAATTACAAATAGCTCTGGAAAGACTTCATTTGACTTATTCTACTGGTTTTTCTTTGGCAGGTAGTTTGAGAACAGTGCAAGAGTATTTTGTCATGCACACATTAGCAAATAACTTCTATGACAAGGCAAGATTCCTTAGTGTCAGAGATATAAATTCATGACCTAAAGCACTCGCCTATTTTGTATCTTAGGTAAACACATTTCATTTTCCTCACCAAATATTTAAAATATTTTTTCAAAAGTTCCACATTTAAGGATTTAATAGTTAACATATCTGCTCATTTTACTGCTACTTTTCATCACTGCTAATAATAAGTATGTATTGCAACATAGTCACATCTGTTGCTATTTCACTGAAAAGATGAGAAAGAATTTTATAACTCAGGTTTAAGTCTATTTATTTTTAAAAGTTAAAAAAAGTGGGCTATTCTTTTGTACTTTTATCCTTTGCTTTTATAATCTGAGTTTATTTAATTTCATTTACATGTTACCTTTGTCATCTTGACAAATCTCAGCAAAAACTATAGCCTTACTCTACTTCATACCACATATAAATATCAACTCTAAATAGATTGATGATATCAATGTGAAATGAAAAATCAATAAATTTCTAAAAGATAAAATTGGAGAGTATCTTTATGACCTTGGGTTAGACAAATGTTTCTTAAACAGGACATAAAACCATTAACCACAAAGAAAATGATTGATAAATTGAACTATATTAAAATGATAACTTCTCTTGGACACTGTTAAGAGACTGAAAAAGGAAGAATCAAGTGGGAAAAGATATTTGAGATTTTGTGTGTCTGTGTCTGACAAAAGACTTATTACAGAATACATAACAGCTCTCACAAATCAATTAGAAAAAAACAGATAAGCTAATTTAAAATTAATCAAAAAAATTATCAGCACTTCATAAGAACAGCTATCCAAATGGCCAATAAATGAATAAAAAGTGCTTAATCTCATTAGCCATCAAAGAAATGAAAACTAAGACCACAGTAAAGTACCACTATACACCCACCATATGTCTAAGATGAAAAATGCCTAAACGAAAAAGACTGACGTCAAACATTGACAAAGATGTGGAGCGACTAGAATGCTCATGCGTACTATACGATACTATTTATAGAAGATTCAAAAACCAGCAAATATTAATGAATGGTCAGTAAAATAATTATCTTCGCTGTGGCATGGCAAGGGCAGGAGTAAGTGGAGTTGGGGTGGGGGGCTAATGATGAGGATAGGACTGGGAAGGGGTATGGAGGCTTCTGGGATGAAGGTAAGGTTCTATTTCTTCTGAGTTGTGATTATGTATATGTCTTAACTTGGTGACAATTGGTTGAGTGGTACACTAATGATTGTGTCTTGTTCACATATGTGTTATACTTTAAAAATCATAACTACATATATGCATAGCTACTTACAGCTAAAAGTATGTCTTTGATATATATTGATAATTACTGTTATTGGTCGACAGGAGAGTAATCATATCTAAACTGACCTATAATATAACATTTTATTTGAATAATTTGACATTGGAATATGAGACATACTAATGCAGCAGGAGCTATGGATCTAATCTTGTTGCAGGTACATTTTGAGAATATAAACATCACCCATGTTACTAGGGTGATGGGTAGAATATAGTTCTATTCCTAAGAACAGTATCTCTCAGTTGCTACTTCTGATGTGCCACCTCACACTAGCAGATTACCAACACTGGCAGTGCCAGTGGCTTAGCTGCTCTCTTTCCTACTCGTTAGGTGTCTGTAATAAGGTCTGGCGGGAGAGACCTATAAGTAGCTTTCCCTGGCCTTGCCCAGAACTGCTCTTGATATAAAGAGAAGAAAAGTGGAAGTGGCCTATAACATTAAACAACTGAGATTACAGCTCCCAAGTAACTATTTTCTTCACATAATTTCAGCCTTTCTCTTAATATGAAGCAAATAAAGGGGTAATGTCCTCTATAAAGATAATAGAGATGATACAAAATTAACCATTTCAATACCTTTTTCAACCATTTGCTCCCATGATTACTTGGTCTCAAATAAGTTAAGTCCCTTATAGAATAAGTTCCAATACAGCTAATATAGAGGCAGCATAGTGAAGGGAAAAAAAGCAATGCACAAGGAATTACATAATGTCTTCTATCCTTAGTGCTTCCACTAACCACTTGTGTGACCTTAGGCAGACCTGGGGCTCCAGACTAGATCACCTGTAAGCTCCTCTTCTGACGTGAAAATGACATGATACCATATGCAGTTTTGTAATGTGAACTTGAATATAAATATAATCCTGTCCTTACCACAGATTTTACTTAAAGTTGTAGCTAGATGGTGTAACCAATCTACTACAGAACTATTTTTCTTTCCTCCTCTCAAATAATTTATGTAGGCTATTCCTCCTATTTGCATCTTTACCTCCAACTTCCTAATCACTTTCAAATGCCTTGCTCTTTTAACAATAATCAGGCCAGCAAACATCTATTGAGCATTTCCTATGATGCAGGCATTGCTCTAAATTTTACACATGGGATCTTCCTTAATCTTCATAACAAGCCTGCTATAATTTCCCCCATCTTGGAAATGAGGAAACTGAAGTACAAAAAGGTTAAATGATTTGTCCAAAGTCACAGCCCAGTAAGCAAAAGAGCCAGCATTTGAACCCAGGCAATCTGATACCAGAGCCCACATAGTAAGAATGTAATAAATATTAACCGTTGCTTCCACCTAAATTCTTACTATTTGCCATGGACTGTTTCAAGGCACATTAAATACATTATTTATAATTTCATAACAATTCTGTAAAATATATACTATTATTCCTATAGTTAAAAGAAAACTGAGGCATATAAAGTTTCTGTAAATTTCTTAAGGATGGATAACTATTAACTAGCAGAGTCAAGATTTGAACAGTGGCCTGTTTCTTCCTTTACTCTTCTCTTTCTTTCCTCTTTTCTGCTTTTTCTCCCTTTTCTCTTTGCCATCCCTCTCTTACTCATCCATTTCTTTCCATCTATTTTTGCATTAAAATATGTACTATCATGCGCTTAATTTATCTCTAATGTAAGAGACAACTCAGGGCGTAAGCATAAATTAAGATTGAAGACTAGATTAGGATAGATAGTATTTAATTACAAGACCTAAAGCCTCAAAGATAATATCATTATCTAAAAAAAAATCAATTATTTTGTCTGAGTAAAATAACTTAATGTTTTCATGTGGTATGTCATCATAAGTCAAATATATTTCATAAATACATACATACGAACATTATAAGCATACACACAGTAACCTTAGAAATTACAGAAGATATTGAAGCATACTCTCTTAATATTATCATATGAATTCATTTTATTCTTCTATGAAATTCTTATATTGCTTTTCTTTTTATAAAATTTTCTTTTGAAAAGAAGCTTTAAGAATTATTTTGTTTCACTTGCATCAATGTGATTATTAGCACAATTTCAATCTAAAATTTTAATGCTGTTTCTTTAATTTACTATTGTATTTTCAAGATTTGTAGGATTTATTTTTAAATATCTTATTACATCACCTACAGAAGATTGTTAGATTGTTTGCATACATTGTTTACTTCTTACTGGTCTCTGTGGGGTTAATTTGTCACTATTAATACCTGCATTTTCTCTGTTCTATGTTGAATACTCCAGGGTTTTCTAATAAGACCAGTTCTTCCAAAGACTAACAGAACAACACCATAATTTTGTCATTGGGGTAGTTTCTAATATACATTATACATGAAACTTTTAAAATATCCATAAACTGATGGATAGATATTCACTATGAATATCTGACAATTTTGTTAAATTTCTTAGTAAAACTAATCTTAAGACCATATATTTTTGTCTTTTTTTCTCTAATACCCTTTTGAAAAAGGAATTTATTTTATTTCATTATGAAAGGATTAAATCTAAAAATACTAACAATGCCTTTTTCAATAGAAGCTTTTTAAAATGATTAAAACGAATTTTGAAAACATTAAATAAACAGATAAAATTCAGTTTTCCTAGTGGTCTAAATACACTATTAGACAGTTGAGTTGCAGAGTACATTTGGTATACGTATAGCACTTACCACAAGGGATTGACAAATCCTACTTTACCAAAATGAACAATTTTAGGTTAAGAATGACTCAAATTTGACAGGTGTTTTTGTGAGAATTGGTAAAGCATTAAAGCACTGTTTTAAATATTAAAGCATATGGTAATTTTTTACTTTTTATTGGATGACTTCAAACAAATAACTATTAATACTTAATTCTACACCAAAAATAACTGTAAAATAGTGTGAATTCTGTTACATTTTTCTTAGTGTTGCCTTTTGTTTTCTAGGCAATAATTGTCACCATGTCAATGTTCTTGATACATGCTCTTGATAACATTATTCTACCAAATCCTCACCACCCCACTCTGAAGTAGCCTTTCTGATTCTCATTTTACAGATGAGGAAACTGAGGTTTACACAGTTTAATTAACTTGACTAAAAGGACACAAACAGAAAGAGGGAAAGCAGAGTTGAGCAAAGCTCTGTCTCACCACAAAGCCCATGTTTTTGTCTAGCTCCTTCAACATTAAGACCAATTTTGGTCAAGTGGTTTTTAAAGAGGAGGGGGAATATTTTACTTCGGAAAAAGACAGGAAAATGCTGCTGCTTTAATTAATCCCCCTCTGTCCTGCCAATTAAGACCCAAACTCCCATCTCAAGTATTACATAACATTTTAATATTGTCCTCCTTGTCTCTATCTTTCTTAGTTGTTCCAAAGGATGAAAAATGTTGATTAAAAAACCCACTGGGACAGTGATAGGATAGAATTAGACACCTGCAACTTTACAACCCCTATCCCCACAATACCACCAAATAGGAGGTTTTCTATATTACCTACAAGTAGAGGAGACCTTGTTCCATGGCATGAAGCTCTCCCTGAAACAGTATTATTAGTTGTCTAATGTAGTCAACCAACTATTCAAATCACAAATCAGGGCAGATCTAGTTATAGAATATTTATAGACTAAATGCATGCTATGTGCAGAACTGAAATTTACAACACATGGGGAGACTTTCTATTATACTCTTTTTGAAGGTATTAATTTGTGTTGAGTTGAACTGTAAACTAGAGAATCATTCTATATTAGGCAGTATAATTAAAATTGCTCACGATCAACTCCCAAAAACACTACATCAGAGATTTCTGAAATATCACAGAACTGGAAAGGTCTTTTGAGTCACTTCTTTCATACTGCTGGTCTTATTACTGGATGTTGCAAAGTCTGCCATTGTTTCTGACCATTAAGGACTATAGAATGATGGCTACACAATTCACTGACATAACTCCAGCAGTGACACCTTAAAGAGAAATAATCAGAAACATATATTTAATATTAAGCATAAATGCCATTACCACCATCTGCAAAGCCAGTTGCAGTGATAATAGGTAGAGCCACCATAATTAGTCCACTGCTGCTCCAAACATACTTCATCAAGAACTGCTCTATCATGATGTACCACAAACGTTTGGATAAAATGAGGTTCATCTGATTTGCTAAAGCTTTGTAACTTTTCTGGAGTTGCTTCATTTCTACCTATGGAGAGAAAAAGAGATAAGAATTAACCTAGTATGAACTATAAAAATAAATAACTTATGCTTGAGGACTTTCTTTAAAGATAATTACATATTATTTTGTTTTACTTAGTATACTATTATCTGTGATTCTAACAATCAATAAATACAGATTAATGTCAGAATTAGTCATTATTTAGTTGTAATCACACCTGTATTATTTTTTAAATGTCTGATATTCAGTAAATATGTTAAATATAAATATATACAAGTGATTTATACTTATGTTTTCAAATTTATATGTATAAGATGTTAAAATTAAATGATATTCCGTAAGACATGAATAAACAGAACCTTATCCTTTTTGATTACAGCAAAAATATCTGAAAATAAACACATGACATGTATATGTGTAATTAGACTCCACTTTTGAACTAACTCAATTTACTAGGTTTTGTCTTAAATGCAAGAAGCCTACAACATGCTATAATTTATATCACTGAGCTCAGTGATTCAAGAATGACATAAATATGATTACTGCAACATATTAAGCCAATTTTCAAGTGGGAATAGAAGTCCTAAATTTGCTTTAAATTTTCTTCTTCAGATTGGTACTGCTATAAAATTTCTTTTTTTGTTGTTATTGATGATGTTTCAAAATTAAATAATTCTGCTTCGTAATTATAATACCATTTCAACTTTAGAATAACTTACTATTTCATTTGCCAAGTCATTTGTATTACGATTTCAGATGCATCACCTTAAAAAGTCTTTAATGTACTGCAAGTTTATGTAATCAGGTTAACTATTTAAGGGACCTGTTTAATGTTGAAAATCTTTAATATTTAAAAATAACATTCTGGAACTCCTTTTTTCCCCTTCATCTCTAATCTTAGCTTTTCCCTCTAAGCTAGACAAAATTTCATTTCACTACCTTTTCTAATTTGTGTCAAAATATGGTACTGAACATTAAGAGTAATGGAAATGCCATTTGTAAGCCACTCTCCTGCACTTCTTAGAACTGAGGAACTCCATCATGGACCAGGCATGCAAAATTGTCACACCTGTCTTTCATATGAAAGCACTTTTTTTTTCTCTTGAAAAACAAACAAACAAACAATGCCATCCTAAATTTTCCATCTCAGTGGAAGTATGTTTACTTAGTTTCTAAACATATATTTTCTTCAATGTTCTAGGACCATCTACTTAGGATTTCAGTTTTAAGAAAATGCTTTAGAGATAATTCTGAGCATATTTGGATAACTGAGACTAAGTAGACTTTTTTAGAATGCTGAAAATGTTATTTTCATGAAACTTTAGAAAAGTTTGCACTCTACATATAATTCTTTAACAGCTTGTGATTAAAAAGGGTAATGAAGCATATATTTTAATACAGGTTTGAATGTCATAAGAATCTAAAACCCTAAAGAAGTGGGTCCATCAACAGTACAACAGATGGTATCTAGCACTGCAGTGGCAGCTTGAACAGTCTCACATTTCACCCGTCACCTTAATTTCTTTCTTACCTTATGTCCTCTGTAGAAGGCAATTTCTTCAACATTGGCTATAATTCTGGAGTGCACATACCGCAAATAGCCTTTCCTATGAGCTTCTTCAGCCACCAATTTACCAAATTTGGGAGAGCAGGCTTTTAACACTTTAGCAGTGGCATATACCACAAGCCCTGCTAAAAGGGTGGGCCCAATTGGGCTTGCTCCTCTGGATGTAGCAGTCCTGATGAGCGTATAGGAAGTCAGGATTACATCTAAAATAGGTTTGGTCAGATTGGAATACAAGTGAGCCACAGACTGAGAGAACATCATAATATCCTCAGTAAGAGACTGGTCAGGGTTTGCCAGCCTCCCATCCATATTGATCACCTTATAATAAGTCTGATTTGTAAAATAGGTTTCATAGGCATGGTCGACTAGGCGAGTTCTGAAGGCCAAGGCCAATTTGCCCTCTAGGTACCTTATTGCACTGTTGACAAAGGTGGCAGGGATGGCTATCATAAGCCACTTGATTAATTTGATGATGAAAGTCCGAGGCTTCTTTTCCACAATGCTTTTCACGATTTTTCCATCTAAACCAGCTACATAGATAGACAGAAAGGTTCTTGAGATTAGAGCTACTGAGTGGAGGCAGAGCCATCCTGTCTCAGTGGTCACAAGTTTTGGGAAGAGAATTTTCCGAAGTTCTAGTAGCTGTTTGAAAAAATCTGCATTCACTCCAGGCGAAGGTTTTTTACAAGTGGCCTCGGTGCAATGCAGTATTTCTCTGTTCTCTGCAGCCGGGTAAGCTTCTTTTTTCTTCCAGTGGCCAGATTGCTTTAAACGCTTGCCAATGATGGGACAGAGGGTTTTCAGAGCATAGGCTGCAGCCACCACGCAGGCAGCCCTTTTAGCAGTCCTCGATCTGGTCCATTTCACTCGATCAGCTGCTGCATTTAGCATATGTATCATTTTCCCAGTTACCCAAACCGGCTTCAGAAAGAATTGGTTTTAAAAGATCATGCTCCCCGGGAATCCCAAGCAAATGTTTCAGAAAGTTCTACAGCGTTCCATACTCTGCAGCGTTTCTCCTCTTCTGTTTTTTGTTTTTATTTTTTAAGATTTTGTTCTGTGAGATGCAGCACAGCACAGACTCCACTGCGTCTGCTGGGGATGATTCCCTCAGAAGCTCAAGCTGCACCAAGCAGCCCCAAGCTCCTCCCTCTCAGGCCCCTCATTGGCTGTAGGGGCGACGGGACCCCTGGAATCCTCGCTGCTTTCCTTTGAACCTTGAAAATGAAGAGAGAGCAAAACGAATTACATCCTTAAACAGTTCAGAGAGTTAAATGTCTATTTTTGGAGAGGTCGAATCAGGGCAGCTGCTGGCGACAAAACCTGCCCTAGCGACTGAGCATGCTCAGCGTCACTTAGAAACCCACAGAAGTTTCAGAAAATACATCACTTCTCTAAGGTTTTAGTAGATACCACAGAGGAAGAGCAAAAAGAAAGTGAGATTTCTAAGAGCTAAAAAACGAATGAGGGAGGAGGAACTGGGGAGATGAGAGAAGAGGGACAAGAAGATCAACATATAATGAAAAGGGTATGGAATGAATCTGAAAGGGAGAGAGATGAAAGTGACAAATGGGAGGGGCACTGGAAAAAAACAAAGTATCAAGCACTTGGATCTGGTTTTCGGCACTCCTCCCTCCCCCATTAAATTTTTTTTTCCGTCTCTGTAATTTCACATGAAGTCCCAGAACCTATCAGACAAGTTGAGCCTATTTTTTTGTAAATAAATAGGAGATAAGTCTTCTGTATAATAGAAAATAATTCTTTGCTATGCGTCCATTCCAAAGTTTACTTGTCCTTATAATGAAAACCTTCCAGCCCCATAACTGCTATTTTTAGCAATAGAGATCTGATGCATTGGTGATTATTTACAAGGTGCTATTAAATAAATGAGAGCAGTGTTTCACTTCTACCACCCCCTTGTGTCCTTCAGAGTTGTTACTTGGAGGTATGTTACTTTATAATCCAAAGTTAACCATTTGGGAATCAAACAGGAGTTAGATGGTAGAAATAGCTTCTTCAGGATCTTACCTCATTTTGCAAGAGTTTCTTGTCTTTTGTAAGCTTTTGCTTTGTTTGTTTTGTTTAGGTTTACAGATAATCTACTGGCTACTTCCCATTTCCATTTTGATTATTTGATAAAAATCAAAAGTGTTTAAAAAAATTCTCTACATCCCTAATGGAGAATTTAACTGCTAAACAGTCAAGCAAAATTTTGATATTTTAAAAAATGTAAAAGGCATGTTTTTAGGCAAAGATGAGTTATTCTCAAAAATGCAAAAACATTTTTGTTTCTCCACTGCCCCCGTTCCCCCATACACAACATACACACACATTTCTAGTCAGTTGGAAGCCTGAAAAGATATGCATTAAACTAGAACAGAGGTTGGCAAATTACAACCCAACCAGTGGGCCACATTTGTCCCACCACCTATTTTTATATAGCCCATGAGCTAAGAATAGTTTTTATATTCAAAAAATGGCTGAAAATATATCAAAAGAAGAATAATATTTTGTGACATGTGAAAATTATATGAAATTTTTATTTCAGTGTCCATAAATGAAGTTTTATTGGAACACAGCCATACCCACTTATTTACTTATTGTCTTTCAAGCCACACCCATTTATTTACTTCTTGGCTTTCAAGCCACAGTGGCAGAACTGGGTAGATGAAATAGAGACCAAAGTATTCATTATCTGGCCTCTGGAGAAGTTTGCCAAAACCTGTGCTAGAATATAAAACTTGCCTCAGTGTTGTGATCTTCATTATTCAGTTTACGGTGAATAAAGAACTACCCTCACTTTTATTAGTAACCATATTCTTAAACTTTCCTAACTCCTTCTTTTCCAGGTACCTATATGAGTTCCAAGAATCATCACAGATCTCTTTTCATTTGTTTGCATTCAATTCAGCAGATTTACTAATACATGAGTAGCAAATTCATGCAAGATTCTTTGATAGCTGGCCATATTAGCACAGTAATCTATCATTCCATCAAGACTTTCTAAGTCTGCACATAGAGATCATAGTGTCATAGTGGTTATTTTCAAAAAAATTTTTGTTCCTAATCTCATGCTTTTCATGTGTCAAAATAAGGCTGCCTTACATGTATAAATTTTAATTCTTTATGTCACATCTCCTGACTATGATAGGACATGTGGAGGGTCAGGATAAACTTAACTGGGGGTGATAGGAGGATGTTCAGTTGGCAGAACATGATACACAGAGGGATGCATGGGTCAGAAAGCAGCTGGCAGTCAAGGGAAGTGGCCTGCATCACTGGCATAGGACAACAAGATCAGGGGACGAGCAGGGCAGTGGGAAATCTAGAAGCAAAGAAAATTAGAGACCTAAATATGCAGGCCTAAATATGTAGGCAGGTCAGTTTACCAACTGGTAATGAAGCTGGGGTACAGGAAAATGCTTTTAAAGCCTGGAGTGAAAGCCTTGTTAGACTGAGGAACTGGGTATAAAGAAAATGATCAAGAAGAGAAATTTGGTTGCCAGAAATGTGGTAGAAGGAAGGTTGAAGTCCAGTTACTAGAACAAGGGAAAAGGTCAATATAAGATTTAACTTGTTAAGCCACTAAAGTACAGGCCTAACTATCACCACTTAAATTCCACTCCCACCCTTCATCCCACCCTGCCCCCAAGGGCCAGGATTGATTTGAGCATCTGAGACTAGGCTCAAGCCTTCAGGAAAGGCAGAGATGATAGAAAACCAGATAGGTAATTCCAGTTGGAAATATATGCCATTTAAATAAGAAACTATGAATGTCAAAGTACTTCTTTCATTTTTTTATACTGGCATGATGCAATTAAAGCCACGATAATGTTAATTTGAGTTCCAAACTAGAGAAAAGGGAGGTGGAAAAAAAAAAATCACTGCTTACTATAGTAAACATAGTTCAGTCTCATTTCCACTCAAGCTTGTCAAGTTTACATGTTTTTATATGGGGAAGTATTAAAATTTTCTTAAGAGGGTAGAAATAATCTTAGACAAAGATATTGAAAGTAAATAAAAATTAAAAATAAGCAATAATTATTAAATTACTCTGTTCTCAAGTGAGATACTCTCAATGTCCATGTCAAAGTGGATACTACCAATGTCCATGGAAGAGTAGGATTAAATACATTTTATATATGTTAGAGAACATATACATATATTTACATATATTAGGAAAACTATATGATTTATAAACTGTAAAACGTAAGTCATTTTTTATAATAAAGAGATCTACATATACAGGTATGTAAATAAAAATATATATCATGTAGATAATATATGCTTGTGTGTTTAGATAGTAAATCACCAGAAAGTAAATAATTTTTAGTAATAAAGACAAATTAAGGTTTAAGAATTTTGGATGGATTTCCTTTTCAACAAATGCTAAATAATATTTTATCAGTGCTGTATTTCTTTCTTGAACAGTTTCCTGATCCAAGAGGTTACCTAATTGCCCTCTGGCCCTAAAACAGCTCAGTCTTTGACTCTTATTATCTATCAGTCATGCTAGCCTTATTCATGTGAGGCATAACATTGATGATGAGATCTTAGGTCAACATTTCAGCTGTTACAAATAATTACCTAATAACTAGTCTAATTTTTTAGTACTTCACTGAATCTTTGTTATAAAAATCAGTATTTATATGATTACACAAGATGTCTATCCTGGGACATAATCCTATTTTAGGTACTATTTCCTAATGACAACAGAAAATGTATTATATTTGAAATTATGAGATATTCCCCAGGTTAAAATGTGGAAAACAATAATGACAATTGGGGGAAAAAAAAGTATTTTGTGCATTTGTTTGGGATAAGAGATTCCTAGTTTCTAACCAAAATATCATAGAACACTTTGTAAGATAAATTTTTGTAAGGATATACAAACATAACACGGATATGAACAGCAAAACCCAATTTTTGTTTTGAGGTTTTTTTTCAGTAAGGAGTTTAAAGTCTTTGGGCCTTTACAGCTAAATTAAGTTTTGACGAAGTTCTCTCAAAAAATAACAAAATATACAGAATAATCAATTACTACAGTGCAATGTTTCTAATAGACAACTGTTTACTGAATATTAAAACTACAAGTGAAAGATTTTAAAGGATTTGGAGAAAGAGTGGTAAGTGGGAAAGGAAATATTATCTTTAGGATTATAGATCTATAACGTTGTCCTCTCTTTTTCTCCACCAAGTCTGGTCTTTGACCTGAAAGAAGAGGCTGAAACCAATACAGAACTAAATAAAATTATGGTGCAGGTGGTTTGAAACACTAACCCTGTGGCCACAATCCGATATTTCATTTACTTAGGTTTCCCTTGCCTGAGCTGTAAAATCTGTGTTCTTTCTCCTTGAGGCGGGCTGACTGCTTTCCCAGAGCTTCGCTTGCGGCTCTGTCAGGATACGTTCTCCGCAGAAACCGCAGGGGCTGTCGGGAGGCCCGGAAGCAGCCTACCCCAGGCCACAGAGGCTGTCGGGAGGCTGTGCCATACTCTCTGGAGCCGAGAAGGGGCCATCTGAGGCGTAAGAACCTGTCGCTCAGCCCAAGACGAAGAAGTCAGAGCAACAGCCTGTCGCGACCCCGGTGTCTTCTTGCTCCGAAGTTTTGAGGAGATGAATTGGGTCGGGGGGTCCAGGTGAGTTGTGCTGCTGGAGCCTGAGACTGTAGCATTTGAGTCCCTGGACATTCATTCCCGTAATGGCGCCTCTTCCGTTAGCCCTGGAGGGGAGTGCACAGACTTAGCTGGAAAGAACTTGTCAGGAGTGCGTCTTTCAATCGTTATCTAAGATGGGAGATCTTAGCACCAAGTCTCTATTCCTAAACCAGAAGCAATCCAGCTTCTCCCCGCTGTGTTTCCAAAGGCTTCACGGGTGGGGCTACTTTCCATGCGGTTCTCTGCTCACCGTGTGTCCCGCGTCCTCCTCTAATGAGGCCTCTGAGCACCTGAGCCCTTTTCTGCCTTCTTCCCGCCCTGCCCCTCTTTCTTGGGAGGGGTTTCTTTTAGGTCAATATATAATCTTTGCATGAATTTGCAAAGTGTTATGGAAGAGGACATTCCTTGCAGCCCTTAAATACATTGATGGGGGGGGGGCACTATCAACCATAAAAATCCAATATAGTTTGTTTTAAAGTGAGGTAAAATAAATAGTTTTTACTTTAATAACTTACAGAGAATTTACAATGTACTTTGTATTTAGGAGTAATCACTTAAAACATAATGGGTTGGCAATTTAGTTTTATATAACCTATTCATTGCTATTGACCTTGGAGTCCACTAGGATGGAAATCATGTGGGCCTACAATTTCATTTGATCAAATTCTTTGATGAAAAAAATTGTTTTGATTGAAACTCTAAGCCATTAAATACAATTTTTTTCACAAGTAGACCCAGGAGAGTGGTATATGGTTAGAATATAACACATTTAAATTCTAACGAATTTGTAAGAGGAAAGACAATTTTTGTATTCACCAAATATTGTAACTGTGCCCAATAATTTTAGCAGGCACATTTATCCTGTTGAAGACTATGTTAGCATTTTATTTTAGAAATTTATCTTGATTATTCCTGGCTAGTGTTCTACCATCAAACTTCCACTTTGGAGAAAAGTGAAAATTCATTTACAGGCTTCACAAGATTTAGTTGATATATGATTATAATTTCATACAATTTGATTTTAATATTTTCTAAAATGTGAATATTAAATGAGTTATGAAGTCATTTTACAAATGCTTAAGCATTTAATGTGTTACATTTTAAGCATGAAAATGTAAAAGTGCTATTCTTATTCTGTTATATATCTCAAACTTCTGGTTATTCAGGGAGTAATATTTTAGTTGCTATTGGGAGGATGTAAAACCAGTAAACCACAGGAAACGTGTAGTCAAAGACTGTGTTTCTCAAAGTGAGGTAGTGCTGTACCTGGAGGTATTAGGTACCAGGGGGCTTAAGGAACCACAGAAGAAACATGACACATCTCCTTGGAGCATCAGATCTCCTCGGAGATCAGAGAAAAATATATTTTAAAATTTAAACTAACATGGATACATTATAGAGAAAAATACAAAACTCTTGTGAAATTTTAAGATACAATATGTAATTTAAAATAAATTTTCTTGTGTATGGTGGGGGTGCAGGGGGGTGAATGGGCTCCTTAGGGTCAAACTGCAGATTTGTAATGAAAAGATGAGTACCTCCACTTTCTACTATAACAGTTGGCAAGATTAGTTGATCATGGCATCTGATCATGAGACCCTAAAGGGCCTCAGAATCCCAGACAATGCTTAGTAATCACTAGCAGCTGATTGGAGCTACTATAGAATAGAAATTTAATTCTTATCCCAGACCATCCTGGAGTACTTGTTTCTTCCCCTCTGATGTTAGGATGGTTTTGTGGTTGAAAATTTTGGGAACTGTTAGGAACTTAAAATATAGACAAGTGAAATAACTGGAGAACATTTACAGAGTCCCCTCAGAACAACTGCTCCCTTATAACATTCAACATTAAGTATTCAACAAGTATGTTTTTACATGCCTACATGTTTAGGACATTGTTAAGCTGTATGGGGGGATTCAGAAGTGAAAAGATATAACTTTGGCCCACAAAAAGAATATATGGTAGAATGGTGAGATTAGAATTAGGTAAATGACTATAATACTAGATAAATAGCACTTAATATATAACAAGCACTGTTCTAAGTGCTTTTTGCATGTTATTAGCTCATTTACTCTTAACAAGAACCCTATGAGGTATGTACAGATGTTATCCCTATTTTACTGATGGGGAAACCATTAACGTTAAGTGACTCACCCAAGGTCACCTAGCTAATCAGTGACAGAGTTAGGATTAGAGAACAATGTGCTTAACCACTACACAGTGCTATATAGAAACATGTGTATTGTAAAAGTGGCCTGTGGATAAATAAAGGGCTGCGGATATTTAGAGAATTGAGAAACAGGAAATTATGTTAAGCCTTGAAGGATAGCAGAACAAACACCACAGAGAAGCAATGAAATACAGGTTCTTAAAAGTTGAAAAGGATGTGAGATAAATAATTGATCAAATTGGAGACCTAATCTTTAGCAAGAGTTCTTAGAAGAGATGGATTGGGAGGGGAGGTATTAAAGAACTTGAAAGGATTATTTTGCAGACAGTGTGTGTGGGGGTCTGCATAAGGACAGGAAAACACTTAAGGGACTATACATTTTTGTCAAGGGAATGAATGAAGCAGGCTATAGCAAGTTTACATTTTGGTCATAACAACTTGATTGTATACATTAAACTGAAGGAGAGTATTCTTGTATATTATAGGAACCTGATGTATGTTAAGTTTAATTACAGAATCATCTAATAGGAGCATCTTTATAGTTGCAAAGGTCTTTACAGTTTTTCTTGGCATTTGACTTTTTGCTGCTCTTCAGTTTAGGGACTCTACCAGTTATACACAAAATGTCTTCTTTTGTGAGGGAAAGGGCTAGGGAAGAAGTAAGCTTCCCTTATTTTCCTTTTTAAATTACTTAACTTGGTTTGCCTTTAGTGTTATGGTTTGTGGACATCTTTGCAAGATGTCGTAACATTTCATTTCAAACAAAGTCTCATTTAGGGTAAAGATATTTGATCTAAGCTGAAACTAATTTATACATCTCTGATAGCAGTTCCCAATCTACTGTCCCTGAAACTTGCTAATCAGTGATAATGTCAGGTTTTTCAATTTAAGGACTGTTCTAAAATTATATTCCTCTTACTTTTTTTGATTTTAAAGTACCTCTCCCCCTTTAAGTCCTCTCTTGACAAAATTAAAATATCAGTAATTTGTCAGTCTTACCAATTAAAAAAATTATTTTTATTTGGGAATCATTGACCTAGAACTCTAATTTTTGTTTTATACTTTTTACAAGTCACCGCTGAGACCCTGTATTTTCCTAGTCAGGTTAAGGTGTAAATTTGAGAGAGGTCAGGTATAAGCACTGATTTTTTTAAATTTGGAAAAGGTTCTCTTTTATTTTCCTTATTTATTGATTGGTGACTTGTTTCACCAAATTCATAGCCACCTCAGAAATGAGGGTGGTAGGATAGAGGAGAGGAGGTAGAATATAAAGATGTAACCAGTCTTTGGGCCAGAATATGCTATTCAGAATGAGATCGCCTTTTTATAACTTAGATTGAAGAATGTGACCAGTGTCATAAGAAAGACACAGATTAAAATCTTGTTTAAATTTAGGTGAGGTAGAGGTTTGCATTTGTAAATGTAGGCCTAAAATGTTCACCTGTGCAAAACATTTGTTGAATGCTATGCACCAGGTGCTGTGCCAGGTCGAGGTACAAAATAACCAAAATTTAGTCTCTTTCTGATAGATTTATAGTTTATCGGGGGGAGGGGGAATATGACATGCTATTAAGCTTGAAAATGTTTAAGGTCATAGGCCAAAATATGTGGTTTAAAAAATAGATACTGTGAATTACAGTAGAACATAGGATAGTTTTAGATAGGGTTTGGCAAATCAGAAACAAGTATGAAAGAAAGTTCAGTTGGAGAAAGACAAAGAAGAAAATAAACATTACATAAGTAATTGGAGATAAGATTATATATTTAAATATTTTAAAATGTGTGTGGTATTTGCTTGACAGGTTGAAAGACAGACTGAGAAGTTGAAATTTGATCTGTTATTGAGGACTCATTCAAATTCAGAAGTAATGCAATGAAAGTGGTATTTTATGACTATTTGTGATATTAGTGGTGTGTAGGTTGGAATATAGCAGGGAAAGACTCCAAGATAGGAATACTAGTTAGGATTCTGCTTGGGGGGGGGAAAACAACTAATACTATTTTTTCATTTTCTGATATGACTGTATATTCTCCAAATCAAATCAATACCAGTGCTAACTCGTTTTAGGTACTGTGGGCTATGTGAATTTGGGTTAGTTATTAAACCTCTGTACAGGGGCAGATCCATGTTGTAAGGAGCCCTCTTTATGGAAAAAGAATACAAAATTGTGACTACAAAATTATGTACAGGGCTTGGAAAGGGCATGCATATTCAGGTGAAGTGCCCTGAAGCTTAAGCTTTACAATAAATTGTCTTCACAGTAAATTAGCCTCTGTCTCTATACATCTCTTTCTTCATCTGTTAAATGGGGATAATACTTAAATGTACAGTGAACATCATCTCAGTTGCTTGGGACAGTCATGGTTTATGCCTGTGGTCCTGGTGGCATGCCCAGTTCAGCTTTGGTCTTGGAGTTTTTTTGTTTTGTTTTGTTTTTATTTTTAATTGAAGTATAGTTAATTTACAATGTTGTGTTAGTTTCTGGTATACAGCAAAGTGATGATTCAGTTACACACATATATATACACACACACATATTCTTTTTCATATTCTTTTCCATTGTGGTTTATTATAGGATATTGAATATAGTTCCCTGTGCTATACAGTAGGACCTTGCTGTTCATTTTATCAGCACTTGCTGATAAAATTAAGTGTGCTGGGACATGAGCAGCTTGGGGCAACTAACTTGCTGCATTGGGTGGGAAGTATTTAATGCTGCTATCCTTTCTGGCTGCTTGTTGTACCAGCTAGTTGTACCATTGCATGCTAAGGTTGGAGAGATTTGTCCAGCCACCATGGCTGGGGTTGGGAAATTTTAGATTAGGTGTCAGTGAAATATCTATAAGGAATTGGGGCCTTTCAGTCCTGTGATAGAACATACAAAGAGTAGTAGGACTGTTGCTGCTATAGTGGTTTTGCCAAAAATTATTTTCTTTTTTTCTATTTTTTGATAATGCTTTTGTAATCTTTTTGGCAGAAGGGAGCTCAAATAAAGAAAAATAAATACTTAATGATAAATTAAGTTCTGATATTTTGTTTTTCAGTTAAGTTGATGTGAATCTGTAACTTGTGTACAAGACCGACATTTATCATCTCTCATGGTTATGTCATTGACCACATGAAAATCTGAAGCCACAAACCTACTGAAAAGCATCAGGATTTACTTTCAGATATAGTAGTTATTTTAAGGTGATTATAGCTGCAGACAGTAATTTGACATATGGAACTGAAGAACATTAAAGATAAAATTACTTCTGCAATAATAATATGAATACAAATTTGATGGATCATAGCATCATGGGTAAAACAGGGTTCTTACTATATTATGTACCTATGTAGCCAAGATATACCTGGAATTGGTTGTGGTTTACATATATTTCATAGTTGCATCCAAAGAGGCTTTATATTTTACCAAACAGAAGCTGCAGTTGTCACAGTTTCAAACAATTTTATATATGCACAGTTAATGTAACTGAATTACAGTGTTTTTGAGACAATACTAATGCTGAATACAAAAAGAATACTTTGGCATATCATTAAAAGCTTTCTCTCTTTGCTGCCTTTCCTTAATTGAATTTCATGAACATTTGAGTCCTTTAAGAATTACTTTATAAATCAGTCTGTTTGTCCTACATTGTTATTGAACGTTTTTATAAGCAAGTCCTCTAAATTTTGATGACATTTTGTTCAAAAACAGTTGGACATTTTTATTCAAAGTAGTCCCTAAATGGAGGGAAAAAACCAACTTCTGAAGGTTTTAGTGAATTATAATTATTGAAAATAATGTTTTTAAAACTTAATTGTGAATAGCCTGAAATATACACCTATGTTGGGGTATCATTCACATTCTAAAATCTCTTCCACTGTGTGACTCAAGAGATGGCGGCTCATGCTTATCATTACAGCCTGTAACTGTGAAACATTGTTTTCTGTGTGAAAATACTATAAGAATTCAGTCTCTTAAGAACTTACTTTTAATTAGCCTCTGTATTCTGAGTATTAGATGGATTTCTGCCTATTGATTTGCCAAATTTTTTTCACAATACTTTACCTTCTGTAATTCATACATCTAAAAACTTTTTTCTTGTATTACAAGAGAAGAATTTATTTAAAGCTATAATATTCTAAAATATATCATTACTATTCTTAACACATCAGGTAGACCTGCTTTAGTTTTGTGGAAAGCCAATGTAAGTACTTTTTCTAGGCTAGTTACTGCCCTGAATCTTAATAAGTCTGCAGGCTAACAGTGCTAGATTATGATGTTTTAGGTTAATATTAATTTCGGTGTAACACGAACCATAAAATATTATTTTTCATTTTTTAGTTTTTGTTCTATTAATTTTATTTGCATTTTCCACTTTTAATTACACGTAAGGTATTATAAAATTTTAGCAATCTAGAAACAGTTTCTCTTGCATGGTATCATGCCACTGAAAAAAATAAACTAAGCAGCAAACTAAAAAGCAAAACAAAATAAAAGAAACAAAAAAGAACAATTTAAGACTAACTGACAATTAAGGCATAAGACACCCATAGTTTTTAATCCCTAATGTAGTTTCAATATATCCTGCATATTCCATGTAAAATGTACTTCAGTATTCTTTTTGATATTACTTTGACAGCCTTATTACTTTCATCTTTTTTTTTTAAAGAAAGTATTTCTTTAACATTTCCTTTAAATCTTTTCCTATTAGAAAGAATTGCAAGGGGCAGAATGCCTTGATACATTTCTGTAGCCAGCGTGGTTCATTTTTTTTTTTAACATCTTTATTGGGGTATAATTGCTTTACAATGGTATGTTAGTTTCTGCTGTATAACAAAGTGAATCAGCTATACATATACATATATCCCCATATCTCCTCCCTCTTGCCTCTCCCTCCCACCCTCCCTATCCCAGACCTCCCTATGTTATGCAACTGCTTCCCACTAGTTATCTGTCTTACATTTGGTAGTGTATATATGTCCATGCCACTCTCTCACTTTGTCCCATCTTACCCTTCCCCCTCCCCATGTCCTCAAGTCCATTCTCTGTGTCTGTGTCTTTATTCCTGTCCTGCCCCTAGGTTCTGCAGAAACTTTTTTTTTTTTTTTACATTCCATACATCTGTGTCAGCATGTGGTATTTGTTTTTCTCTTTCTGACTTCACTCTGTATGACAGTCTCTAGGTCCATCCACCTCACTACAAATAACTCAACTTTGTTTCTTTTTATGACTGAGTAATATTCCATTGTATATATGTGCCACATCTTCTTTATCCATTCATCTATCGATGGACACTTAGGTTGCTTCCATATCCTAGCTATTGAAAATAGAGCTACAATGAATATTGAGGTACATGACACTTTTTGAATTATGGTCTTCTCAGGGTGTATGCCCAGTAGTGGGATTGCTGGGTCGTATGGTAGTTATATTTTTAGTTTTTTAAGGAACCTCCATACTGTTCTCCATAGTGGTTGTATCAATTTACATTCCCACCAACAGTGCAAGAGGGTTCCCTTTTCTCCACACCCTCTCCAGCATTTGTTGTTTGTGGATTTTTTGTTGATGGCCATTCTGACTGGTGTGAGTTGATACCTCATTGCAGTTTTGATTTGTATTTCTCTAATGATTAGTGATGTTGAACATCCTTTCATGTGTTTGTTGGCAATCTGTATATCTTCTTTGGAGAAATGTCTATTTAGGTCTTCTGCCCATTTTTGGATTGGGTTGTTTCTTTTTTTGATACTGAGCTGCATGAGCTGGTTGTAAATTTAGGAGATTAATCCTTTGTCAGTTGCTTCATTTACAAATATTTTCTCTCATTCTGAGGGTTGTCTTTTCATCTTATGGTTTCCTTTGCTGTGCAAAAGCTTTTAAGTTTCATTAGGTTCCATTTGTTTATTTTTGTTTTTATTTCCATTTCTCTAGGAGGTGGGTCAAAAAGGATCTTGCTGTGATTTATGTCATAGAGTGTTCTGCCTATGTTTTCCTCTAAGAGTTTTATAGTGTCTTGCCTTACATTTAGGTCTTTAATCCATTTTGAGTTTATTTCTGTGTATCGTATTAGGGAGTGTTCTAATTTCATTATTTTACATGTAGCTGTCCAGTTTTCCCAGCAACACTTATTGAAGAGGCTGTCTTTTCTCCACTGTATATGCTTGCATCCTGTATCAAAGATAAGGTGACCATATGTGCGTGTGTTTATCTCTTGGCTTTCTATCCTGTTCCATTGATCTATATTTCTGTTTTTGTGCCAGTACCATACTGTCTTGATTACTATAGCTTTGTAGTATTGTCTGAAGTCAGGGAGTATGATTTTTCCAGCTCTGTTTTTCTTTCTCAAGATTGCTTTCGCTATTGGGGATCTTTTGTGTTTCCATACAAATTGTGAATTTTTTTGTTCTAGTTTTGTGAAAAATGCCATTGGTAGTTTGAGATGGATTGCATTGAATCTGTAGATTGCTTTGGGTAGTATAGTCATTTTCACAATGTTGATTCTTCCAATCCAAGGACATGGTATATCTCTCCATCTTTTGTATCATCTTTAATTTTTTTCATCAGTGTCATAGTTTTCTGCATACAGGTCTTTTGTCTCCTTAGGTAGGTTTATTCCTAGGTATTTGATTCTTTTTGTTGCAATGGTAAATGGGAGTGTTTCCTTAATTTCTCTTTCAGATTTTTCATCATGAGTGTATAGGAATGTGAGAGATTTCTGTGCATTAATTTTGTATCCTGCTACTTTACCAAATTCACTGGTTAGTCCTAGTAATTTTCTGGTAGCATCATTAGGATTCTCTATGTAGAGTATCATGTCATCTGAAAACAGTGACAGTTTTACTTCTTCTTTTCTGATTTGGATTCCTTTTATTTCTTTTTCTTCTCTGATTGCTGTGGCTAAAACTTCCAAAACTATGTTGAATAATAGTGGTGAGAGTGGGCAACCTTGACTTGTTCCTGTTCTTAGTGGAAATGGTTTCAGTTTTTCACCATTGAGAATGATGTTGGCTGTGGGTTTGTCATATATGGCCTTTATTATGTTGAGGTAAGTTCCCTTATGCCTATGTTCTGGAGGGTTTTTATCATAAATGGGTGTTGAATTTTGTCGAAAGCTTTATCTGCATCTGTTGAGATGATCATATGGTTTTTCTCCTTCAATTTGTTAATATTTTGTATCACAGTGATTGATTGCATATATTGAAGAATCCTTGCATTCCTGGGATAAACCCCACTTGATCATGGTGTATGATCCTTTTAATGTGTTGTTGGATTCTGTTTGCTAGTATTTTGTTGAGGATTTTTGCATCTATGTTCATCAGTGATATTGGCTTGTAGTTTTCTGTCTTTGTGACATTTTTGTCTGGTTTTGGTATTAGGGTGATGGTGGCCTCGTAGAATGAGTTGGGGAGTGTTCCTCCCTCTGCTATATTTTGGAAGAGTTTTGAGAAGGATCGGTGTTAGCTTTTTTGTAAATGTTTGATAGAATTTGCCTGTGAATCCATCTGGTCATGGGCTTTTGTTTGTTGGAAGATCTTTAATCACAGTTTCAATTTCATTACTTGTGATTGGTCTGTTTATATTTTGTATTTTTCCTGGTTCAGGTTGTGCTTTTCTAAGAATTTCTCCATTTTTTCCAGGTTGTCCATTTAATTGGCATACAGTTACTTATAGTAATCTCTCATGATCCTTTGTATTTCAGCAGTGTCAGTTGTTACTTCTCCTTTTTGATTTCCAATTCTGTTGATTTGAGTCTTTTTCTTTTTTTTTTTTTTTAGTGGTAGAAATTTTTTTTTTTAAACATCTTTATTGAAGTATAATTGCTTTACAATGGTGTGTTAGTTTCTGCTTTATAACAAAGTGAATCAGTTATACATATACATATGTTCCCATATCTCTTCCCTCTTGCATCTCCCTCCCTCCCACCCTCCCAATCCCACCCCTCTAGGTGGTCACAAAGCACCGAGCTGATCTCCCTGTGCTATGTGGCTGCTTCCCACTAGTTATCTATTTTACATTCGGTAGTGTATATATGTCCATGACACTCTCTCACCCTGTCACGTCTCACCCCTCCCCCTCCCCATATCCTCAAGTCCATTCTCTAGTAGGTCTGTGTCTTTATTCCCGTCTTGCCACTAGGTTCTTCATGACCTTTTTTTTTTTCCCTTAGATTCCATATATATGTGTTAGCATGCTGTATTTGTTTTTCTCTTTCTGACATACTTCACTCTGTATGACAGACTCTAACTCCATCCACCTCATTACAAATACCTCCATTTCATTTCTTTTTATGGCTGAGTAATATTCCATTGTATATATGTGCCACATCTTCTTTATCCATTCATCCGATGATGGACACTTAAGTTGCTTCCATGTCCTGGCTATTGTAAATAGAGCTGCAATGAACATTTTGGTACATGACTCTTTTTGCATTATGGTTTTCTCAGGGTATATGCCCAGTAGTGGGATTGCTGGGTCGTATGGTAGTTCTATTTTTAGTTTTTTAAGGAACTTCCATACTGTTCTCCATAGTGGCTGTATCAATTTACATTCCCACCAACAGTGCAAGAGTGTTCCCTTTTCTCCACACCCTCTCCAGCATTTACTGTTTATAGATTTTTTGATGATGGCCATTCTGACCGGTGTGAGATGATACCTCATTGTAGTTTTGATTTGCATTTCTCTAATGATTAATGATGTTGAGCATTCTTTCATGTGTCTGTTGGCAATCTGTATATCTTCTTTGGAGAAATGTCTATTTAGGTCTTCTGCCCATTTTTGGATTGGGTTGTTTGTTTTTTTGTTATTGAGCTGCATGAGCTGCTTGTAAATCTTGGAGATTAATCCTTTGTCAGTTGCGTCATTTGCAAATATTTTCTCCCATTCTGAGGGTTGTCTTTTGGTCTTGTTTATGGTTTCCTTTGCTGTGCAAAAGCTTTTAAGTTTCATTAGGTCCCATTTGTTTATTTGTGTTTTTATTTCCATTTCTCTAGGAGGTGGGTCAAAAAGGATCTTGCTGTGATTTATGTCATAGAGTGTTCTGCCTATGTTTTCCTCTAAGAGTTTGATAGTGTCTGGCCTTACACTTAGGTCTTTAATCCATTTTGAGTTTATTTTTGTGTATGGTGTCAGGGAGTGTTCTAATTTCATACTTTTACATGTACCTGTCCAGTTTTCCCAGCACCACTTATTGAAGAGGCTGTCTTTTCTCCACTGTATATGCTTGCCTCCTTTATCAAAGATAAGGTGACCATATGTGCGTGGGCTTATCTCTGGGCTTTCTATCCTGTTCCATTGATCTATATTTCTGTTTTTGTGCCAGTACCAAACTGTCTTGATTACTGTAGCTTTGTAATATAGTCTGAAGTCAGGGAGCCTGATTCCTCCAGCTCCATTTTTTATTCTCAAGATTGCTTTGGCTATTCAGGGTCTTTTGTGTTTCCATACAAATTGTGAAATTTTTTGTTCTAGTTCTGTGAAAAATGCCAGTGGTAGTTTGATAGGGATTGCATTGAATCTGTAGATTGCTTTGGGTAGTATAGTCATTTTCACAATGTTGATTCTTCCAATCCAAGAACATGGTATATCTCTCCATCTATTTGTATCATCTTTCTTTCATCAGTGTCCTATAATTTTCTGCATACAGGTCTTTTGTCTCCTTAGGTAGGTTTATTCCTAGATATTTTATTCTTTTTGTTGCAATGGTAAACGGGAGTGTTTTCTTAATTTCACTTTCAGATTTTTCATCGTTAGTATATAGGAATGCAAGAGATTTCTGTGCATTAATTTTGTATCCTGCTACTTTACCAAATTCATTGATTAGCTCTAGTAGTTTTCTGGTAGCATCTTTAGGATTCTCTATGTATAGTATCATGTCATCTGCAAACAGTGACAGCTTTACTTCTTCTTTTCCAATTTGGATTCCTTTTATTTCTTTTTCTTCTCTGATTGCTGTGGCTAACACTTCCCAAACTATGTTGAATAATAGTGGTGAGAGTGGGCAACCTTGTCTTGTTCCTGCTCTTAGTGGAAATGGTTTCAGTTTTTCACCATTGAGGACAATGTTGGCTGTGGGTTTGTCATATATGGCCTTTATTATATTGAGGAAAGTTCCCTCTATGTCTACTTTCTGCAGGGCTTTTATCATAAATGGGTGTTGAATTTTGTCGAAAGCTTTCTCTGCATCTGTTGAGATGATCATATGGTTTTTCTCCTTCAATTTGTTAATATGATGTATCACGTTGATTGATTTGCGTATATTGAAGAATCCTTGCATTCCTGGAATAAACCCCACTTGATCATGGTGTATAATCCTTTTAATGTGCTGTTGGATTCTGTTTGCTAGTATGTTGTTGAGGATTTTTGCATCTATGTTCATCAGTGATATTGGCCTGTAGTTTTCTTTCTTTGTGACATCTTTGTCTGGTTTTGGTATCAGGGTGATGGTGGCCTTGTAGAATGAGTTGGGGAGTGTTCCTCCCTCTGCAATATTTTGGAAGAGTTTGAGAAGGATAAGTGTTAGCTCTTCTCTAAATGTTTGATAGAATTCGCCTGTGAAGCCATCTGGTCCTGAGATTTTGTTTGTTGGAAGCTTTTTAATCACAGTTTCAATTTCAGTGCTTGTGATTGGTCTGTTCATATTTTCTATTTCTTCCTGGTTCAGTCTTGGCAGGTTGTGCATTTCTAAGAATCTGTCCATTTCTTCCAGGTTGTCCATTTTATTGGCATAGAGTTGCTTGTAGTAATCTCTCATGATCGTTTGTATTTCTGCAGTGTCAGTGGTTACTTCTCCTTTTTCATTTCTAATTCTATTGATTTGAGTCTTATCTCTTTTTTTCTTGATGAGTCTGGCTATGGTTTATCAATTTTGTTTATCTTCTCCAAGAACCAGCTTTTAGTTTTATTGATCTTTGCTATTGTTTCCTTCATTTCTTTTTCATTTATTTCTGATCTGATTTTTATGATTTCTTTCCTTCTGCTAACTTTGGGGTTTTTTTGTTCTTCTTTCTCTAATTGCTTTAGGTGTAAAGTTAGGTTGTTTATTTGAGATGTTTCTTGTTTCTTGAGGTAGGATTGTATTGCTCTAAACCTTTCTCTTAGAACTGCTTTTGCTGCATCCCATAGGTTTTGGGCTATCGTGTTTTCATTGTCATTTGTTTCTAGGTATTTTTTGATTTCCTGTTTGATTTCTTCAGTGAACTCTTGTTTATTTAGTAGTGTATTGTTTAGCCTCCATGTGTTTGTATTTTTTACTGTTTTTTTCCTGTAATTGATGTCTACTCTCATAGTGTTGTGGTCGGAAAAGATACTTGATACAATTTCAATTTTCTTAAATTTACCAAGGTTAGGTTTGTCACCCAGGATATGATCTATCCTGGAGAAAGTTCCATGAGCCCTTGAGAAGAAAGTGTATTCTGTTGTTTTTGGATGGAATGTCCTGTAAATATCAATTAAGTCCATCTTGTTTAATGTGTCATTTTAAGCTTGTGTTTCCTTATTTATTTTCATTTTGGATGATCTGTCCATAGGTGAAAGTGGGGTGTCAAAGTCCCCTACTATTATTGTGTTACTGTTGATTTCCCGTTTTATGGCTGTTAGCATTTGCCTTATGCATTGAGGTGCTCCTATGTTGGGTGCATAAATATTTAAAATTGTTGTATCTTTTTCTTGGATTGATCCCTTGATCATTATGTAGTGTCCTTCTTTGTCTCTTGAAATAGTCTTTTTTTCTCTCTTCAATTTTATTTTTTTTAAAATCTGTATTGGAATATAATTGCTTTACAATGGTTTGTTAGTTTCTGCTTTATAACACAGTGAATCAGCTATACATTTACATATATCCCCATATCTCCTCCCTCTTGTGTCTCCCTCCCACCCTCCCCATCCCACCTCTTGTAATAGTCTTTATTTTAAAGTCTATTTTGTCTGATATGAGAATTGCTACTCCAGCTTTCTTTTGATTTCCATTTGCATGGAATATATCGTTCCATCCTCTCACTTTCAGTCTGTATGTGTCCCTAGGTCTGAAGTGGGTCTGTTGTACACAGTATACATACGGGTTTTGTTTTTGTATTCATTCTACCAGTCTTTGTCTTTTGGTTTGAGCATTTAATCCATTTACATTTAAGGTAGTTACCGATATGTATATTCCTAACCATTTTCTTAATTGTTTTGGGTTTGTTTTTGTAGGTCTTTTCCTTCTCTTGTGTTTCCTGCCTAGAGAAGCTCCTTTAGCATTTGTTGTAAAGCTGGTTTGGTGATGCTGAATTCTCTTAGCTTTTGCTTGTTTGTAAAGCTTTTAATTTCTCCTTCGAATCTGAATGAGATCCTTGCTGGGTAGAGTAATCTTGGTTGTAGGTTTTCCTCTTTCATCACTTTAAATATGTCCTGCCACTCCCTTCTGGCTTGCAGAGTTTCTGCTGAAAGATCAGCTGTTAGCCTTATGGGGATTCCCTTGTATATTATTTATTGCTTTTCCCCTACTGCTTTTAATATTTTTTCTTTGTTTTAATTTTTGATAGTTTGATTAAAATTGTCTTGGCATGTTTCTCCTTGAATTTATCCTGTATGGGACTCTCTGCACTTCCTGACTTGATTGACAATTTCCTTTCCCATATTAGGGAAGTTTTCAACTATAATCTCTTCAAATATTTTCTCAGTCCCTTTTTTTTTCCCCTCTTCTTCTTCTGGGACCCCTATAATTTGAATGTTGGTGCGTTTAATGTTGTCCCAGAGGTCTCTGAGACTGTCCTCAATTCTTTTCATTCTTTTTTCTTTATTCTGCTCTGCAGTAGTTATTTCTACTATTTTATCTTCTAGGTCACTTATACATTCCTCTGCCTCAGTTATTCCGCTATTGATTCCTTCTAGAGATTTTTGATTTCATTTATTGTGTTGTTCATCATTGTTTGTGTGCTCTTTAGTTCTTCTCGGTCCTTGTTAAACGTGTCTTGTATTTTCTCCATTCTATTTCCAGGATTTTGGATCATCTTTCCTATCATTACTCTGAATTATTTTTCAGGTAGATTGCTTATTTCCTCTTCATTTGTTTGTTCTGGTCAGTTATTACCTTGCTTCTTCATCTGCTGTGTATTTCTCTGTCTTCTCATTTTGCTTAACTTACTGTGTTTGGGGTCTCCTTTTCGCAGGCTGAAGGTTCATAGTTCCTGTTATTTTTGGTGTCTGCCTCCAGTGGGTAAGGTTTTTTCATTGTGTTGTGTAAGCTTCCTGGTGGAGGGGACTGGTGCCTGTGTTCTGGTCGATGAGGCTGGATCTTGTCTTTCTGGTGGGCAGGACCACGTCCGGTGGTGTGTTATGGGGTGTTTGTGAACTTACTATGATTTTAGGCAGCCTCTCTGCTAATGAGTGGGGTTGTGTTCCTGTCTTACTAGTTGTTTGACATAGGGTGTCCAGCACTGTAGCTTGCTGGTCGTTAAGTGGAGCTGGGTCTTAGCATTGAGATGGGGATCTCCAGGAGAGCTTTTGCCATTTGATATTATGTGGGGCCGGGAGGTCTCTGGTGGACCAATGTCCTGAACTCGGGTCTCCCACCAAAGAGGCTCAGGCCTGACACCCGGCCGGAGCACCAAGACCCTGTCAGCCACACAGCTTTGAAGAAAAAGGAGAAAAAAAAGAAAGAAAGAAAAAAATAAATAAAATAACATAATTTAAAAATATATGTTATTGAAGATTAAAAGAAATAGAAAAGTAATTAAAAAAAAGAAAGAAAAAAGAAGAGGGCAACCAAACCAAAAACAAATCCACCAATGATAACAAGTGCTAAAAACTATACTAAAAAAAAGAAAAGGATAGACAGAACCCTAGGACAAATGGTAAAAGCAAAGCTATACAGACAAAATTACAGAAAGAAGCATATGCATACACACTCACAAAAAGAGGAAAAGGAAAAAATATATATGCATTTATATATATAAAAAAAGGGAAGAGAACAACCGAATCAATAAACAAATCTACCAATGATAATAAGCTCTAAATAATAAATTAAGATAAATATAAAATCAGAAACAAATTAGATGCAGAAAGCAAACCCCAAGTCTACAGTTGCTCCCAAAGTTCACCGCCTCAATTTTGGGATGATTTGTTATGTATTCAGGTATTCCACAGATGCAGGGTACATCAAGTTGATTGTGGAGATTTAATCCACTGCTACTGAGGCTGCTGGGAGAAATTTCCCTTTCTCTTCTTTGTTCTCACAGTTCCTGGTGTTCAGCTTTGGATTTGGCCCCGCCTCTGTGTGTAGGTTGCCTGAGGGCATCTGTTCCCTGCCCAGACAGGACAAGGTTAAAGTAGCAGCTGATTAGGGGGCTCTGGCTCACTCAGGCTGGGGGAATGGTGGGGTATGGAATGCGGGGTGAGCCTGTGGCAGGCAGAGGCTGGCGTAACGTTGCAACAGGCTGAAGCACGCCATGTGTTCTCCCGAGGATGTTGTCCCTGGATAACAGGACCCTGGCAGTGGCGGGCTGCACAGGCTCCCGGGAGGGGAGGTGTGGATAGTGACCTGTGCTTGCACACAGGCTTCTTGGTGGCTACAGCAGTACCATTAGTGTTTCATGCCTGTCCCTGGTGTCTGTGCTGATAACCGTGCCTCACGCCCGTCTCGGGAGCTCGTTTAGGTGGTGCTCTGAATTCCCCCTCCTTGTGCACCCTGAAACAATGGTCTCTTGCCTCTTAGGCAGGTCCAGACTTTTTCCCGGGCTCCCTTCTGGCTAGCTGTGGCACACTAGCCCCTTTCAGGCTGTGTTCACGCAGCCAACCCCAGTCCTTTCCCTGGGATCTGACCTCCAAAGCCTGAGCCTCATCTCCCAGCCCCTACCCGCCCTGGCAGGTGAGCAGACAAGCCTCTCAGGTTGGTGAGTGCTGGTTGGCACCGATCCTCTGTGTGGGAATCTCTGCGCATTGCCCTCTACACTCCTGTTGCTGTGCTCTCCTCTGTGGCTCTGAAGCTTCCCCCCGCCCACTCCCCACCCCTGTCTCCACCAGTGAAGGGGCTCTCTAGTGTGTGGAAACTTTTCCTCCTTCACAGCTCCCTCCCAGAGGTGTAGGTCCTGTACCTATTCTTTTGTTTCTGTTTTTTCTTTTTTTTTTGCCCTACCCAGGTACGTGGGGAGTTTCTTGCCTTTTGGGAAGTCTGAGGTCTTCTGCAGTCATTCAGTAGGTGTTCTGTAGGAGTTATTCCACGTGTAGATGTATTTCTGATGTATTTGTGGGGAGGAAGCTGATCTCCACGTCTTACTCCTCCGCCACCTTGAAGGTCCCTCCCAGCATGGTTTTATTTCTTTCTGTATCTGTCTCTCTCTGCCCCTCCCTCACTCTCTCCCTTACTGTTTTCCCCTTTTTTCCCTACCTTCCCTCAATTAACCTTTTTTACACCTCTCTGTTTTACTTTATTCTTTTTGCTTAACAAAAAATAATGTAACAAATATTTATATTCTTTCTTCATATAATTGGTAACTTGTAGTGTTTTATGAAGAGGTTATGACCTACTGATTTTCTTTTTAGTATGTAGCTATAATGGCAACTAATAGTGTTCATTCAGGCGTTTATTGAAAGAGATGTTTGCAGTATGTGACTTTAAAAATCCAATTTCTAGAATGAAATAATTGTTAAAAGGATGAGCCTCATTCCCATTTCCCCACTCCCAATTCTCTGGTAGTTAAAATTTCAAGGCAATATTAGAAAAACTCTTAAAGTTATTTTTTATAAAGTACATATAAATTTCATGAAGAAACTGGCATTTGAACGGGGTCTTGAAGGTCCTGAAAGTTTTGAATAAAAAAATGTGGTGGAAGAAGTATCTATATATGAAGAAGCGTAGTATATATTTTATTTTTTTAAACATCTTTACTGGAGTATAATTGCTTTACAATGTGTTAGTTTCTGCCGTATAACAAAGTGAATCAGTTATATGTATACATATATCCCCATATCCCCTCCCTCTTGCTTCTCCCTCCTACCCTCTCTATCCCACCCCTCTAGGTGGTCACAAAGCACCAAGCTGATCTCCCTGTGCTATGCAGCTGCTTCCCACTAGCTATCTATTTTACATTTGGTAGTGTATATATGTCAGTGCTACTCTCTCACTTCGTCCCAGCTTACCCTTCCCCGCCGAGTCCTCAGGTCCATTCTATGCATCTGTGTCTTTATTCCTGTCTTGCCCCTAGGTTCTTCAGAACCATTTTTTTTTTTAGATTCCATATATATGTGTTAGCATATGGCATTTGTTTTTCCCTTTCTGACTTAGAGAAGCATATATCTCAATTTGGTTAGGTGTTGGAATACATGAAGTGGAAGAATGGAAAACAAGGTTGAAATCTTAGTGATGGACAGGCTATGGAAGTCCTGTCCCTAAGTAATAATCAGTGCTGCATTTTATTGTGCTTACCATTATAGTAAAATATATTGGAGAATATTTGCATAAAATCCAGGAGACTTTAAAATATAAGTATGGTAGTTAGGTACATATTTAATATTGCAGTAGTCAAAGTAGCTAATGACTTCTGGGGATTCATATTTTATATATGGCAAGGTGTTTTAATTATGTGGACTCTTTCTTTTTTGTTAGATATAAAATTCCATGTAGTTTCCCCCATTATTTAGGGGTATTGTTCTCCCATTTTTTTCTATCTTTATTTTTCTCCAGCTTTATTGAGTTAATAATTGACATATATAAGATATTTAAAGTGTACAACATGATGATTTCATGTATGTGTACATTGTGAAAGTAATCCCCTCATCAAGTTAATAACTATATCCATCACCTCACAGATTTTTTTGAATTTTATTTTATTTATTTTTTATACAGCAGGTTCTTAATTAGTTATCTGTTTTGTACATGTTAGTGTATATGTCAATTGTCAATCCCAATCTCCCAATTCATCCCACCACCACCAACCCCCCCCACCACCTTCCCCCCTTGGTGTCCATACGTTTGTTCTCTACATCTGTGTATCTATTTCTGCCGTGCAAACCACTTCATCTGTACCATTTTTCTGTTCCACATATATTCATTAATATACGATATTTGTTTTTTATATTTTTGCCTTAATTCACTCTGTATGACAGTTTCTAGATCCATCCACGTCTCTACAAATGACCCAATTTCATTCCTTATTATGGTTGAATAATATTCCATTGTATATATATACCACATCTTCTTTATCCATTCATCTGTCAATGGGCATTTAGGTTGTTTCCATGACCTGGCTATTGTAAACAGTGCTGCAGTGAACATTTGGTGCACGCGTCTTTCTGAATTATGGTTTTTTTGGGATATATGCCCAGTAGTAGGATTGCTGGATCATATGGTAGTTCTATTTTTAGTTTTTTAAGGAAACTCCATACTGTTCTCCATAGTGGCTGTATCAACTTATATTCCCACCAACAGTGCAAGAGGGTTCCATTTTCTCCACACCCTCTCCAGCATTTGTTGCTCGTAGATTTTATGATGATGCCCATTCTAACTGGTGTGACGTGATCCCTCATTGTAGTTTTGATTTGCATTTCTTTAATAATTAGTGATGTTGAGCAGCTTTTCATGTGCCAGTTGCCCATCTGTATGTCTTCTTTGGAAAAATATCTGTTTAGGTCTTCTGCCCATTTTTTGATTGGGTTGTTTCTTTTTTAATGTTGAGCTGCATGAGCTATTTATATATTTTGGAGATTAATCCTTTGACCATTGCTTCATTTCCAAATATTTTCTCCCATTCTGAGGGTTGTCTTTTCGTCTTGTTTGTAGTTTCCTTTGGTTTGCAAAAGCTTTTAAGTTTCATTAGGTCCCATTTGTTAATTTTTGTTTTTATTTCCATTATTCTAAGAGGTGGATCAAAAAAGATCTTGCTGTGATTTATGTCAAAGGGTGTTCTTCCTATGTTTTCCTCTAAGAGTTTTATAGTGTCCAGTCTTACATTTAGGTCTTTAATCCATTTTAAGTTTATTTTTGTGTATGGTGTTAGGGAGTGTTCTAATTTCATTCTTTTACATGTAGCTGTCCAGTTTTCCCAGCACCACTTATTGAAGAGGCTGTCTTTTCTCCATTGTATATCCTTGCCTCCTTTGTCAAAGATTAGTTGACCATAGGTGCGTGGGTTTATCTCTGGGCTTTCTATCCTGTTCCATTGATCTATGTTTCTTCTTTTGTGCCAGTACCATATTGGCCTGATTACTGTAGCTTTGTAGTATAGTCTGAATCAGGGACTCTGATTCCTCCAGCTCCGTTTTTTTCCCTCAAGACTTCATTGGCTATTCGGGTCTTTTGTGTCTCCATACAAATTTTAAGATTTTTTGTTCCAGTTCTGTAAAAAATGCCACTGGTAATTTGACAGGGATTGCATTGAATTTGTAGAATGTTTTGGGTAGTATAGTCATTTTCACAATATTGATTCTTCCAGTCCAAGAACATGGTATATCTCTCCATTGTTTGTGTCATCTTTGATTTCTTTCATTAGTGTCTTATACTTTTCTGCATACAGGTCTTTTGTCTCCCTAGGTAGGTTTATTCCTAGGTATTTTATTCTTTTTTTTGCAATGGTGAATGGGATTGTTTCCTTAATTTCTCTTTCTGATCTTTTGTTGTTAGTGTATAGGAATTCAAATGATTTCTGTGCATTAACTTTGTACCCTGCAAATTTACCAAATTCATTGATTAGCTCTAGAAGTTTTCTGGTGACATCTTCGGGATTTTCTATATGTAGAATCATGTCATGTGCAAACAGTGACAGTTTTACTTCTTCTTTTCCAATTTGTATTCCTTTTATTTCTTTTTCTTCTCTGATTTCCATGGCTAAGACTTCCAAAACTATGTTGAATAATAGTGGACATCCTTGTCTTGTTCCAGATCTTAGTGGAAATGCTTTAGTTTTTCACCTTTGAGAACGATGTTTGCTGTTGGTTTGTGGTATGACCTTTATTATGTTGAGGTAGGTTCCCTCTATGCCCACTTTCTGTAGAGTTTTTATCATAAATGGGTGTTGAATTATGTCAAAAGCTTTTTCTGCATCTATTGAGATGATCATACTGGTTTTATTCTTCAATTTGTTAATATGGTGTATCACATTGATTGATTTGCATATATTTAAGAGTCCTTGCATCCCTGTGATAAATCCCACTTGATCATGCTGTATGATCCTTTTAATGAGTTGTTGTATTCTGTTTGCTAGTATTTTGTTGCAGATTTTTGCATCTATATACATCAGTGATATTGGTCTGTAATTTTCTTTTTTTGTAGTATCTCTGTCTGGTTTTGGTGTCAGGGTGATGGTGGCCTCATAGAATGAGTTTGGGAGTGTTCCTTCCTCTGCAATTTTTGGAAGAGTTTGAGAAGCATGGGTGTTAGCTATTCTCTAAAAGTTTGATAGAATTCACATTTGAAGCCACCTGGTCCTGGACTTTTGTTTGCTGGAAGATTTGTAATCATAGTTTCAATTTCATTACTTGTGATTGGTCTGTTCATATTTTCTATTTCTTCCTCGTTCAGTCTTGGAAGGTTATACCTTTCTAAGAACTTGTCCGTTTCTTCCAGGTTGTCCATTTTATTGGCATAGAGTTGCTTGTAGTAGTCTCTTACGATGCTTTGTATTTCTGTGGTGTCCATTGTAACTTCTCCTTTTTCATTTCTAATTTTATTGATTTGAGTCCTCTCCCTCTTTTTCTTGATGAGTCTGGCTAAAGGTTTATCAAGTTTATTTATCTTCTCAAAGAACCAGCTTTTAGTTTTATTGATCTTTGCTATTGTTTACTTTGTTTCTATTTCATTTATTTCTGATCTGATCTTTATGATTTCTTTCCTTCTACTAACTTAGGGTTTTGTTTGTTCTTTCTCTAGTTCCTTTAGGTGTAAGGTTAGATTGTTTATTTGAGATTTTTCTTGTTTCTTGAGGTAGTCTTGTATTGCTATAAACTTCCCTCTTAGGACTGCTTTTGCTGCATCCCATAGGTTTTGGATCATCATATTTCTGGTGTAATTTGTCTCTAGGTATTTTCTGATGTCCTCTTTGATTTCTTCAGTGATCTCTTGGTTATTTAGTAATGTATTGTTTAGCCTCCATGTGTTTGTGTTTTTTCGGTTTTTTCCCTGTAATTGATTTCTAATCGCCTAGCGTTGTGGTCGGAAAAGATGCTTGATACGTTTTCAAATTTCTTAGATTTACCGAGGCTTGATTTGTGACCCAAGATGTGATCTATCCTGGAGAATGTTCTGTGTGCACTTGAGAAGAAAGTGTAATTTGCTGTGTTCGGAAGGAATGTCCTATAAGTATCAATTAAAGCTATCTGGTCTATTGTGTCATTTAAAGCTTATGTTTCCATATTAATTTTCTGTCTGGATGATCTGTCCATTGGTGTAAACGAGGTGTTATAGTCCCCTACTATTATTGTGTTACTGTCGATTTCCTCTTTTATAGCTGTTAGCATTTGCCTTATGTATTGAGGCGCTGCTATGTTGGGTGCATATATGTTTATAATTGTTTTATTTTCTTCTTGGATTGATCCCTTGATCATTGTGTAGTGTCCTTCCTTGTCTCTTGTAACATTCTTTATTTTAAAGTCTATTTTATCTGATATGAGTATAGCTATTCCAGATTTCTTTTGATTTCCATTTCCGTGGAATATCTTTTTCCATCCCCTCACTTTCAGTCTGTATGTGTCCCTAGGTCTGAAGTGGATCTCTTGTAGACAGCATATATGTGAGTCTTGTTTTTGTATCCATTCAGTGAGCCTGTGTCTTTTGGTTGGAGCATTTAATCCATTCACGTTTAAGGTAATTATTGATATGTATGTTCCTATTACCATTTTCTTAATTTTGGGGGGTTTGTTTTTGTAGGTCCTTTTCTTCTCTTGTGTTTCCCACTTATAGAAGTTCCTTTAGCATTTGTTGTAGAGCTGGTTTGGTGGTGCTGAATTCTCTTAACTTTTGCTTGTCTGTAAAACTTTTGATTTCTCCATCGAATCTTAATGAGATCCTTGCAGGGTAGGGTATTCTCGGTTGTAGTTTCTTCCCTTTCATCACTTTAAGTATATGATGCCACTCCCTTCTGGCTTGTAGAGTTTCTGCTGAGAAATCAGCTGTTAACCTTTTGGGGGTTCCCTTGTATGTTATTTGTCCTTTTTCCTTTGTTCTTTTCAATAATTTTTCTTTGTTTTTAATTTTTGTCAATTTGATTACTATGTGTCTCAGCATGTTTTTCCTTGGTTTATCCTGTATGGGACTCGCTGCACTTCCTGGACTTGGTTGGCTATTTCCTTTCCCCTGTTCGGGAAGTTTTCGACTATAATCTTTTCAAATATTTTCTCAGGTCCTTTCTCTCTCTCTTCTCTTTCTGAGACCTCTATAATGTGAATGTTGTTATGTTTAATGTTGTCCCAGAGGTCTCTTAGGCTGTCTTCATTTCTTTTCCTTCTTTTTTCTTTATTCTGTTCTGTGACAGTGAATTACACCATTCTGTCTTCCAGGTCATTTATCTGTTCTTCTGCCTCAGTTATTCTGCTATTGATTCCTTCTAGTGTATTTTTCATTTCAATTATTGTATTGTTCATTTCTGTTTGTTAATTCTTTAATTTTTCTAGGTGTTTGTTCTTTAATTCTTCTAGGTCTTTGTTAAACATTTCTTGCATCATCTCAATCTTTGCCTCCATTTTTTTTCTGAGGTCCTGGATCATCTTCATGATCATTATTCTGAATTCTTTTTCTGGAAGGGTGCCTATCTCCACTTCTTTTAGTTGTTTTTCTGGGGTTTTATCTTGTTCCTTTATTTGGTACATAGTCCTCCGCATTTTCATTTTGTCTATCTTTCTGTGAATGTGGTTTTCCTTCCACAGCCTGCAGAATTGTAGTTCTTCTTGCTTCTGCTATCTGCCCTCTGGTGGATGAGGCTATGTAAGAGGCTTGTGCAAGCTTCCTGATGGGAGGGACTGGTGGTGGGTAGAGCTGGGTGTTGCTCTGGTGGGCAGAGCTCAGTAAAACTTTAATCTGTTTGTCTGCTGTTGGGTGGGGCTGGGTTCCTTCCCTGTTGGTTGTTTGGCCTGAGGCAACCCAGCAATGGAGCCTACACGGCTCTTTGGTGAGGTTAATTGCAGACTCTGGGAGGGCTCTTGCTAAGGAGTACTTCCCAGAACTTCTGCTGCCAGTGTCCTTGTCCCCACGGTGAGCCACAGTCACCCCCCGCCTCTGCAGGAGACCCTCCAACACTAGCAGGTAGGTCTGGTTCAGTCTCCTATGGGGTCACTGTTCCTTCTCCTGGGTCCCGATGTGCACACTACTTTGTGTGTGCCCTCCAAGAGTGGAATCTCTGTTTCCCCCAGTCCTGTCAAAGTCATACAATCAAATCCCGCTAGCCTTCAAAGTCTGATTCTCTAGGAATTCCTCCTCCCATTGCTGTACCCCCAGGTTGGGAAGCCTGACATGTGGCTCAGAACCTTCACTCCAGTTGGTGGACTTCTGTGGTATAAGTGTTCTCCAGTTTGTGAGTCACCCACCCAGCAGTTATGGGATTTGATTTTATTGTGATTGTGCCCCTCCTATCATCTCATTGCAGCTTCTTCTTTGTCTTTGGATTTGGGGTATCTTTTTTGGTGAGTTCCAGTGTCTTCCTGTCTATGATTGTTCAGCAGTTAGTTGTTCTTCTGGTGTTCTCGCAAGAAGGAGTGAGCACATGTCCTTCTAATCCGCCATCTTGAACCAATCTCTTTTTTTTTTTTTTTTTTTTTTGGTGAAAGCATTTAAGTTCTTCTCTCTTAGCAAATTTCAGTTATATAGTACAATGTTATCAACTATTGTTACCATGGTATACATTAGATCCTCAGACTGTAGTCATCTTGTAACTGAAAATCTGTACCATTTTTACAGAGCTTTCCCTATTTCCCCCACCCTTCAGTGACCACTTTTCTATTCTCTGTTTCTGAGTTTGAATTTTTTGTTTAGATTCCACATATAAGTGTTACCATGTGGTATTTGTCTTTCTCTGGATCATTTTACTTATGATAATGCTCTCCAAGTTCATCCATATTATTGCAAATGACATGATTTCATTCTTTTTAAAGGCTGAATGACTTTCCATTGTGTATATATATACCACATTTTCTTGATCCATTCTTTCATTGATGAACACTTAGGTTGTTTTTGTATCTTGGCTATAGTTAATAATGCTGCTATGAACATGTGACTAGAGCTATCGCTTTGAGATATGGATTTCTCTTTGGATATAGACCCAGAAGTAGTATTGCTGGATCATGTGGTAGTTCTATTTTTAATTTCTTGAGGAAACTCCATACTATTTTCCATAGTGGCTGCATCAATTTACGTTCCTACCAACAGTTTACAGGGGTTCCTTTTTCTCCACATCCTCCCCAGCATTCATCTTTTTTATTTTTGATAAAAGTAATCCTAACTGGTGTGTGGTGATAAATCATTGTGGTTTTGATTTGCATTTTCTTGATAATTGGTGATATTGAGCACTCTTTCATGTACCTGTTGGCCATTTGTATGTCTTCTTTGGAAAAATGTCTATTTAGGTCCTTTGCCAATTTTTAAGTTGGGTTATTTGGTTTTTTGCTATTGAGTAGTATGAGCTCCTTACATATTTTAGATATTGACCCCTTATCAGATATAAGATTTGCAAATATTTCTTCCCATTCCATAGGTTGCCTTTTCATTTTGTTGATGCTTTCCTTTACTGTGCAGAAGCTTTCTAGTTTGATGTAGTCTTACTTACTGATTTTTGCTTTTGTTCCTTATCCTTTTGGTGCCATATCCAAAAAATCACTACCAACACCAATATCAAGGAGTTTTTTACTCTGTTTTCTTCCAGGAATCTTATGGTTTTAGGTCTCACATTCCAGTGTTTAATTCATTTTGAGTTAATTTTTGTGTATGGTGTAAGATAGTAGTTTAATTTTATTCTTTTGCACATGGCTGTGCAGTTTTCCCAACACCATTTATTGAAGAGACTATCCTTTCTTTATTGTATATTCTTGATTGTCATAAATTAATTGACCATGTGTATGTACGTTTATCTCTGGGCTGTCTATTCTGTTCCATTTGTCTATGTGCCTGTTTTTATGCCAGTACCATACTGTTTGATTACCATAGCTTTGTAATGTTGTTTGAAATCAAGCAGTGTAATGCCTCCAGCTTTGTTCTTTCTCAAGATTGTCTTGGCTATTTGGGGTCTTTTGTGGTTCCATACAAATTTTAGGATTATTCCATTTCTGTAAAAGCTTTCACTGGAATTTTGATGGGGATTGCATTGAATCTGCAGATCACTTTGAGTAGTATGGACATTTAAATGATATTAATTATTTCAGTCCATGAGCACTGAATATCTTCCCATTTAGCTGTGTTTTTTGCAATTTCTGTCATCAGTGTCTAATAGTTTTTAGTATACAGATGTTTCATCTCCTTGGTTAAATTTATTAAGTATTTTATTCTCTTTGCTGCCATTGTAAATGGGATTGTTTTCTTAATTTTTCTTTCTGATAGATCGTTGTTAATGCATAGAAATACAAGTGATTTTTGTACATTGATATTGTATCCTGAAACATTACTGAATTTTTTAGTTGTAACAGTTTTTGGTGGAATCTTTAGGGTTTTCTATCTATAATATCATGTTATCTGCAAATAAAGACAATTTTACTTGTTCCTTTCTATTTTGGATGCTTTTTATTTCTTTTTCTTGCCCAACTGCTCTGGCTAGTATTTCCTTACTGTGTTGAATGAAAGTGGTGAGATTGGGTGCCCTTGTTCCTGATCTTAGAGGAAAAGGTTTTAATGTTTCACCATTGAATATTAGCTGTGGGTTGGAGTGGTAGATATGGAGTCCAAACCCTTTGCTCCTCAGGGAGAAGCTAGGAGTTGGGGGTTCTCTCCCAACTGTATGGCAATGTGCTAGGGTAGGGTTTATGGTAAGTGTGTCTCAGCCTTTCCTATTCATTTTAATGTGGAAATTTTATCATTTTTCCAATGTGAAGGAGTCACTCACCTAGTTTCTGGATCTCTTTCATAGGGAATACTCCAAGTGTAGCTGTACATTGGGTGTGTCTGTGCGAAGAGGGAAGCTTAGGAACCTCTTATATTGCCACTGTAAGGGAGCAAAATCTTCCACCCCAAAATGTCTCTTTGGCATGTGGATTATTTCAAGCTGAAAACATTCTAGGCCCAAAAGACTCAGGAAGAAACATTGACCTTCCTCCTAATTGCCTAAAAGAATTCAGATAGACGACCTGTTCCCAGAACAGAGCTATCATCAGAGATATCTGCAAATATCACCTAGGTGTGTTGTGGGAAAATTGGCAGGGCCTACAGATCAGAGTCCACTCTGTGTCCCATTGTCTGCATGGCCCAGCAAACATTTATGTACCAAACATTTGCTTTTCCATCTCCATATGAATTGCCTTTCTCCCCTTTGAAGTCCCAAACCACTACTCCCAACATCCTCTTTTGTCCTTAGCTGAAGATGGTATTAAAGGTGAGGACTTTAGCCATTTTGGTGAGTTACTCAGTTTTCCTGCATCTCTGTCATGTATACATGTTATTAAACTTTTGTTTGGTTTTCTCCTGTTAACGTGTCTCATGTCAATTTAATTCTTAGACCAGTTATAAGACCCTGGAAGGGCAGAGGAAAATTTCTTCTTCTCTGACACAATCTTGGTTAACCCTTGGGGGCAAAAACCAACTTTGCTGTCTTATTTTAATGTTAATCTAAGCAGAACCATTAGAAGCAACTATTAGGAATATATATATATATATATATATATACTTCCAACATGCACACACATAAATATATACATACAAATCCATACCTGACATAGCCAAATAAAAAAATCACTTTTTGATTGTCAACTATTTTAACTTTATTGTACAACATCTCTTTAGTGGACTTTGTACCCTTTGGCAGCCCAATATCTGAGCACCTTGTCTATGCCTTAGGTATTTCTCACTTTATGAATTTTGATGATGGGCACAGCCCACTTACCTCTATAGAATCTGGAAAAAAAAAAAAACAAAAACCCAGATACCTGTTTCAGCCTGTTTTGCTGCTAGTGAATGGGCATATGATATAAGCTCAGACCTTAATGTACTTGTCCTGTACCTTGAATCAGAGGTTAGTGACCCAAAGAAATAAGACCTACAGGGCACCTATTGTAGTTGCAGGCAGTTGTAGGATCTGCAGCAGCATTGAGTTTTCAGGGTTAGTAACGCCAGTGATGCCAGAAGAAGTTGTTGTTCATTGTCCAGGTGTAGAAATGGTGCAGTCAGTGGTGTCCAGTGTTCACCAGTGCCAGCAGTGGTGTCTTTATGAGACTAATCATGGCATAATTTTGACTGTGACCCCACAGCTGCCTCAGCTTCCTTGTTCTTGCCAGTTGCCAAATCTGCTTCCTCAACCCTCTTGGTAGGTCTATTGGCTATCCAATTTCCCCCCCCCCCTTTTTTTTATATCAATACTCAAAGAGAATTTATTTATTTTTTATTTTTATTTTTTTTAACATCTTTATTGGAGTATAATTGCTTTACAATGGTGTGTTAGTTTCTGCTTTATAACAAAGTGAATCAGTTATACATATACATATATCCCCATATCTCTTCCCTCTTGTGTCTCCCTCCCTCCCACCCTCCCTATCCCACCCCTCTAGGTGGTCACAAAGCACCGAGCTGATCTCCCTGTGCTATGCGGCTGCTTCCCACTAGCTAGCTATTTTACATTTGGTAGTGTATATATATCCATGCCACTCTCTCACTTTGTCCCAGCTTACCCTTCCCCCTCCCCAAGTCCTCAAGTCCATTCTCTAGTAGGTCTGCATCTTTATTCCCATCTTGCCCCTAGGTTCTTCATGACCTTTTTTTTTTTTTAGATTCCATATATAGTGTTAGCATAAGGTATTTGTTTTTCTCTTTCTGTCTTGCTTCACTATGTATGACAGTTTCTAGGTCTATCCACCTCACTACAAATAACTCAATTTCGTTTCTTTTTATGGTTGAGTAATATTCCATTGTATATATGTGCCACATCTTCTTTATCCATTTATCTGTCGATGGACACTTAGGTTGCTTCCCTGTCCTGGCTATTGTAAATAGAGCTGCAATGAACATTGTGGTACATGACTCTTTTTGAATAATTGTTTTCTCAGGGTATATGCCCAGTAGCAGGATTGCTGGGTCGTATGGTAGTTCTATTTTTAGTTTTTTAAGGAAACTCCATACTGTTCTCTATAGTGGCTGTATCAATTTACATTTCCACCAACAGTGCAACAGGGTTCCCTTTTCTCCACACACTCTCCAGCACTTATTGTTTGTAGATTTTTTGATGATGGCCATTCTGACCGGTGTGAGATGATATCTCATTGTAGTTTTATCCAATTTCCTTTTAATTTATTTTCTGTTTAAATTAACCAAAGATGCTTTCATTTCTTTTAACTAAGAATACTAACTGATGCAATATTCTTCTTTAATATAGGTAATTGAAAGTGACTATATCCAGTAAAACATTTAGACATAGAGTACTTACTGTTTACTAACATTGGGTGCCTTAATAATAGTCTAAAAAGTTCTGTTTAAGAAATTACCTTTGACTTATACATCAGGATCCTTTCTTACTTTCACTGTGGTTTAGTGATTAGTAAGCTGATCTAGCAATTGGTCTTGAATTCCTAATTAATTTTTTCTTAGGCAAATAGGAACAGGGATTATGTAGTACATAGAATTTGGTGAAAGTCATAAGATAATGTCCTGGATAATGGAAAATCAGCCTGGAATAAGTTCAGTTGGTTTATGCATATATTAAGACTGTATTTAGACTTTGACTTATCCCTAATTCTGTTGATCTTTATAATGTGGGAACTGCTTATACAATTGATATTTCTTTTTTCTCTTTATAATCTGGATTGTTTAGTGTTATTGCAGCTTCTATCACTTCTTATATTTCTGACTTTGGAAAGTCACTTTTCTCTCTGTGCCAAAGTTTTTTAAGTTTTGAAATGATGGAGAATAAACTAATCCCAAAGGTCCTCTCTAGCCTTAGCATTTAATGAGTTAATGAAGTGTAATTTGTTTCCTTTTTCTTTTCTAAAGTTTGAATGCCAACAGTACACTTATGCTGCATGGAGCAGAATAGATTGGATTTATTGTTCAGTGACCTCAAAATGGTCAATTTAAGACATACTATTGGGAAATATGTTAAAGAACAAGTTCAGTAAGTGGCAGAGGACTTCCCTGGTGGTGCAGTGGTTAAGAATCCACCTGCCAATGCAGGGGACACGGGTATGATCCCTGGTGCAGGAAGATCCCACATGCAACAGAGTAGCTAAGCCCATACGCCACAACTACTGAGCCTGCGCTCTAGAGCCCGTGAGCAACAACTACTGAGCACATGTGCCACAACTACTGAAGCCCACCCACCCTAGAGCCCATGCTCCGCAGCAAGGAAAGCCACCGCAATGAGAAGCCTGCGCACCACAACGCAGAGTAGCCCCCGCTCACTGCAAATAGAGAAAAGCCCGTGCACAGCAACAAAGACCCAACACAGCCAAAAATAAATAAATTTATTAAAAAAAAATAAAGTGTCAGAGTCGGGGGATATTCAGTAACTGTCATTCATGTAGTTTATGAAAAGCATTTGGAAAAATGAACAGCTTTGTATATTCACAGTTGGCATACTTGGCAGGCAGTAAAAGGCACTGGTTAAAAATTTTAAAGCTAGATTTCTTGGATTTGAATCCTGGTTCTACCACTTATTAGCAGTATGACCTTGGGAAAATTACTTAACTTCTCTGTGTCTTAGTTTCTTCATCAGTAAAATGGGGATAAAAATAGAACTTACCTTATAGAGTTGCTATGAAAATTAAATGAGTTTATACATGTAAAGATTCTGGAGTATCTAGAATGGTACAAGATTTATGGTACTCATTATTAGCAATTTTATTTTCATGTTATTATTACATAATCTCATATAGCTAAAATACATTTTGTTATTTTACTTATAATTCTTGCACAAATCTTGAATTTGAGAGCATAGTTTCATGTATATCCAAAAGATATATTGTGTAGATCTGACTATATTATCAATGTTTTATAGCGTTCTGCTATTATTAATAGAGCAAATATTTTATAACTGTTAAATACTGCATTACCATTGGGATTCAGTGCAGTTTTTGGCACAAAGATTATGTGGTTTGAAGCACATCCATAATGAATACCTGTTTTTTAAAGAAGTTGTGAGGTTTCAGGTACACATAGCTGATATATTAAGGCAACTGAAGTTGCTCTAATAATAAACTTAACATTTCCTTAGATCCTATATAGATTTTGATCTTCTCTCTATTCCATGTTGATTTCAGTAGAATATTGAAATACAAGGAAAGGCAAAGAAAATAGCAGTGTTGACCAAGAATATTGCTATCAGATGAGAATGTTTCAGTGATACATTCTTTCCAGTGCATTTGTTTCTCTACTTATCTTGTTTTTTATAACAGGCTTATTTTATGCTTAATTATTCATCATAGGTCTAGAGTCTTTTTTATTAGTTGTTGTATTTTCTATCTGGGAAAATTTTGTGAAGCAGTATATATACTTTACAAATAATTTAAGAACATTTTCACAGTTGTCACTACACTTTTAGATTTTAATTCCAAGTCTTCAATTCAGCTAAAATGGCAATTGTTTTAGAGACTATTTCTTTAATCATTATATGTTTTATCATGCTTCCCTTTTCAGGACCAGAGTTCTGATCAAGCAGGAAAGGAGAAAGCAAAAGGTAAAGAAAATATATTTTTATTGTGTCTCATAGCCTTATGAGAACAGTGATCTTTTGGAGCAGTTTTCCAAGGTTAATAAATTCACCTGAGTGAAACTGGAAGACCATCTTTCTTTAGTCTTCTTCCTTCTTGTAGATAGCTTAATTAGCTACCCATTTTGCTCAGGCAGAGAGTTAAGGATCATGATGATTCTTGTTGTCATCTAGTTCCAATATATCCCAAGTCTGATCACTTCTCACTAACTGTACTGTTAGCCCCCTGATCCACATCATTATCATTTATTGCCCAGAGTACTATAATGACCTTATAACCTATTTCCTACCTTTTTTAGTGTTTTTTTTAATTATTACATTGACTGTATTACATAGTAAAGTTGAGCATGTATACGCCTTGCAACTGAGCAGTATATATCCCAGAGAAACTTCCACAAGTGCACTTTATGTACATGCTTGTTTGAATCGTTGTTGTTAAGTAGCAAACAAAAAAAAAAAAGAAAGAGAGAAGGAGAAAGAGAGGAAGAAGAAGGACAGGGTACAGGGGAGAGAAAAGGGAGCACCCAAACATTCAGGAGCAGTAGAATGGTTAAGCAAATTGTGGCCTACCCAAGTAATGGTATAGCCATGAAATGTATCATCAGAATGTAATTAATGTAGATGAATCTCAAAAACAGAACGTTGAGCAAGTGAAGCAACTCACAGAAGAATACAAGCAGTGAAATTCCATTTACAAAAAGTTCCAAAACAGTAAAAATATGTTCAAAGGTGGTAAAATTTAAAGAAAAACAAGGGAGTGATTATGATATAAGCAGGATATTTGTTAACTCAGTGAAATGATACCTTATTGTAAGTTTAACTTGTATTTTCTTGATTACTAATGAAGCTGACTATCTTTTCATTCAGGTTTTCTGTTTTTTGGGGTTTTTTTTTAACATCTTTATTGGAGTATAATTGCTTTACAATGGTGTATTAGTTTCTGTTTTATAACAAAGTGAATCAGCTATACATATACATATATCCCCATATCTCTTCCCTCTTGTGTCTCCAGGTTTTCTGTTTCATGAGGTGCTTTTCCAAGTATTTAAAATTTTTTTTCTTTGGGTTCTTTGTCTTTTTCTTATTGTGTCTTTATACATTTAGAAATTCTTTGTCAGTTATATGTGTACTCCGTAGCTTTTATTTTTACTTTCTTAATGATATCTTTGAAGGAAAGTTCTTACTTATAATGTCATTGAATTTGTCAAAAAATTTTTTTGCTTTTTCTTTTACTCTTTTGTATTCTATTCTTCACACAGCTGTTAGTATGATTCTTTTTAAAACACAAACCAGAATTTATCATTTCCCTGCTTAAAAGCCTCAATTATTTTTCATTGCTTTTAGAATAAATCTGATTTAAACATATCTAAAAGGACCTGAAGGTTCTGCATCCTGCCTGCTTCTCTGACCTTATTTTTTACTACTCACCCTATTGTTCATTGTATTTCAACCACACTGAGCTTCCTTCTGCCACTCTTCTTCCCTTTCTCTGGAATATTCTCCCTTGAGATAGTTTTATGTCTGGCTTGTCAATCTTGGGTCTCAGCTAAAGTATTTCTTAGACTGGCTTTCTCTGATCACTACATCTAAATGCTCCCCACCCTCCAGTTACTCTCTCTTCAGTACTCTCTCTTATTCATCACTCTTTTCAAAGTCTGGTATTTTCTTATATATTTCTTGATTCTGTTCTCTTCCCCCACCCCCTATTAACATATATTCATAAAAAAAGGATCTTATCACTTTTATTCATTCTGTATCTCCTGTGCCTAGAATTGTGTGTAACATAGGCACTCAATAACTAAATAATCTATGAATGTAATCTGTACCCAGACTATTTTTCAAAAAATAATCTAACTCTATTTGGATCATTCTTTTGAATATTTATAAGAAAGAAAAAGACTCACGGCCCTTTCCCAAAGTGTTGATCTCTAGTCATGTCACTTTCTTATTCTTTGAAAATTTCATACCTTCCTTTGTCTCCTCAAGCCTCTCTTCCCCAACCCTATTCTTTATCCCTTCATACTCATTAGATGACCTTGTCTCATATTTCAAAGGAGATAGAAACTATCAGATGAGAATTATCTGAAATTTCTATCACCAGTTCTATAAATCATCTTATATCTTCACCCATCTTCTCTTTCCTTCCTGTAACTAAGGAAGTAGTTTCCTTTTGTCAAGGTCTCTCTATCTGTGATCTGGATTCCATTTACTTCTGCTTTCTCAGGGACCTCACTGCATCAATTACTTCACCCCTTTCTTGTATCTTCAACCATTCTGGGTCAACTGGAGGTTTTGCATCGATATCATACATACTCAATTCTCTCCTGTTGAAACAAGTAAAAGCTCTCTCTGGATCCTTTCCCTTTTCTGCTATGGCCCATCCCTCTTATCTCCCATTCGCTTCTCAGTACACTCCACTATACAGCTCTTGCTAATGCTGAAATTGAACTTCATGTTGTTCAATTCCAAGGATGTTTTTCAGTCCAACTTACTTTAGTATGTCATTATCTCCTGCAGTTTGCCATTACCTCCATCTTTTCTTTTTGTAGGTGTGTGAGATATAAACAAACCATTCAACACTTCATAAAGTGGATAGTCTCCATTTGGAGAACTGCACACTCCCTTTATCTTGAAACAAGCTCTTACCTTGCTTTCTTCAACACATTCTCCAGATTCTATTCCTGTCTCTCTAGCTGCTTCTTTTAAATGGCTATTATCAAGTTAAAAATTGATTATTTCCTGAGGTTTTCTAACTATCTTCTAATTATTTTCTATTTGTCTCTACCAAATGAAACTTGATAGAAAAATTGAGCCTAACCTTGTCAGGTAAATCAGTTAGTCACATACCTTTGTTCTTTCTGGGAACACAAAGATTAGAGGCTATCATGATATCTAGAGTATGAGGATTCGTTCTCTTCAGCACAGTGTCCCCTGAAATAAAGACTTACTTGCTTTGTAGATAGTCGTTGTCCTGTTCTTCCTTATTCCTAGAACCTTGTATTTCTATACTCTGGCTTACTCTTGACTCATCCATCTACCTTAGAAATAATTTCATAAGAAACCTTCCCTCTCCTCCTCTGCCTGACCTCCCACCACCTACCCATAGGTTGACTACCCTTTTGGGGTAGATTCTATAACATCTCGTATCACATTGTGTTGTAATTATTTGTGTCATTGTCTCTCTCGCCGTAGTCTTATTTATCACAAAGTATACTGCCTTAAGAAATAACATCTTAATTCTAAAATATCATCAATTATAAGATCCATAGTCAGTTTTTTCAAGGGGAAAAAATATTTACATCCTGAAGGTACTGTCATTTCATTGCTGAACCATAGTGTGATCTTTTCTAAGACATTTAAGTCCAATTTGGGATTGCAAATCACTGAAACAAATTATAAACAGATATGTTTATCTGTGGTTAATTTTGCATAACAACATGACATTTACTTTGTTGCTTGAGAACTGGTAAGTTTCTTACAATTCTTACAAGTTTTTTACAATCTTAAGTCTAAGTCTACAGTATAAAAGTCTATTATAATTAATGGTATTCTGAAAGGTTAATGTGAAAGAGCTTTAATTTCTTGGAAAAGCGATACTTCCTCTTTAGTTTTTTTGCCATCTTGGACCTTCCTCATTTTTGATATCTCACATTTATAATCACATTCATGGCAATGTATTATGAATTATTAATTTAAGAGAAGATGTTTTCGCAATTTGTTATAGTGTTAGTACATAGTAGTTGCTCAATAAATAAATTTTAAACAAATAAATGCCTTTGAACTTGGTAAATTAAGGATATAATCTGAAAGAAAAGAATGAAGATAAGGAAGAATAATTAAGTTCAAACAACCAAGAAGAAAATAAATGCTGGATGAAAAAAGATAATTATGTACAAGTCTGGTTTAAAAAAAAATTGTAGTCATGGAGGTATAACAAAGGGAATTAAATTGCCTTTGGCTGCAGATTATTTCTCACATAGCTGCTTTTTTCCCCCCCCTCTTCTCATCTCAGTTGACTTTTGATGGCACCCAGCTGAGAATATCTTTAAGGATTTTTATATCTATAGAATAGCACACTTTGTAGAAAAACAAATTTGTAGCCTGTCAGATTTGTTTTATCAGATTTTTTAAAACTTTCTACATTCAGATAATTTTTGATACCTGTGAATGGCTTTATAAAGTTCTGTTTTAAAAGTATTACATTTAACAAAAGAAAGATTATAAGAGGCTGTGAAATTTAGACTCTTTAGGCAAACTGCAAGTTATCATGATTGATTTTAATTTGTAAACATATAAAGTGTGTGTCACAAGAATATAAAAATATCAAGTCAATTATTTGATTGTATTATTGCTTTTTATTATTTATGATTCTGCCTGAAACCATATAGTTGCTGCAATAACTTTTTATTTATAATTACTTTAGGAATATTTTGAAAAGAAAAGGTTAAAATCAAAAATGGAATTACTGGGAGTTTCATCCCCTGTCAAAAATTCTACTGTCAGTTTAGACCTCCTTAACCTGTATATGGTAAATCAGATATCTTGCCAGAAGAAAACACCTGGTAAGTAAGTTTTTCTAATACCATTTTGTTTTGATTCTGATGTGATTATAAGATTTAGTTCTCTAATAGGTGTAATATTAGAACTCAAAGGATGTGGAAAGTAAACTAATTTTAAAACTTGGTTGCCTGGTTAAATAAGATTTGTTAATTTTTGCTTAAAATCTGTTGTTGTTTAATCCATTTACTTTTATTTTTAGGTTAAGTGTTATATAAAATTAATTTTATAAGGTATGGTTAGACTTATTACAGTGCAGCTGTTTCAGTTATTACATTATTCTGTCTAGGCAGATAGTTATCAAAGTTTAGCTAAAGAGCAGGAAATAAATGTATTTACTATCTTATACTATTTAGAGAATTTGTTTGAAAGGAAGAGCTGAAAGGATTTTTGTCTCAATGATCAGTTTCCTGTCTCGCAATATGAATAATTTCTTAGGCATTCCTGGGGTATTAACTATGATAGTCTAATAATTCAAAATAAAGTTCCTTTTGGCATGCACTTTGATTCTTTAAGTAAATAAAAAGTTTAATCAGAGTATTTTTTTTCTCTCTGAAGGGAACTTGTGTCTGATATTTAATTTTTAAAATAAATGCTAAAATGAGAGCTTAAAGAAGTAAGAGAGTTCATAAATGATGGATAGAAATTGATCATACTGTTCTTAGTATCCCCTCTTTTCCTTTCTCTGCCGTTTTTGTTTCTCCCTCCACAGATGGCAGTTTACACAAGTAAAAAACTTCTACTGTAGTAAAAGTAAATACGTTTTTCATGGACTTTGGGAATAAAAGCTTTTGTTGTAAATCTGTTTGTTGAATTTACCTTTTATTTTCTTCACATGTAATACAGTGTTACCAACTATAGTCACCACATTTTACACTAGATCTTCAGACCTTAATCATCATACAGCTCAAAGTTTGTGCCCTTTTACCAACCTCTCCCTATTTCCCCTACTCTCCAATCCCCAGCCCCTGGAAACCACTTTTCTACTCTGTGTTTCTATGAGTTTGACATTTTTTTTTTTAAGATTCTACATGTAAGTGATACCATGCCATATTTGTCTTTCTCTGTCTGGCTTATTTCACTTAGCATAATGTCTTCAAGGTCCATCCATGTTGTCACAAATGGCAGGATTTTCTTCTTTCTCAGGGCTGAAGAATATTTTATTTTATATATATACCACATCTTCTTTATCCATTCATCCATTGACAGACATTTAGGTTGTTTCTATATCTTGGCTATTATGAATAATGCTTCAGTGAACATGGGAGTGCAGATATGTCTTCGAGATCTTTTTTCATTTCATTTGGCTATATATCCTGGAAGGGGGATTGCTGAATCATGTGGTAGTTCTACTTTTAATTTTTTGAGGAACCTCCATTCTGTTCTCCATAGTGGCCGCACCAATTTATATTCCCACCAACAGTGCACAAGGGTTCCCTTTTCTCCACATTCTTGTCAACACTTGTTATCTCTTCTCTTTTTGGTAATAGTCCTTCTGACAGGTATGAGAAGATGTCTTATTGTGGTTTTGATTTGCATTTCCCTGATGATTAGTGATGTTGAGCACCTGTTGGCCATTTGTATGTCTTCTTTGGAAAAATGTCTATTCAGGTCCTCTGCCCATTTTTAAATTAGATTGTGTATTTTTTTGCTAATGAGTTATGTGAGTTCTTTATATATGGTGGATATTAACCCCTTATTAGATACATGATTTGCAGATATTTTCTCCCATTCCATAGGTTGCCTTTTCATTTTGTTGATGGTTTCTTTTGCTGTGCAGCTTTTTAGTTTAATGTAGTCTCACTTGTTTATATTTGCTTTAGTTGCTTTTGTTTTGGTGTCAAATCCAAAAAATCATTGCCAAGATGGATGTCAAGGAGCTTACCCTTTATGTTTTCTTCTAGGAGGTTTATGGTTTCGAGTCTTATAATTTTTACTTTTTTTTTTTTTTTTTTTTTTGGCCACGCTGTGTGGCATGCAGGATCTTAGTTCTCAGACCAGGGATCGAACCCTTGCCCCCTGCATTGGGAGTGCGGAGTCTTAACCACTGGAACGCCAGGGAAGTCCCTTGGGTCTTATAATTAAGGCTTTAATCCATTTTGAGTTGATTTTTGTTTATGGTGTAAGATAAGGTTCCAGTTTTGTTCTCTTGCATGTGCTGTCCAATGATGAATTTATCTTTATGTATTTTCTTTCTCCCTTACTTTCTTTTCACTTATGCATTCAACATATGTTTACTGAATACCTACCATAAGTATTGTGTTGGATGCTGGGAATAGAATAGAAAGTGACAAGGTCAGGACACGATACCCCAAAATATGGCACCTTGGCATTTTGAATATTTTAAGCTGAAGGAATTTGAGAAGCAGCATGTGCGGGAAGGATTCTCATGTGAGAGGTACCCTATACCTGGAGGAAAGGAGCATCTTTATCTCCAAGACAGAGGGGCACTGAGAGGAATCTAAATGAACAGGACTGCTGTTTCCCCCAGTTTACTACACTTTACTCATACCCTTTTTTTGTCCTGTCACATTCTTCATGACTTTCCATTGTTCATCAAACCTAGCATTAAAATGCTCAGGTTTAAACACTTCTTTGGGTCTTCATTTTCTTTTGAAGTTTTCTATGTAGAACCTATATTAAATAAATTTGTATGCTTTCCTCTTGTTAATTCCTGTTTTGTTACAGGGTCCCCAGCTGGGAGTTTAGAAAGGTAGAGGATAGAGATATTTTTACTCTCCTACAAAAGCAAGACTTTATTAGTGAGGACTCATGGCTGCAAACAACAGACATTTAAAAATATATACTTATTTAATGTTATGAACTGAATGTTTGTGTCCCCCCCTCCAAACTCATATGTTGAAATCTTAATCCCTAATGTGATGGTTCAGGAGGGACATTTAGGAGGTGATAATGTCATGAGGGTGGAGCCCTCATAGATACCATTGTACCCTTATTAAAGAGACCCCAGAGAGCTCTCTCTCCCTTTCTACCATCTGAAGGCACAGTGAGAAGATGGCTGTCTGTGAAACAGGAAGCAGGCCCTCACCAGGCACCACATCCGCCAGTGCCTTGATCTTGGACTTCGCAGCCTCCAGACTGAGAAATAAACTTCTGTTGTTTATAATCCACCCAGACTATGGTATTATGTTACAGCAGCCTTGAATGGACCAAGGCACTTAACTAAAAGGAAGGGCTGTGGTGCAGCTGGGCCTCAGAGACTGCTTAAATCAGGGACTTGAATACAGCCAAGATTCTTTCTCACTTCAGATATTAGCTTCATTCTCTCAGACTGTCTTCATCATTGAGGCTTAAAACATTACCTTAAAAAACTAATATTGCTCATCTCTCCTAGTTTTGCTACCAGGGAAATACTGAGATTTGTTTCTCTGGTTCTGAACTTTAAAAAATTCCACTGGAGGGATGTTGCCTTGCCCTACTGGTGCCAGGGCCCAGCACTGGAACAATTACTTATTTTTTTAACTTTTTATTTTATACTGGAGCATAGCCGATTAACAATGTTGTGATAGTTTCAGGTGCACAGCAAAGCGACTCAAACCTACATATACATGTATCCATTCTCCCCCAGGCTCCCGTCCCATCCACGCTGCCATGGAACAATTACTTATAACCAGAGGGAACAATTATTAATTCTTCTTGGGTCAGATGAGTACCCATTATTTTTTCCAGAAAGGCAGGGTTTTATAACATAGAAAGTCTCCACTAGAACTACATAGTTGGTGCATGTGTAAAAGCATTTCACAGAAAAGAATAGTTGTCAAAAGTACTGAACAGACAAAATAGAGACTTCTTCTATAAAGAGAGACAAGGATTCTGCTCTATAAAGTTTAAAAATCTAGTGAGAGAAATAGAGTTAATCAAGTACTACAAACTATGGTAAGTGCTATAATAGAGAACTTATATAGCGCTATGGGAATGTATCAGACAACATCTGATATAGTCTGGGGGTCAGGGAAGTCTTGGAGGAAGAAAAAAGTAGAAGTGAATAAGTAGAGCCCCTTTCAGGAGGAATATATAAGATGATGAAGAAAAAGAGATGATTTGACTTACTATGATAGTTAGTATTGTAATGACTTCTAGCATATATATCAATAGAATATAGGTGGTTTCAGTAAATTTCTAAAATGTACATTTATTTAATGAACATAGTATATCAAACAATGCTTTTAAAAGATTTTATTATTCTTATAATTTTTAATAAATTGTAATTGTAATTTTTTTCATTATAGAAACTGTGAGAAAACCAATCCACGTGAATATGAATAGAGACATAAAAATGCCCCTAAGAAAGCATGATATAGAACTTCCAATGTCGCCTCACTGTGTACCATCTAACCTCTGCATTGATGATGTAGAAAACAAGTAGGTTTTAGCTAAGTTGTATATTATTAGGTATTTAAATGGATTATTATCAACACTCTTTTATTCATTGGAAAATGTACAAAGGATTTATCCTTCTAAGCTTCAGTTTTTATTTGTTCGGCTGTTATAATATTATTAAACTATTAAGACCTTTATCAAATGACCAAATGTCCACGCTAAGTTTTTTGTACACAGTTTCACTTTCTTTATCATAAAAATGTCTCTCTTGTAATAATATAATTTTTAGAAAACTCAGTAATATTATGACCCTGGAATGAAGAGAGTTACTTAGAGTTCCATATATTTTCAAGTATTTGTGTAGAACCGTATGAATTTTAAGTAGATATAAAAAGATGGTCAATTTTATTGCCAGCTATATTTTTAACCTTAAAATTTTATTTTTGTTAGTATATACTCTCAAAGACTAAGCAGCAAGGAAGAATTTGATCCAGTTCAGGTGAGTTTTTTTTTTAAATTTTATTAATTATTTTGACAATTGTGACATGCCACCAAATGATATAAATTTTTCAAATACTGGAGAAAATTATAGTCCTTAAAATGATTCTTTTAAAAGTTTTTAATGTAAAGAACCTATACCTTAAGAATATTTTAACTGATTGCTTATGAGAAACAATTTGGAGTTCTGATAAGGTAGACTAGGCCTACGTGTGCATAACATTTGATTCTGCTTGTTACTGACAAACTGCAAAGGATAATTCATTTGGAGATTCCTACTTTGGGTTCATGTGATCATCGAGCAATTCATCTCTTCAAACATAGTGATCAGATTATTTTATTTTACATCAAATTGTGATTTTCAATATTCACATTGTTCCTAAGATTATTTTTTAAAGTATTGCAAATGATTATTTTTTAGCAAATAAATTATTTTTAATTTAAACATTTTTATTTTTTTAAATTGAAGTATAGTTGATTTGCATGTCATGTTAGTTTCAGGTGTACAGCACAGTGATTCAGTTATATATATATATGTATATATGTGTATATATATATATTCTCTTTCAGATTCTTTTCCCTCATAGGTTATTACAAAATATTGAGTGTATTTTTCTGTGCTATACAGTAGGACTTGTTGATTATCCATTCTGTATATACTAGTGTGTATACATTAATTCCAATTTCTTAATTTATCCCCCCCTCCCTTTCCACTTTGGTAACTGTAAGTTTGTTTTCTATGTCTGTGGGCCTATTTCTGTTTTGTAGATAAGTTCATTTGTATCTTTTTTTTTTTAAATTCCACATATAAGCTATATCTTATGATATTTGTCTCTCTCTGTCTGACTTCACTTAGTCTGGTGATCTCTAGGTCTATCCATGTTGCTGCAAAAGACATTATTTCATTCTTTTTTTATGGCTGAGTAATATTCCATTATAACTATAAACCACATCTTCTTTATCCATTCATCTATTGGTAGCATTTAGGTTGCTTCCACATCTTAGCTATTGTAAATAGTGCTGCAAAGAACATTTGGGTGCATGTAGCTTTTCGAATTATGGTTTTCCCCAGATATATGCCCAGGAGTAGGATTGCAGGATCATATGGTAGCTCTATTTTTAGTTTTTAAGGAACCTTCATACTGTTCTCCAAAGTGGCTGTACCAATTTACATTCCCACCAACAGTGTGTAGGAGGGTTCCATTTTCTCCACACCCTCTCCAGCATTTATTGTTTGTAGACTTTTTAATGGCCATTCTGACCAGTATTGGGGTGATGCCTCATTGTAGTTTTGATTTTCATTTCTCAAATAATTAGCAATGTTGAGCATCTTTTCATGTGTCTTTTGTCTACCTGTATGTCTTCTTTGGAGAAATGTCTATTTAGATCTACTACCCAGTTTTTGATAGGTTATTTGTTTTTTTGCTATTGAGCTGTATGAGCTGTTTGTATATTTTGGAAATTAATCCCTTGTCGGTCGCATCACTTGCAAATATTTTCTCCCATTCTGTAGGTTGTCTTTTGATTTTTTTATGGTTTCCTTTGCTGCAAAAGCGTTTAAGTTTAATTAGATCCCATCTGTTTATTTTTGTTTTTATTTCCATTATTCCAAGAGATGGATCCAAAAAGATATCACTGTGATTTATGTCAAAGAGTGTTCTGCCTATGTTTTCCTCTAGGAGTTTTATAGTATCCAATCTTACATTTAGGTCTTTAATCCATTTTGAGTTTATTTTTTACATTGTATTAGAGAATGTTCTAATTTCATTCTTTTACATGTAGCTGTCCAGGTTCCCAGCACCACTTATTGAAGAGACTGTCTTTTCTCCATTGTATATTCTTGCCTCCTTTGTCATAGATTAATTAGCCATAGGTGCCTGGGCTTTCTATCCTGTTCCATTGATCTATATGTCTGTTTTTGTGCCAGTACCATATGTTTTGATTACTGTAGCTTTGTAGTCTGAAGTCAGGGAGCCTGATTACTCCAGCTCTGTTTTTCTTTCTCAAGATTGCTTTGGCTATTTGGGGTCTTTTGTGTTTCCATACAAATTTTTAAAAATTTTGTTCTAATTCTGTGAAAAATTCCATTGGTAATTTGGTAGGGATGACATTGAATCTGTAGATTGCCTTGGACAGTGCAGTCATTTTAACAACATTAATTCTTCCAATCCAGGAACACGGTGTATCTTTCCAACTGTTTGTGTCACCTTCAGTTTCTTTCAACAGTGTCTTATAGTTTTCAGAGTACAGGTCTTTTGCCTCCTTAGGTCGGTTTATTCCTAGATATTTTAATCTTTGTGATGCGATGGTAAATGGGATTGTTTCCTTAATTTCTCTTTCTGATCTTTCATTGTTAGCATATAGAAATGGAACAGATTTCTATGTATTAATTTTGTATCCTGCAACTTTACCAAATTCACTAATGAGCTCTAGTAGTTTTCTGGTAGCATCTTTAGGATTTTCTATGTATAGTATCATGTCATGTGCAGTGACAGTTTTACTTCCTGTTTTCCAGTTTGGATTCCTTTTATTTCTTTTTCTTCTCTGATTGCCATGGCTAGGACTTCTAAAACTGTGTTGAATAAATATCATATGATATAGCTTATGTTTGGAACTTTAAAAAAAAGACAGAAACTGTGTCCACAAGAGTGGACATTCTTGTCTTGTTCCTGATCTTAGAGGAAATGCTTTCAGCTTTTCACTGTTGAGTATGATGTTATCTGTGGGTTTGTCATATATGGCCATTATTATGTTGAGGTATGTTCCCTCTATGACCACTTTCTGGAGAGTTTTTATCATAAAAGGATGTTGAATTTTATCAAAAGCTTTTTCTGTATTTGTTGAGATGATCATATGGTTTTTATTCTTCAGTTTGTTAATGTGGTGTATCACGCTGATTAATTTGTGGATATTGAAAAATCCTTGCATCCCTGGTATAAATCCCGCTTGATCATGGTGTATGATCCTTTTAATGTGTTGTTGGATTCGATTTGCCAATATTTTGTTGAGGATTTTTGTATCTAAGTTCATCAGTGATATTGGCCTGTAATTTTCTTTTTTGGAGGTATCTTTGTCTGGTTTCTGTATCAGGGTGATGGTGGCCTCATAGAATGAGTTCGAAGTGTTCCTTTCTCTGCAATTTTTTGGAATAGTTTCGGAAGGGTAGATGTTAACTCTTCTCTAAATATTTGGCAGAATTCTCCTGTTAAGTCATCTGGTCCTGGACTTTTGTTTGTTGGGAGTTTTTAAATCACAGATTCAATTTCAGTGCTTATGATTGGTCTGTCATATTTTCTATTTCTTCTTGGTTCAGTCTTGGGAGATTGTACCTGTCTAAGAATTTGTACATTCTTTCTAGGTTGTCCATTTTCTTGGCATATAGTTGTTTGTAGCAGTCTCTTATGGTCCTTTGTATTTCTGTGGTGTTGGTTGTAACTTATTTTTCATTGCTAATTTTATTGCTTTGGGCGCTCTCCCCTTTTTCTTTATGAGTCTGGCTAAAGGTTTATCAATTTTGTTTAGCTTTTCAAAGGACCAACTTTTAATTTCATTGATCTTTTCTATTGTTTTCTTGGTCTCTATCCCATTTATTTCTGCTCTGATCTTTATGATTTTTTTTCCTTCTACTAACTTTGGGTTTTGTTTGTTTTTCTCTCTGTAGTTGCTTCAGGTGTAAGGTTAGGTTGTTTGAGGTTTTTCTTGTTTTCTGAGGTAAGCTTGTATCACTATACACTTCCCTCTTAGAACTACTTTTAGCAAATAAAATTTTAATCAATTAGAAAATGCACCGATTGTGATTAAAGCTTGAAATATTAAGGTCTAAGGCTATATTATTACCCTTTCTTTCCTTTGAATTGCTAAAGTTATACTAGAGAAAGGTAACAACAGTGATACTAAAATCTCTTGGAAATCTTTTCACCTGTAATGTGGGTTAATGAAACTCAGGTTTCCCGTCTTTAGGAGATGGCATGTAGGAGAATGGGGCTTGAGGATGGAGGGGACCAAGTGTGATAAAGGCAAATGAAAAGGAACTCTTAAGTATAATCTTAGTTGATAACCTCTCTTGTCTTAATAAGTCTTGTCCATTACTGATGGGCTTGCCTTTCCTTGGGACTTTTTCTGCAACCCATGACCTTTTTGCACTTCTATTTTCACTTTTATCTTCTCTAGTTTTTACATTTTGGCAAATCAAATGATTGTATCTTCTTTCATATAGTCATCACAAGTCATGGACTCATATAGAATGTTTGAACCTCAATTCAATGGAACAGAAAACTGCAGTTTCACTCCACCATCTTTTTCAGCTGAATTATCTTCCAATAGAAATATTACAGAACTAAATTTCATTCCCAGAATAGCACCTAGTCTTCAGAAAGTTGCATATGAAGAGAAGCAGAATGAACAGGTATCTTTAGATCACGAGTTCTTAGCATTTTGATATTATTATATTTTTATGATATATTCCTTTCTCTTTTTATAGATTTAAAAATATTAGTTGTGAATTGCTATAAATATAGCTAAAATAAGATATAAATTAAGTGTAATAGTTCCTCAAATGTCAAAAACTTAATTCTCTGCACTGTAGAAGATTATGAATCCAAAAACTGGAGTGTTCTTTAAAAATCTTTGAAAAAAATCATTTTTTATCAAATTGATAGTGAAATTGAAAATTGTTCAGTGTGTTATATAGTAGTATGATTGTAATCACAGTAAATAGCTAGTTGGTGATGTCATGGTGGCCCGGTAGACATGTTATGGAAAGGCTCTTGTGAATAGCAGTACATAATCTCAGTGATATCATAGTAGCCTGTTAAAGTATGAGTTGTGATGGCTTGATTCTTTTTATGATTTGTCAGATGACAACTGGTTATATGCACTTCAATTATAATTATACAAATGTATTTATATAGAGATGTATAGTGCTAAAATATTGTTCATTGTGTGCTCTAAAGTAAAAATGTGAAAATGTCCAAAATTTAAAATTCTGAAATATATCTGCCATAGAACATACCAAGAAATGATTTTTTATTAAATTTATATAGAGTTTAAAAATAAAATTATTAAAGATTACTAATGTATAATGATAGGAAAATGGTTATATAAACACTGTCTTATTAACAGGAATATTTAGTTTTGAATTTCTCCCATTTTTAGCATGCAGTAGTTTTATGCCATATTTATGTATTTATTATTTTTAAATTAATTTATAATTATAAATTTATAAATTATAGTTATATATCATGCTATATTATAGTTATATATAGTATATAACATGATTCAATTTTATTAAAGTATGTTTTCTGTTTTTCAGAAAATAGAAAATGAAGTATTATGTTTCAGTGATATGTGTTAGCCTTATTAATTTGAGGACCCAATAATTTTTGAAAGATGCAGTGAAAAACATCCAATTACCCATTCAGTTTGTATTTTACAAGACTAAAACTTGCATCCTAGATCAGCTTATAACTCATCCTTATTCTGTTAAATAGTTTATAGGCTAGAGAATGAAATGCTCTGTAATCTCCTACTTATAGACTGCAGGTTAGTGATTATCTCCAGAGGGGTAAATAATGTTATTCTTAATATGACAGAAGAGAAAAAGAGAGTTTAATGTCCCTGTCCAAGGCATATTGTCACATTGTGACCTTTTAATGAAGTATTTAATAGTTTATTTGGAGGGATTTCAAGAAAAGTGAGAAGAATTAAAATGAAATTATATGATACAAAAGAAAATGAGTTGAAAAAACATGTTAGAAGAAAAAGTGGTCTGGGGCTCACTTCTCACTTCCCTAGAGAAGTAGTATTTGAGCCCATATATAATATTCCCTTCTCTTTTGATTTATTTGTTTCTCACTTCAAGGGATGCACCTTTGTCTCTGCACCTCTGTCACTGTCTCTCTGAGGCTGAGATGTGAGGTGTATTATCAGACTTTATTTTCAGCTCTCCCTCACTTCAGACCTTTTTTTTTATAAGACTTTCAGTATCTCTTTTTGTCTCCCCCTCTTTTTTTCCTATTTCTGTCACTGATTGTCTTTGGACTTGTCATTTCTATGTTTGATGACTTGTAGATAAATATATACTACAGATATAAACTATTATTGCTGGATAGATTAGTGCTGAGCCAATATAATATCTTATATTTATATGGTACTTTCCACATTAATAAATGGATTATCTCAACTGCTTTTCACAATAGTCTTCCAACAGTTTCCCCATTTTGTATTCAATGATATTGGTATTTGGAAATATTAAAGTAGCAGTCTAAAATTACTCAGTAAATGGAAAAACTGAGATAAGTACAGCTGTTTTCTTGGGAGAGATCATGTATTTTTTGTCAGAGAAATTTAACTTTTATTTACTCAAGATCCTGGTGTACTGGGTATTTTTTTAATCTTTTTTTTTAATCTCTGAGAAAATGTTTAGCTCACCATAGTATCAACCCTGTTATTTCAATAATTACTCAAATACTGATATTGCTTTCATTGTTATAACAGTATTTATTTTGTTTTCAATTAGGACACAATTACTTTCTTTTAGACTAAAATAATACATTTTTGTATATATATGTTCACTTAAATGGCATTGTGATAAATAATTTAACTTGTATATATGTACATTTACCACTTTGGCAGGCTCTTCCTTTCTTTTTGCAGCTCAGTAGTGTTAATTATTCTAATTCCTTGGTTTCTAAATTAAATGAAAGTCAAGATACTTTCAGTCCATCATATGAAATAGCACAATTTGGACCATTACTTGAAAGATTAAACAGGTAAGCAAAGATGTTGAACGTAATAAAGAACCTGTAGCATTCTTTCCTTGAATTATTAATTTGACTTTTAATAGATACAAATATTTTTTGTTAGAAATGTAAGCAGACCTAAATATTACTTCTAGAAAAAAAAACACTATCAGTAAAATGTAACATTTCACTAAAACACTTGTAAGTAATTATTTTCTAATGTGCACATTTACCTTTCATTTATTTATTTTAAAACATATTTGGGGCCAAGGTGTTTTGTACCTGTTTTATAATCTCCATGAATTACTAGTTTCTTTTGCTGTGTCATAATCATATTTCTTTTTCATATTTATGATAGTTGATCAGTGTCTTATTTTTATTTTCTAGATGTCTGTATATAAACCCTAGTTATTTGTTTTAAATCCATTGAACTTGTCAAACCAGTTTGAATAACTCTTGGTAATTGTGGTGAGAAACCTTGACTCTGTAATCCTACCCCAGTCTTCTTCATGTTAGTAAACGGCAACACTATTCACTCAGCTGCTTAAGCCAAAATAAAAGTTGTCCTTGATTCCTTCCTTTTCTGCATCTTCCAATATACATTTCACCAACAAAGTATTGTCATTTCTGTATTCTAATAAACTTTAAAATTATTTACTTACATTTTCATCTCAAAGGGTTCCATCCCAGTCTAAGCAACCACTGCTTCTTGCCTGGAGAATTGTAATAGCCACAAAACAGTTCTTTTTGTTTTCTCTTTGTCCTGAGATAAATTTTTTTTACAACTTTATTAATGTATAATCAACGTACAACAAAGTGAACTTATCTAAAATGTGCACTTCAATAAGTTTTGACCTGTGTTAAAAATAATGAACTTATTTATCATCTCCAGTAGTTTCTTGGGCACCTTTGTAATCGCTTCTTCTGGTCACTTCACATCCCTTACTCCCGTCCCAAGACAACTGCTGATCTGCTTTCTGTCACTATTGATTAGTCTTTAAGTGGCATCATACAATATGTTCTCCCTTTTTTTCGTTTAGCTTTTTTCACTCAGCATAATTATTTTGAGATTCATCTATATTGTTTATTGTATGTATCAATAAGTCTGTTTCTTTTTATTGCTGAGTAGTATTCCATTGTATGGACATGGCACAATTTATTCATCTGTTGATGGACATTTGGGTGTTTTTCTCCCAGTTTTGGCTATTCCAAATAAAGCTATTATTCCAAATAATACTATGAACATTGATGCTGAAATCTTCATTTGGACATATGCTTTCATTTATTTTGGGTAAATATCTACAAGTGGAATAGCTGGGTCATATGGTAGGTGTATGTTTAACTTTTCAAGAAACTGACAAACTGTTTTCCCAAGTGATTTGTGTCATTTTTACATTCCCATGAGCAATGAGTGAGAGTTCCATTTGCAACACATACTTGACAACACTTGGTACAATCAGTTTTTTTAAATTTACACCATTCTAGTCAACATGTAGTGGTGTCTCATTGGGGTTTTAATTTTGCATTTCCCTAATGACTAATGATGTTGGCATCTTTTCATGTGCTTACTAGCCATTTATGTATCTTTGGTGAAATGCTTACCCTTTTCATTTTCTTAATGGTGTCTTTTTGACACCAAACTTTTTTACAAAGGTTTTAATTTTGATGAAATCAAATTTATTAATTTTTTTAATTTATGAATCATGCATATGGTGTCAAAGTTAACAAATCTTTGCCTAAGGCAAGGCCAGGAAGATTGTCTCTTATGTTTTCTTCTGTCTTGTAGTTTTCAATCTAATATTTTTGAGTTAATTTTTATGTATGGTGTGAGGTAAGGATCTAATTTCATCATTTACATTTGTGGAAAGAGAAGAATAACTTTTCCCCACTGAGTGCTTTGAGACTTTTGTTGAAAATTAATTGACCAAAAATATGGTTTTTTTCCCTATAATCTCAATTCTGTTTTATTTATCAATCATGTCTATCTTTGTCACACTGTATACTAAAGCTTTAGTATAAGTTTTGAAATTGGGACTTGTATTAGTCCTCCAATTTGTTCTTCTTTTTCAAAAATGTTTTAGCTTGTCTTAGCTCTTTGCATTTTCATATAAGTTTTAGGATCAGCCAGTCAGTTTCTGGGGAAAAAAAAGTTTAATTGGATTTTTATAGGGATTGTGTTGAATCTATAGATCAATATGGGAGAAATTTTAACATTTTAACAATAAAATTTAACAATTTTAACAAAGTGATTCTTCCAATCCATGAGCATGAAATGTTTCTCCTAATCGATTTTTTTGTATGTCATAGCAGCTTTATTCTTAATAGCCCCAAACTTGAACTAACCCAGAAGTCCATTAAGAATAGAATATTATATAATATTCATATAATGGAATAGTACACGGAAAAGAAAAAGAATGGACTGCTAATATATGTAATAGCAAGCAAGAACATGAACAAATCTCAACACAAAAAGAGAACCATTGTATAATTCAATTTAAATGAAGCTCAAAGACAGCTAAAATAATGAAGCTAAAATAATGTATAGCAACAGTAATCAGAATGGTGGTTACTTTTCAGAGGTACGAACTTGGAGGGACATGAGAGAGCCTTCCAGTGTGTTTGAAGTGTGGTTTTCTTTCTCTCCAGCTTTAATGACATATAACTGACAAATAAAAATTGTATATATTTAAAATGTTCACTGTGATGATTTAATATACATACACATTTTGAAATGATTACCACAATCAAGCTAATTAACACATCCATCACCTCACATAGTTACCATTATTGTATGTGTGGTAAGACCACTTAAGATCTACTCTGTTAACAAATTTCCAGTGTAAATATAGTATTAAGAACTGTAGTCACCATGCTGTACACTAGATCCCCAGAACTTATTCATCTTATAACTAGAAATTTGTACCCTTTGACCAATATTTCCCATTTCTCCCACTTCCCAGCCCCTGGCAACCACCATTCTACTCTCTGCATTTTTGAGTTTGGCTTTTTAGATTCTACATATAAGTAAGATCATACAGTATTTGTCTTTCTGTGTCTGACTTTTCACTTAGCAAAATATCCTCCATGTTCTTTCATGTTGTCACAAATAGAAGGATTTTCTTTTTATGGCTGAATAATATTCCATTGTATTTAATCTTCTTTAATTTTTCTCAGTAATTTACGTAGTTTTCAATGTATAAGCCTCATGGTTATATTGTTAAATTTATTCCTACATATTTAATTCTTTTTATGCTGTTGTGATTGGAATTATTTTCTTTTTTTAAGTTTTATTGAAGTATAGTTGATTTATACTGTGTTAATTTCTGCTGTACAGCAAAGTGACTCAGTTATACACACACATACATATATATGTATATATATACACACACACACATACATATATATTCTTTTTCATATTCTTTTCCATTATGGTTTATCACAGGATATTGAATATAGTTCCCTGTTCTGTACAGTAGGACCTTGTTGTTTATCCATCCTATATATAATAGTTTGCATCTACTAATCCCAAACTCTCAATCCTTCCCTCCCCCCCAGCACCCCCTTGGCAACCACAAGTCTGTTCTCTATGTCTGTGAGTCTGTTTCTCTTTCATAGATATGTTCATTTGTGTCATATTTTAGATTCCACATATAAGTGATATCATATGGTATGTCTCTCTCTTTCTGACTTACTTCACTTAGTGTGATAATCTCTAGGTCCATCCATGTTGTTGCAAGTGGCATTATTTTATTCTTTTTTATGGCTGACTGATATTCCATTATATATATATATCTTAATCCATTCATCCATCAGTGGACATTTAGGTTGTTTCCATGTCTTTGCTATTGTAAATAGTGCTGCTATGAATATAGGGGTGCAGGTATCTTTTTGAATTATATTTTTTTCTGGGAATATGCCCAGGAGTGGGATTGCTGGATCATATGGCAACTCTATTTTTAGGTTTTTTGAGGAACCGCCATACTGTTTTCCAGAGTGGCTGTACCAAATTACATTCCTACCAATAGCGTAGGAGGGTTCCCTTTTCTCCACAACCTCTCCAGCATTTATTTGTAGCCTTTTTAATGATGGCCATTCTGACTGGTGTGAGGTTATACGTCATTGTAGTTTTGATTTGCATTTCGCTAAGAATTAGCAATGTTGAGCATATTTTCATGTGCCTATCGGCCATATGTATGTCTTCTTTGGAGAATTGTCTATTTAGGTCTTCTGCCCATTTTTTGATTGGGTTATTTTTTTTTTTGTTACTGAATTGTAGGAGCTGTTTGTATATTTTGGAAATTAAGCCCTTGTCAATTGTATCATTTGCAAATATTTTCTCCTAATCCATAGGTTGTCTTTTCATTTTGCTTATGGTTTCCTTTGCTGTGCAAAAGCTTACAAGTTTGATTAGGTCCCATTTGTTTATTTTTGCTTTTATTTCTATTGCCTTGGGAGACTGACCTAAGAAAACGCTGGTACAATTTATGTCAGAGAATGTTTTAACTATGTTCTCTACTAGGAATTTTACGGTGTCTTGTCTTATATTTAAGGCTGTAAGCCATTTTGAGTTTATTTTTGTGTATGGTGTGAGGGTGTGTTCTAACTTCATTTATTTACATGTGGCTGTCCAAATTTCCCAATACCACTTGCTGAAAAGACTGTCTTTTATTGTGTATTCTTGCCTCCTTTGTCAAAGATTAATTGTCCATAAGCATGTGGGTTTATTTCTGGGCTCTCTATTCTGTTCCATTGATCCATATGTCTGTTTTTGTGCCAATACCACACTGTTTTGATTACTGTAGCTTTGTAGTATTGTCTGAAGTCTGGGAGGGTCATGCCTTCTGCTCTGTTCATTTTCCTCAGGATTGTTTTGGCAATTCTGGGTCTCCCATGGTTCCATATAAATTTTAGGATTATTTGTTCTAGTTCTGTGAAAAATGTCATGGGTAATTTGATAGGGATCACATTAAATCTGTAGATTGCTTTGGGTAGTGTGGCCATTTTAACAGTATTAATTCTTCCATTCCAAGAACATGGGATATCTTTCCATTTCTTTGCATTATTTTCAAGATTTCCTTTATTAATGTTTTGTGGTTCTCAACATATGTCTTTCACCTCCTTGGTGAGGTTGATTCCTAGTTGTTTTTTTTTTTTTGATGTGATTTTAAAAGGTATTGATTTTTTTACATTCCCTTTCTGATATTTCATTGTTAGTATAAAGAAATCCAACTGATTTCTGTATGTTAATCTTGTATCCTGCTACCTTGCTGAATTTATTTATCAATTCTAGTAGTTTTTGTATGGAGTCTTTAGGGTTTTCTATATATAATATCATGTCATCTGCATATAATGACAATTTTACCTCTTCCCTACCAATTTGAATACCTTTTATTTCTTTTTCTTATCTGATTGCTGTGGCTAGGACTTCCAATACTATGTTGAAGAGAAGTGATGAGTGTGGGCATCCTTGTCTTGTTCCAGATTTTAGCAGGAAGGCTTTCAGCTTTTCACCATTGAGTATTATATTGGCTGTGGGTTTGTCATAAAAAGATTTTATTATGTTGAGATATGTTCCTTCTATACCCACTTTCATAAGGGTTTTTATCATTAATGGATGTTGAATTTTATCCGATGCTTTTTCTGAATCTATTGAGATGATCATGTGGTTTTTATCTTTTCTTTGGTTGACGTGGTGTATCACATTGATTAATTTGCATATGTTGAACCATCCTTGTGACCCTGGGATGAATCCAACTAGGTCATGGTGTATGATCTTTTTTATGTGTTGTTGGATTTGGTTTGCTAATATTTTGTTGAAAATTTTTGCATCTATAGTCATCAAAGATATTGGCCTGTAATTTTCTTTTTACTAAAAAACCAATGGGTCAACGATGAAATCAGGAAGAAATTTTAAAATGCCTTGAGGCAAATGACAATGAAAACACAACCAAACAAAATCTATGGGATGCAGTAAAAGCAGTTCTTAAAGGGAAGTTCCATAGCAGTACAGGTCTTCTTTAAGAAACAAGACAAATGTCAAATAAACAATCTAACCCACCACCTAAAAGAATTAGAAAAAGAAGAACAAACAAAACCTAAAGTTAGCAGAAGGAAACAGATAATAAAAATCAGAGAGGAAATAAGTAAAATAGAGGTTAAAAACAATAGAAAAAAATCAGTATAACCAAGAGTTGCTTCTTAGAAAGGGTAAACAAAATTGACAAACCTCTGGCCAGGCTCACAAAGAAAAGAGAGAAGACCCAAATAAAGAAAATAAGAAATGAAAGGAGAAATCATAACTGATACCACAGAAATACAAAAATCCATAAGAGATTACTATGAACAATTATATGCCAACAAATTTGACAACCTAGAAGAAATGGACAACTTTCTAGAAACATACAGCTTGCCAAGACTGAGTCAAGAAGAAATAGATAACTTGAACAGACCAATCACTAGAAATGAAATAGAATCTGTAATAAAAAAAAAAAAAAAAAAAAACAACTCCCTACAAACATAAGTCCAGGACCAGATGGCTTCACAGGTGAATTCTACCAAACATACAAAGAAGAACTTGTACTGATCCTTCTCAAACTCTTCCAAAAGATTGAAGAGGAAGGAACACTCCCAAAGACATTCTGTGAAGCCATCACCATCACTCTGATACCAAAACCAGACAAAGACACTACCAAAAAAGAAAATTACAGGCCAATATCTTTGCAATTATTTTGTTAATATTATTTTTGGATTATTCATTGCTAGTATATAGTTATACAATTTTGTATATTGAAATTGTATCCTTTGACCTTGCTGTATTATTAGTTCTACTAGTAGTTTTATGAGTTCTTTAGGATTTTCACCATATTGGATTATGCCGTCTATAAATATAGATATTTTTACCTTTCCCCTTTCAATCTGAATGCCTTTTGCTTTGTTGCCTGACTCCAGTGACTTGAACCTCTAATACAGTGCTGAATAGCAGTGGCAAGAGTGGGCGTGTTTACATTGTTCCGAGTCTTAGGGAAAAAGCATTTTACCTTTCACTATTAAGAATAATATTAGCTTTAGGTTTTTTGTAGGTGCCCTTTGTCAGGTTGCCCTCTATTCCTAGTTTATTGAAAGTTTTTATCATGGATTTTTGTCAACTGCTCATTCTGTGTCTCTTGAGATTATCATGTAGTTTTTTTTCTTTATTCTATTAATATATATAATATATTACCTTATTTTCAAATGTTAAACCACCTTGCCTTCCTGTGGTAAAGGCTGCTTAATCATGTTACATAACCCATTTCATAAAATGCTAGATTTATTTTGCTAATTTTTTTATGATTTTTACATCTATACTCATGAGAAATATTGGTCTGAATTTTTCTTTTCTTGTGATGTCTTTGTCTGGCTTTGGTAACAGAGTAATACTCCTGGCTTCATAGAACAAGTTGGAAAGCGTTTCTTCCTCTATTTAATGGAAGAATTTGTGGAGGATTGGTTATTTCTTCTTTAAGTGTTTTTGCACCTTGGCTTTTCTTAGTGGGAAGACTTTTAACTAATAATTCTTTTTATTTTTAGTTGTTATAGGTCTAATCAGATTTTAAAATTTCTTCTTGAGTACTTTGTGTGAATGTGTGTTTTTATAGGAATTCATCCATTTCATCTAAGGTGTATAATTTGTTTGCATAAAGTTGTTCATAGTATTCCCTTGAAGTCCTTTTAATTTCTATAAGGTAAGTGTTGATATCCTTGTTTAACCTGTTTAATTCCAGATCTGTGTCTTTTCTACTTTTTTTCTTGGTCAGTATAACTAAAGATTTGCTAATTTTATTTGCTAAGTTTTGAGTTTCATCAATTTTCTCTATTTTTTTTCTATTCCATTGATTTCTGCCCTATTGTTTATGATTTTCTTTTTCTACTTACTTTGGATTTAGTTTGGCCTCCTTTTTTTCCTAGTTTCTTTTTAACTAGTTTCCTAGTTTCTTAAGGTGTAAGCTTAACTTATTGATTTGATATTTTTCTTCTCTTCTAATATAGACATTTAAAGCTGTAAAGCAGTGCTTAGAGGTCAACCAATGATTAGTTGGAGGTTGTGTTTAAACACCTTGAGCTAATAAGACTTCCTCCTGGGCATAAGACCTTACATTCAGCCAGGTATGAGTGGATACCTCACATTCAGGCAGGATGAGTGTTATTTTTCAAAGACATTTTGAAAAATGTCTTTGAGTGGCATTGTTTCCAACTAGAAGTTTGCTGTCATTCTTATCTTAATATCTGTGTATATATAATATATAATTTTCTCTGTTTTTAAGATTCTTTTATCGTGGATTCTCTACCACAGATTTTTTACGGTGGATTTCTCTCCATTAGGATTAGGATGTTTGTTTTCTATTTCTTGTGTTTGGACTGTGTTGAGCGTCTTGGATCTGTGGACTTCTTATTGTTTTTACAAAATTTGGAAAAAATTCAGTCATTAATTTTTCAAATATTTTTTACGTATTTTTTCTGATTGCTCTCTCCTGTGTGTGCTCACAGCCTTATACATGTTTGCAGCTTTCCAGACCACCAGGGATGGCTGAGAGTTTATGAAAGCCTATTTGTTTTCTAGATTTCTCCATGAAATTTCTGGATCGTTTTTTGCTTTCTCCAAGTATTATAGCCTTAGGCAGCTGCAATGTTAGCCTATCCTGATGGTCTGCCACCAAGATAATGATCGATTTTGACAAATTCCCTGGGCATGGGGCTCCCCCATACCCACCTCCAAACTGCCTAGCCTTGGTAGTGCTACCAGCCATGGAGCTGGGGATGGAGGGAAGCAGCCCAAGACTAAAACTCCACAGACTCCCACTCTTCCTACTAAGGTTTAGTAGTTTTACCTGCTTCTCAGTTTATTGTATACCTTTGGTCACTCCCCAGATTCTGAAATAGTTTTTTTTGCAAATGTTATTTGGTTCTGTTGTTGCTTAGAGTGGGGAAGAATTTGCCAAGCTTCTCTATCAATTCCAGAGGTCCTGCTCCTCATCGATTAATTTTTTAAATATTAAATCAGTCTTGTATTCCTGAGATAAACTCCACTTGGTCACAGCATGCTATCCTGGTTATGCATTCTTGGATTTGATTTGCTAAAATTTTGTTAGGAATTTTTGAAAGAGATTGTTTTCTAGGTTTCTTTTTATTTTAATATCTTGGTCTGATTTTGATATCAGCCTAATGCCAATATCATAGAATAAGTTGGGAAGTAACCCCTCCTATGTAATTTTCTGAAAGTTTGTGTAGCTTTGGTATAATTTACTCCTTAAATGTTTGGTAGAGTTCATCACTGAGGAGTTCTTTTTGTGGGAATGTTTATTTTTTACTATAAATTTCATTTCTTACTAGATACAGGCTAGTCAGATTAGTTTTAGTGAGATTTGATAATTTGTAATGAACAAAAAAAGTATTCATTTAATCTGTTGTAGAATTTATTGACTTCAAGTTATTCATAATATCCCCTTACAATGCATTTAACATCTTTAACATCTGTAGTGATGTCTTTTCTCTCATTGATAACATCTTCTCCCTTTTTTCTCCTGATTATTCTGATTAGAGACTTACCAATTTTACTTATCTTCTAACAGAATTAACTTTCAATTTCACATATTTTTAATTTTTCTAGTGTTCATTTCATTGAATTCTGCTTTTATTTCCATTTGTCTATTTAATTTGGATTTAATTTACTCTTTTTTTTTTCTGGTTTCTTAAGGTGAAAGCTGAGGTCATTGATTTGAGACCATTTTTTCTTTTCTGTGTGTGTGTGTGTGTTTAGTGCTATCAATTTCCCGTTAACCACTGCTTTTGCTATATCCTACAAGTTTGATATGTTTTGTTTTAATTTTCATTCAGTTAAAAACAATTCTAATTTTCCTTTTGATTTCATTTACAATCCATGAATTATTTAGAAGTTTGTTGTTTGGTTCCTAGAAACCTCAAGGCTTTTCTGTTATCTTTCTAAATTCATTATATTGTGGACCAGGAAGATGCTGTATGTGATTTGAATCCTTTCAAATTTATTGAGATGTATCACTGTTAAGAATATGGTTTACATTTAATGTGACAATTGATATGGTTGGGTTTAAGTCTGTTCTCTTGCTATTTGTTTTTTATTTGTCCCATATAATTTTGTTCCCCTTCCCTCTTTTTCTGCCTTTTGAGTATTTTCTATGGCTTAATTTATCCCTTTTGTTGGCTTATTAGATATAACTCTGTTTTTTGTTTTTCAGCAATTGCTTTAGATTTTATAGTATATATTTAATTTATCATGGACTGTCTTCAAGTTATATTATGCCAATTCAAATATAATATGAGACTTATAATGGTATGCTTTTATTTCTTTCCTTTAGCCTTTGTGTTTGTTGTATTCATACATTTTACTTATATGTATGTTATAAATCCATTATTCTTTTTGTTTTAGAGAGAGTTAAAAAATAAATAAACAATTTTTTATATTTAGTTCAAATTTATCATTTTTGGTGGTCTTCATTATTTTGTGCAGATCTAGATTTACATCTGGTGACATTTTGCTTCTGTTTAAAAGGCTATCTTTAACATTTTTTATAGTGTGGGTCTGCTGGTGATTAATTCATCTCTTGTATACTTTTAAGTCTTTATTGTTCTCTTCTTTTTGAAAAATGTCTTTGAGTACCATTGTTTCCAACTAGAAGTTTGCTGTCATTCTTATCTTAATTTCTGTGTATATATAATGTACAATTTTCTCTGTTTTTAAGATTTTTCATCATGGATTCTCTACCACAGATTTTCTACTGTGGATTTCTCTCCATTAGGATTAGGATGTTTGTTTCCTATTTCTTGTGTTTGGGCTGTGTTGAGCTTCTTGGATCTGTGGACTTATTGTTTTTACAAAATTTGGAAAAAATTCAGTCATTAATTTTTCTAATATTTTTTCTGATTCCTCTCCTCTCTTCTTTGGGATCCCAAAAAATATGTAAAGTAGTCCAACTGAAGTTTTGTAACAGTTTGCTGATGCTCTGTTTATTTTCCATTTTTTCCCTCTCCTTTCATTTTATATATATTGTTAGATCTTCAAATTCACTAATTGTATCTTCTTTGGTATCTAATACTGGTAAATTTATTCAGTGTATTTTTCATCTCTAGAAGTTTGATTTAACTCTTCTTTTTATTTTCCTTGTATCTATTCAACATGCTCAATCTTTCCTTTAGCTTCTTGAATATAGGGAATATAGTTAGGATAACTCTTTTAACGTTTTTGTCTATAAATTATATCATTTTGTGTCATTTCTTAGTCTATTTCTAATAACTGATTTTCCTCCTCATTACAGATTGTAACTTTCTGCTTCTTTGCATTCTTGCGAATTTTGTTTAGATTCTATACATTGTGAATTATCTTTTTGGTTTCTGGAAATCTTGTATTCCTATAGATCATCTTAAGCTTTGTTCTGGGATACAATTTAGTTACTTGGAAGTAGTATGATTTTATTGAGGGTTGCTTTAAACTTTGTTAAGCAGGACCAGATACACCTTCAGTCTATGGTTAATTTGCCCTCTGCTGAGGCTATACTCTTCTGAGTCCTCTCCAATTTCCTTTGAATTACAAGGTTTTCCACTCTGGTTGATGAGAACACAAAATTTTCCCATCCTTGTGTGAGTTCCTGGAATTGTTCCATCTTCTCATGTTGGGTGGTTCTTTTCCCAGCCTTGACTAATTGCTTCATATGTATGTGCTGGTCAGTACTTGGTTAAAGATTTGAGGACTCTCTGTAGATCTCTGGAGCTTCCTCTTTTTGAAACACCCTCCTTCATGGTACTCTGCCCTGTGAACTCTATTTTCTGTAGTCTCCCTGAACCCCCAGCCCTATTTCCTCAAGAAGGGTAATCTGTGGGCTCTGACTAGGTTTCCCCTCCAAGTATTCAAGTATTCTGTGGCTTGGATACACTCTCAAGGTAGTAAGCTAGGAGCAGTTATAGGATTCATTTGATTTGTTTTCTCTTTCTCAGGGATCATTATCCTGTTCTACCTGATGGCCCATGTCTGAAAATCATTGTCTCATGTATTTTGTCTAGTTTTTTAATTTGGTCAGTTGGGAGGATAAATCTGGTCCTTTTTACTTCATTTGGGTAGTCAGAAGACCTGAAATTCATATTCACCCAGCAATCAGACTGATATTTTCCAAGGCAGAAAGCAGTCAATTTTACTTTTGTACTTGGAACCTTTCAATGTTTCTTATTGCTCTTTTCAGAAATAAAGCTGTGCATGATTTTTGGCCCTTTTTTACCTTTTAAGCCTTAAGTCATAAGTTTTCTTTCACTGATTCTAATCTAGCTTTATTCCTCTTCTTTTCATTTCCCAAACATGCTGCAGACCTTGCATTTGTTATTATTCCATTCCCAGGGTGTGCTTACTCCTTTCCTCACATGTCTAACCATTCTGTACTTTTAGCTTATTTATCACTTCCTAATTAGGGACTTTCCTGACCAAACTATCTGAAACAGGACCTCCAACATGTTATTCCATCACGTGATTTTGTAGCACTTATAAAGGCACTATAATTATCTTTATCTGTTTAATTCTTTATTTCTTTTATTCATTGTACTTATTAATGGTTAATTATCTTATTTGTTTAGTATATTTGTTCACTAGAATATAAGCTGTATTGTCTCCTTACCACATAGTAGGCATACATTAAATATCTGTTGAATACTCTTTATTAGATAATAAATTTATCCCTATTTTTGTACATAATTTTCATGAATTTTATATTTATCTATAGGAAAAATTGAATTGTTAAAGAAACTGGATGGATTTGTCTTAATAAGACTTTTAAATTTTTAGCATCATTTCTCTCATTTGTACAAGTAACAATTCTTCCCAACATTTGGTCCCCAACTCAAATGCCACCTGCCTGATTTTTCTCAATCAAAAGAATTTCTTCTTTCTATGTACTATAGTAACAATTTACTGTAGGATAGCACTTTTCACTTTCTAATTTTTTCTTGCCTCTTCTAGACTATTTCTTGTGAGCAATGACTGTGCACTATACACTTCTGTATTGCCCACATCTTTTGAGTTACTGATTATCCTGAGTCTGAATGCTTAAAATACCCTTTTAAAATGATGATTTACATTTTGTAGTATGCTTTCTAACTTACTAAGTGCTTTTAAATTTATTTTCTCATTTAGAGTAATAGAAATTTCTCTGGTGTTAATGGTGTGTTATTGCATACTATAGGTTATGCCTTTTGGTAATAACAGAGTAGCATTTTTCTGCCCAAAATACCAATAAGACCCATATTGAGAAATAATGTAGGATCATGATCTGTGTGCATTCATGGACAAAACATCTCTCTCTATCCTTAATACCAAACTGAAATATTTTATCTCTCTGTCCCCAACACATGGCACACTGCCTAGAACAGAGTAGGTGTACTTGCTCATTAAATATTTAATAAATTAATTATAAATAAAATTGAAACTCAATCAGAGTTTCAGCAGTCTATGTTTTTCTAAATTTCTTTGGTACCTCCAATCTCTGGAACAAAACCAACCCCAAGTAAATTTGTAGATAGTCAAAGGGAACAAAATTCATAATACCTTGATTTCTAATTACTTTCCATGATAACTTTGATTCTTTAATACAAGTTGGATATAACTTAGAATTATGATTTATAATAATTTATAATAATTATGCATTAGAAGGGAGTTTGCAAGCTATCTTGTCTAACATTTTCATCTAATCCATCTTATCTCTTGGCTTTATTACTTACGTATGCATTTGTAGTTATATTGCTCTTCCTTGGGAACTTCAGAGATAGTTTGTTAGGTTGAGTTCCTTGTTAGGTTGAGAAATATCTGATTTAATGTTCTCATAACAATTTTATTTGACATTTTAACACTAAGGGTAATTATTTTCTCTGAACAGTCTTCAGAGTGTCTTTCTCTGGTTAAATGGAGTGGCATTTAGGTACAGTGTTTGCCTAGGTAATTCTCTAGACGGTATTATGGAAGACATACTATAGATTGGTCATATTTTGTTTTGTTAATAGAACAGTAAATTGAACCACATACTAGTTTTTCATGTTGCAGTACTAAACTAAGTGTAGATTATTTTTATACTCACTAAGGTATTAGAAGAGGATATTAGACAAATTTCCACCCAAAGCAGTATTATTTATTTAAATTTTAAAAATGTAAACATGGTCTACTTAAATGTTAGCAGCTACTCAATATGTTCTGTAAGAATTTAACTTCACGTGTTTCTAAATGAGAATGCTCTATGCTTTTCTTGCTAAATATGTTTTTATTTATCCTAAAGTCCAGAAAATAGAAATTTCCTTACTAGGAGATCTGCTATAGTTGTAGGTGAATATTGTGGAAGCATGGATGAAAGAAGACAGTCAGACTTCATTACTGAAAAAAATTCATTACAACATATTTGGGGAGAAAATAGAAAAATGTTTTCTAATGAAGATATGAACCAGCAAACCCCAAGCCTTCTATCAGATAATTGTGACTCTTTTATTAGTGAAAATATGATCAACTTATTAAACATAGATCAACAGAAGATAAATAAAACCTTTGACAAGTGTGGTTATGACAGTGCAGTCATTAGTTCTGATAAAAACCATTTCACTGATAGATGCATTAGAAGTACTTTTACAGATCCAGAGTTGACTTCTAGTAATTCTACTTTTAATAAATCAAGTTTTCCAGAAAAGTGTCGACCAAACAAGAATTGTCAGAAAGAGTACAACAATAATGAAAGAAATAAGTTTAGTACATCTTTTGAGAAGGATTGTTACCCAGCCAGCTCTGATAAAAAAGGTTGGTGTTATAGATGGAAAGTGTAATAATCTATTGAGGCCTTTTGTTTGTTTGTTTTCAGTTTTAATGAATATCCGTATGTGTGTATGTGTGTGTGTGTGTGTGTGTGTGTGTGTGTGTGTTTGGAGGAACATGAAATTAAAAATAGAATGACATTCTATTATATGACATTGTGGACCAGTGGCATCCCTCTATATGGGTCATGCTAATAAGCTTCAAATTAAAAAATAGAAATTGTCTATGCTAAAGTTTTATTTCAGTGCATACTTTTATTTTTAAAGGAAAATTTGAAAGTGATTACCAAGAGAAGACATCCCAGAAAAAAACCCAGAAATATTCAGTGAACCATATGTAAGTTTTTAGGTAAATTTGGGGAATGCAAATTGGGACCTAATATAATGCATGTTTAAGGATTAAACTGATACAAAGTGAGGTAGGCATAATGCTGTCTGAGGGTGGGCAGACTGGCCTCAAAAATCAATTGTCAGACCTTGGTAGTATCACCCTAGTTGAGAGTTTGGTCCTCATATTCACCAGTGCAAAAATATCTTCTTATCTGAATCATAGTGTTAATTAGATTTGAGAAAACTGACTTATGTGTTCAGGAAATTTATTTACCCACCAGAATGTCAATTTATTAATTTACAATAAGAAATAGAAGGGTGACATATATAGGAATGCTTACTGGCATAATTTTCTTACTGAATATTTTCTACCTTTTGGCAGCTTGCCATGGGAAGGTTGCTTGGTTAATATAGAATCAGAACAAGGGAGTAATAGAATTCAAATGTTAATGTCATAAACAAGCATATCAACAATTTATGGGACTGACATTATAGGAAATTAAAGAAAACTTGTAGTTTCAGAATATGCCTAACTTTCTCAGTAATGATTATGATTTAATCAAATCTTTGTAATTGAAAATCATGAATTAGGATAGATTTTTATTTTGGAAGTACTTTCTTATGGAAATATGTAAAATATCTATTAATACAAAGAATTATTAGATGCCATTTTTATGGCATTGGTACAACAAATTAAAAAATAGATTCACCACTTATTTAATAAAATCAACAACTTAGGTTCTTTGTTGTCAAACCTCCAAATACTCAGAAACTTATGAATGAAAAACAGGATGTTAAAGCTTGAATTTTAAAACATATTTTATGAAAGTGATTTAGAACATGGCTTCCAAACCTGTGTGAAAATCCTCATCACTTGAGGGGTTTTTTTTTTCCTAATAAATTTATTTATTTATTTATTTATTTATTTATTTTTGGCTGCATTGGGTCTTCATTGCTGCACGTGGGCTTTCTCTAGTTGCGGTGAGCAGGGGCTTCTCTTCATTGCGGTGCAATGAGGCTTCTCATTGTGGTGGCTTCTCTTGTTGCAGAGCATGGGCTCTAGGCATGAGGGCTTCAGTAGTTGTGGCTTGTGGGCTCTAAAGTGCAAGCTTAGTAGTTGTGGCGCATGGGCTTAGTTGCTCCGTGGCATGTGGGATCTTCCTGGACCAGGGATAGAACCCCTGTCCCCTGCATTGGCAGGTGGATTCTTAACCACTGTGCCACCAGGGAAGCCCAAGGGGTGATTTTAAAATACAAAATATCAAGTTTGACCTACACAAAATAAATAGGCTCCTTAAGATAGAGCTTATGAATCCTTATCTTTTAAAAAACTTCTCTTATAATTCTGATCTTTAACCAACTTTGGGAATCATAATTTAGAACAATAATTTTCAGAGGGAATACAACACACTCTAATACTTTCTTATTTAAAACCCTTAGGGGTAATATCCCTTTGGAAGAATTGTGTTCTAAGCAATCATGGGACTTTGGAATTGGTGAGGTAAAGTACATCTTACATTATCTTTCCAATTAAGTAAGTTGTATTATCATGTCTTATTTTAGTATTTGAAATTTACTTTAAGGTTAGCTCTTTCTGAAAATTTTCTTTTTAGGGTAGCTTTTTTTTAATATATTTTTTTACTCTGGGGAAATTATAGCTTAGATTGAGAAATAAAATTAACAACATTTCAGAAACTGTAATGTGCCTTATTTTAGTCAAACCATATAGATGCATTTAAAGTTCTTTCTATAAGTCCTATAAAATCTATTCCAAGATGAAATTTCTTTAGGTTTAATTGTGTTACAGGTGAAAATAGTTATATATTTAAGAATACTAAAACATATATAAACATTGGTTACCTAAGTTGTAATCCCTGCTCATAATAAGGGTGTATGATTCAGTCATTCAAAAAACAATACACATTTTTTTTCAAGAGCGCATGGGACATTCTCTAGGATAGGCCACATACTAGGACATGAAACAATGAACAGTTAAGGAATAAGCACAAAGATGTAAAATATAATGTAAAAAAACCCACAAAATGTAAGAGAAGGGAGTAAAAAATGTAGATATTTTAAAATGTGTTTGAAATTAAATGACTATCAGTTTAAAACAAGTACAGTAAGTCCCCTATATATGAACCTTCAAGTTGAGAACTTTCAAAGATGCAAATATGCATTCACGTGTCCAATCACATAAATTAGTTCATGTGTCTGGCATACATTGTCACATGCATGCGTCTTCTAAAAGTGGTTGTGCTTTTGTGTACTTTATTCTACAGTACTGTATAGAGTATAGTAGTACAGTGTCTTTATTTCAAGCCCAGGATGTCTGGAAGCAAGCGTAAAAGCAGTGGTGATGTAGCTGGTACTGCTAAGAAGCACCAAGCGATAACAATAGAATTGGAAGCCCAAAGAAAGGATGAAGAGAGAAAAGAGGAAGAAGAAGTAACTGAAGAACTAAAGAGATTCACAATGCAGGGAATTTGGTAAGGGGACTTTCTTTATTTGAGGAGGCACTGTTAGTTTTTGAGGCACAGGACCCGAACGTAGTACATGAAAGTTGCAGCAGCCATTCAGAATGCAATCCAGTGCTACTGTGTCATCTATGATGAGAAAAAAAGAGCTACTACCCCCCAAACATCACTGGATCTTTTGTTCAAGAGGGTAGATAGAATTGAATCCAGCAAGGAACCAGAACGTTTGTCATCAACGTCAGGCATGTATAAAATTGCAGCTTGCCCTCCATCTCTCATTGCTGATGATCCTTCAGCTCTACCATCTCCTACCTCCTCTCCCTCCTCCAGTCAGTAATTCTTCTTGCCTGTTCACTCAGTGCCAGCCCCTGTATGCCAGCTGTTGTACTGTACTACTGTACTTTTCAAGGTACTGTACTGTAAGATTAAAAATGTTTTCTTTACTTTTGTGTTTGTTGGCTTTTTATGTATTATTTGTGTGAAAAGTATTATAAACCTATTACAGTACAGTACTATATAGCTGATTGTGTTAGTTGGGTACCCAGGCTAACTTTGTTGGACTTACAAACAAATTGGACTTATGAACGCGCTCTCAGAACAGAACTCATTCGTATGTAGGGGACTTACTGTAGATATAATTATGGGTCAACATATGTGATCCTCATGGAAACCACAAGTCAAAAGCCTATAATGGCTACACAAAAAGCAAATAGCAAGGAAACCAAGGAATTACTAAAGAAACTCATGAAACCACAATGGTAGAAACAAAAAGAAAAAATGAACAGAGAAGGACTACAGAAACAACTGGAAAACAAGTGATAAAGTGGCAATAAGTACATACCTATCAATAATTACTTTAAATGTCAGTGTTCGATCAAAAGACATAGGGTGGCTGATTGGGTAAAAACCAAGACCCTCAATATGCTGCTTACAGGAGACTCACTTTAGGGCAAAAGACACATACAGAATAAAAGTGAGGGGATGGAAAATGATATTTCATGCAAATGGAAACAACAAGAAAGTGGGAGTAGCAATACTCATATCAGACAAAAGAGACTTCACAACAAAGGATATAACAAAAGACAAAGAAGGGTATTATATAATGATAAAGGGATCAAACAAGAAGAGAATATTATACTTGTTAACATATTTGCACCCAAAACAGGAGCACCTAAATATATAAATCAAATACTAACACTTAAAGGAAGAAAAGGACAATAATACAATAATAGTAGGGGACTTTAACACCTAACTGACATCAATGGACAGATTATCCATACAGAAAATCAATAAAGGAAGAGTGGTCTTAAGGACACACTAGACCAATTAAACTTAGTAGATATCTATAGGACAATACATCCAAAAACAACAGAATACACATTCCTTTCAATTGAACACAGAACATTCTCCAGGAGAGATCACATACTAGACCACAAAACAAGCCTCAACAAATTTAAGAGGGTAGAAATTGCATCAAGCATTTTTTTCAGAACGCAACTGTATGAAACTAGAAATCAACTACAGAAAGAAAAATAGGAAAAGAACAAACACGTGAAGACTAAATGACATGCTACTGAAAAGCAAATGGATCAACAATGAAATCAAAGAGGAAATCAGAAAGTACCTTGAGACAAATAAAAATGGAAACGAAACTTTTCAAAATACATGGGATGTTGCAAAGTCAGTTCTAAGAAGGAAGTTTATAGTGATATAGGACTTCCTCAGGAAACAAGAAAAATCTCAAACAGCCTACCACCTAAAAGAATTAGAAAAAGAAAAACAGAGATCAAAGTCAGCAGAAGGAAGGAAATAATAAAGATCAGAGAGAAAATAGAGATTAAAAAAATGGAAAAGATCAATTAAACTAAGAACTGTTTTTCTGAAAAGATAAACAAAATTGATAAACATTTAGCTGGGTTCACCAAGAAGAAAAGAGAGAAGACTGAAATAAACAAAATAAGAAATGAAACAGGAGAAATAAAAACTGATACCACAGAGATACAAAGAAATTATAAGAGAATTCTCTGAACAGTTATATGCCAACAAATTGGACAACCTCGAAGAAAGGACAAATTTCTAGAAACATACAGCCTGCCAAGACTGAGTCCAGAAGAAACAACTTCAACAGACCAATCACTAGGAGTGAAATAAAATCTGTAACTTGAAAAACTCCCTACAAATAAAAGTCCAGGGCAAGATGGCTTCACAGGGGAATTTTACCAAACATATAAAGAAGAACTAATACCTATCCTTCTCAAACTATTCCAAAAAATGGAAGAGTAGGTAACACTCCCAAATTCATTCTACAAGGCTACCATTACACTGATACCAAAACCAGACAAAGACAGTACAAAAAAGAAAATTACAGGCCAAATATTTTTGATGAATATAGATGGCAAAATCCTCAACACAATATTAGCAAGCCAAATCTAACAATATATAAAAAGGATCATATACCATAATCAAGTTGGATTCATTCCAGGGTCAAAAGGATGGTTCAATATTTGCAAATCAACCAATGTGGTATGTCCCATTAGCAAAAGGAAAGATAAAAATCACATGATCTTCTCAATATATGCAGAAAAAGCATTTGATAAAATTCAACATCCATTCCTGGTAAAAACTCTCATCAAAGTGGGTATAGAGGGAAAATATTTCAACATAATAAAGCCTATTTATGACAAACCTATGGCCAATGTCATACTCAATGGTGAAAAACTGAAAGCCATATCACTAAATTCAGGAACAAGATAGGGATGTTCACTCTTGCTGCTTTGATTTACCATAGTACTGGAAGCCCTAGCCACAGAAGTCAGACAAGAAAAAGAAATGAAAGTTATCCAAATTGGAAGGAAAGAGGTAAAATGGTCATTAGTTGCAGATGACATGACACTTTATATAGAGAACCCTAAAGTCTCACACAAAAACTACTGGAACTAATAATGCAGCAAGGTGGCAGGATACAAGAGAAAGTTTTTAAAAATTCCATTTAAAAATCACACCAAAAAGAATAAAATACCTAGGAATAAACTTAAGAAGATGAGAGACCTATACTCTGAAAGCTATAAAACATTGATGAAGGAAATTGAACATGATACAAACAAATGTAAAGATATCACATTTGTGGCTTTGAAAAATTAATATTGTTAAAATGACCATATCACCCAAAGCAATCTACAGATTTCATGTAATCCCTATCAAACACTCATGACATTTTTCACAGGACTAGACCAAATAATCCTAAAATTTATATGGAACCACAGAAGACCCTGAGTTGCCAAAGCAATCTTGAGAAAAAGAACAAAGCCAGAGGAATTACCCTCTCAGACTTCAGAGAATACAACAAAACTGAAGTATTCAAAACAACATGGTACTGGCACAAAAACAGACACAGATAAATGGAACAGAATAGAGAGCCCAGAAAGAAACCCACAGAACTATGGTAAATTAATCTATGACAGAAGAGGCAAGAATATACAATGGAGAAAAGAGAGTCTCTTCAACAAGTGGTGCTGGCCAAACTAGACAGCTACACATAAAATAATGAGATTAGAACATTTCTTCACACCATATTCAAAAATAAAATGTTTAAGACCTAAATGTAAGACATGAAACAATAAAACTCCTGGAAGAGAACATAGGCAGAACACCCTTTGACATAAATTGTAGCAATATTTTGGGGGGTCTGTCTCCTAAGGCAAAAGAAATAAAATCAACAATAAATAAATGGGACCTAATTAAATTTAAAAGCTTTTCCACAGCAAATAAAACCATCGGCGAAACGAAAAGCCAACCAGCAGAATGGGAGAAAATATTTAGAAATGATGCAATCAACAAGGGATTAATATCAAAAAATACGTAAACAGCTCATACAACTCAATATCAAAAAAACCAAATAACCAATCAAAAAATGATCAAAGACCTGAACAGACTTTTTTCCCAAAGAAGACATACAGATGGCCAACAGGCCCATGAAAAGATGCTCAACATCACTAATTATTAGAGAAATGCAAATCAAAACAGCAATGAGATATCACCTCACACCTGTCAGAATGGCTATCATCAAAAAGTCTACAAATAACAAATGTTGGAGAGGATGTGGAGAAAAGGGGACACTTGTACACTGTTGGTGAGAATGTAAATTGGTGCAGCCACTATGGAAAACAGTATGGACGTTCCTTAAAAAACTAAAAATAGAGTTAACATATGATCCAGCAATCCCACTTTAGTATATATATCAGGAGAAAAAGAAAACACTAATTTGCAAAGTTACATGTGCCCCAAAATTTATAGCAGCACTATTTGTACTAGCCAAGACATGGAAGCAACCCTAGTGTCCATCAACAAAGTAATGAATAAAGAAGATGTGGGATATATATATATATATATATATATACACACACACACACACACACACACACACAATGGAATATTACTTAGCCATTTGCAGCAATGTTGATGGCCCTATGGCCCTAGAGGATATTATGCTTACTGAAATAAGTCAGGCAGAGAAAGAAAAATAGTGTATGATATCATTTATGTGTAGAATCTAAAACATAATACATATGAATGCATATGCAAAACAGAAATTGACTCACAGATATAGCAAACAAACTTATGGTTACCAGTGGGGATAGGAAAGCAGGGAGGAACAAATTAGGGCTGTGGGGTTAAGAGATACAAACGACTAAGTATAAAATAGATAAGCAACAAGGATGTATTGTATAGCACAGGTAATTAGCACCATTATCTTGTAATAACTTATAACGGAGTATAATCTGCAAAAATACTGAATTACTATGCTGTACACCTAAACTAAATAATATTGTAAATCAACTATAGTTCCATTCAAAATTGCTTTCCAAGATTCTGTTAGATTTCAGTAATTAATACAGTAAATAAAATCGGAATAAACAAAACTGAATTATGTATTAATAATTTTCCTTTTGTTTGCTAATCAGTGAAAATAAATATTGTTTACCATCAAAAAAGAGAGAGAGAATGAGCTGCTAGAGAGATTTGGGAGTTCTCAAAGAGTGGTGTCATAGGAAAGAAAAATGGGAGAGATTTTCAAGGAAGGGAATGTGGTCAATAATATTAAATGCTATCCTGTTACTCCTTTAAATAACTCATATTTCCTAAATAAGAATAATATAGATATATCCTCTTAAAGAACGAATCATGAGCAGGTTAGAATCCTTAAAAAACAATCTCTACATCTATGGCAGCTTGAATGTGTCTAGAGCAAGTCAGAAAAGAAAATAAGCTCACTGGTGGAACCTGAAGGGTATCAGGTGCCATGAGTTCTTTAGGTAGAGCAGGCATCAGCTTTTAATTTGTGATGCCTAGACAGGGCTAAAGGCATAGTAGAACCCTGGCTAAAATCTTAAATTTTACAAGAGAGACCAAGGCAGGAGTCACAATAAGAGAGGAATAAAGGGATTGAAGCAGTAGAGGAGCTGAGCTATACCTGCCTACCGGTTGGGAAACTTCGGGACAGGTAATTCCTACTGAGGCAGAATTAATGAAGAGATAGCAAACAAGCAAACCAAAACCAAAAATCAAACCAAACAAAAACTCCTCTTGGATGGCAGATAGTAGGGTATGGGTAATTAGGGGTGTTCCAAGATCCTTTTGTTGGATGTGGAATGGAATAGGAAAGAAGAACATCTTGGAGGATATAATAATTTTTTTTTCCGGTTTTCCCAATGAGTTTTATTTGGGCAGACCTGGGGACAGGGAGGGCCTGCATCTAAAAGAAGGTGTTGGGCCTCTTAATGGTGAGGTGTGGCTTGTGCTGGCAACAGAGAACCTGGTAGGGCAGTGGGAACTTGATCTTGGAGTCGTGGAACTGCTTGACTGCTGGTCGACAGCACTTGCTGGCTGCCATCTCTTCTGCTTTTGTGATCTGGGTCGAGTGGGCCCAGGCGCGGTGCCAGGCGCACATGTCTCGGTAGCACTGGGTGACCGCACTGGCTGTAGTCAGGTCCCGGTACTCTCAGTGCTGTGGAAGTCATAGCGCAGCCAGAAGCCAAAGTTCTTCACCCGCAGGGGAGATTTCTCCAGCACCTGTCTACAGTAGACAATTTCCCCTGAATACTCTCTCATCTTCTTCAGCTGAGACACAAAGTACCAGAAGTAGGACTTGGCAACATGATTAGGCGCAAAGATTTGCATGCAGTAGAAGGGAGACATGCCGCATTTGGGGATCAGCAGGCAGCACCCTACCACCTTGTACTCTGGAAGTGTGCCCGAGGCCTTCATGGTGCTCTATCCGTGCTCGCTGCCACCCTCGAAAAGGAAACTACTTTATTATTTTTATGGCGGTATAATTGACATATAACAGTTATTTAAAGTTTACAACATAGTGATTTGATATGTGTACCCACTGTGAAAAGATCACCACAATAAGTCTAGTTAACATGGATCACCACACAGTTACAAATTATTTTTCTTTGGATGAGAAATTTTAAGATACACTCTCTAGAAACTTTCAAATATAAAATACAGTATTATTAACTATAGTCGCCATCCTGTACATTACATCCCCAGGACTTATTTATTTTATAATTGGAAGTTTCTACATTTTTACCACCTTCCCTAATTTTGCCCATACCCCACCCCCCAACTCTAGCAACCACTAATCTATTCTATTTATGAATTTTTTTTCAGATTACATGTATAAGTGAGATCATATGGTATTTTTCTTTCTCTGCCTGACTTATTTCACTTAGCATGATGCCCTCAAGGTCCATCCATGTTGTTGTAGTTGGCAGGATTTCCTTACTTTTTATGGCTGAATAGTATTCCATTGTGTGTGTGTGTGTGTATATATATATATATATATATATATATATATATATACACCACACCTTCTTTATTCATCCATTGATGGACACGTAGGTTGTTTCCATGTCTTGGCTATTGTAAGTAATGCTTCAGTGAACATGGTGGTGAGGATAATCTTTTTGAGTTAGTGTCTTCTTTTCCTTGGAAAAATACCAGAAGTGGAATTGCTGGATCATATGGTAGTTCTATTTTTAATTTTTTCTTCCAGTTTTATTGAGATATAATTGACATACAGCATGTATGAGTTTAAGGTATACATCATAATGATTTGACTTACATACATTATGAAATGATTAGCACAATAAGGACAGTGAACATCAATCATCTCATATAGATACAAAATTAAAGAAATAGAAAAAAATTCCTTGTGATGAGAACTCAGGATTTACCCTATTTTTAATTTTTTTGAGGAAACCCCATTCTATTTTTTGATAGCAGCTGAACAATTTACATTCCCACCAACAGTGCACCCGGGTTCCCTTTTCTCCACATCCTTGCCAAGGCTTGTTTTTGCTTATGTTTTTGATGCTAGCTATTCTCACAGATGTGGTTTTGATTTCCATTTCCTTGATGATTCATTTTGTTAAGCATCTTTTTCTGTACCTGTTGGTTGCCTGTAGATCTTCTTTGGAAAAATGTCTGTTCAGGTTGTCTGCCCATTTTTTAGTGGGATTGTTGGTTTTTCACTTTGAGTTATATGAGTTATTTATATATTTTGGCTATTAACCCCTTATCAGATATATGATTTACAAATATTTTCTTCCATTCAGTAGGTTAGCTTTTCAATTTTTTGATGGCTTCCTCTTCGGTGAAAAGCTTTTCAGTTCGATGTAGTCCCACTTGTTTATATTTGCTTTAGTTGCCTTTGCTTTTGGTGTCAAATTCAAAAAATCATTGCCAAGATGTATGTCAAAGATTTTGCCACTTGTGTATTTTTCTAGTATTTTGGTTTCAGGTCTTATATTCAAGTCTTTAATCCATTTTGAGTTACTTTTTATGTATGATATAAGATAGGGGTCCATTTTTCATTCTTTTGTGTGTGGCTGTTCAGTTTTCCCAGCACCATTTATTGAAAAGACTGTCCTTTCTCCCTTGTATATTCCTGGCTCCTTTGTCATAAATTAATTGACCAAATATGTATGGGTTTATTTCTGGGCTTTCTTTTCTGTTCCATTGGTCTATGTGTCTGTTTTTTTGTCAATATCATACTGTTTTGATTACTATATCTTTAATATTGAGATTATGAAATATGATGCCTCCAGCTCTGTTCTTTTTTCTCAATATTGTCTTCGCCATTTGGGTTTTGTTGTGGTTCCATACCAATTTTATGATTTTTTTTCTATTTCTGTGAAAAATATTGGAATTTTCACAGAGATTGCACTGACTATGCAGATGACTCTGACTAGAATGGGCATTTTAACAATATTAATTATTCCAATCCATTATCGTGGACTATCTTCCCATTTATTTGTGTCTTCAGTTTCTTTTATTAATGTCCTATAGTTTTTAGTGTACAGGTATTTCACCTCTTTGGTTAAACTTATTTCTAGGTATTTTATTCTTTTTGATACAATTGTAAATAAGGTTGTCTCCTTAATTTCTTATTCTGATAGTTCATTATTAGTGTATAGAAATGCAACTTATTTTTGTATATGGTTATGTATCCTTTACCCAAATTTATTTATTGTACAGTTTTTTTGGCAGCAGTGGAATCTTTAGCATTTTCTATGTATAATATTATGTTATAAGCAGATAAAGACAATTTTAATTGTTCCTTTCAGTTTTGAATGCTTTTTATTTCTTTTTCTTTTCTTTTTCTTGTCCATTGGCTCTAACAAATATTACCAATATTATGTTGAATAAAAGTGGTGAGAGTGGGCATCTTTCTCTTGTTCCTGATCTTGGAGAAAAAACTTTCAGCTTTTCATCATTGAATGTGATATTAGCTGTAAGTTTGTCATACATGGCCTTTATTATGTTGAGGTACACTGTCTTTATACCCTTTTGTTACAGATTTTTAGACATAAATGGATGTGAATTTTTGCAAATGCTTTTTCTGCATTCATATCAATGATTATATGATTTTTACCCTTCATTTTGTTAATATGGTATATCTCGTTGACTGATTTGTGTTATGTTGAACCATCCTTATCCTTGGAATAAATCCTACTTGATCATGCTGTATGATTCGTTTAATGTATTGTTGAATTCAGTTTGTTAATATTTTGTTGAGGATTTTTGAATCTATGTTCATCAGGGTTATTGGCCTGTAATTTTCTTTTCTTTTTGTGTTCTTGTCTGGTTTTTGTATCAAGGTAATGCTGGTTTATAAAAGGAGTTTTGAAGTGTTTCTTCATCTTCTGTTTTTTGGAAGAGTTTGAGAAGGATTTATATTAACTTTCTTTAAATATTTGGTAGAATTCATCAGTGAAGTCATTGGTCCTAGACTTGTTTGTTGGGAAGTATTTGATTACTGTTTTGATCTTCTTACTAATTATCAGTCTGTTCATATTTTCTATTTCTTCATGGATTAGTCTTGTAGGTTGTAGTTTCTAGGAATTTTCCATAAATTCTAGGTTGTCCACTTTGTTGGTGTTCAGAGTACTGTCTTATCACTTGTATTTTTGTGGTATCAGTTGTAGTGTCTCCTCTTTCATTTATGATTTTATTATTTGAGTCCTCTCTTTTTTTGTTGTTGTTGGGTCTAAATAAGTTTGTTAATTTTGTTATATCTTTTCAAGAAAGCAGTTCTTAGTTTTATTAATCTTTTCTATTATCTTTTTATTTTCTATTTTGTTTATTTCTGCTCTGAAATTTGTTATTTTATTTCATCTACTATCTGTAGGCTCAGTTCGTTCTCTTTCTAGTTCCTTGAGGTGTAAAGTTACTTTGTTTATTTGAGATCTTTTGTTTATTGATGTAGGCATTTATCACCATGAATTTCCCTTTTAGAACTGTTTTTGCTACATCCCTTAAGTCTTGTTATGTTGTTATTTCCATTTTCATTTGTCTCAAGATATTTTTTTCTCTTTTGATTTCTTCTTTAACCTGTGATTGTTCAGGAGCATTTTGTTTAATCTCCACATATTTGAATTTTCCAGTTTTCCACTTGTAATTGATTTCTAGTTTAATACCATTGTAGTTGGAAAACATGCTTGATATTATTTCAGTCTTTAAAAAGAATTTGAGACTTGTTTGTTTTTTGATATTGAGCTCCATGAGCTGTTTGTATATTTTGGAGATTAATCATTTGTCTGTTGTTTCATTTGCAAATATTTACTCCCATTCTGAGGGTTGTCATTTCATCTTGTTTATGGTTTCCTTTGCTGTGGAAAAGCTTTTAAGTTTAATTAGGTCCCATTTGTTTATTTTTATTTTTATTTTCATTGCCCTAGGAGGTGGGTCAAAAAAGATCTTGCTGTGATTTATGTCAAAGAGCGTTTTTCCTATGTTTTCCTCTAAGAGTTTTATAGTGTCCGGTCTTACATTTAAGTCTTTAATCTGTTTTGAGTTTATTTTTGTGTATGGTGTTAGGGAGCATTCTAATTTCATTCTTTTACATGTAGCTGTCCAGTTTTCCCAACACAACTAACTGAAGAGGCTGTCTTTTCTCCATTGTATGTTCTTGCCTCCTTTGTCATAAATTAGGTGACTATATGTGCATGGGTTTATCTCTGGTCTTTCTATCCTTTGCCATTGATCTATATTTCTGTTTTTGTGCCAGTACCATATTGTCTTGATTACTGTAGCTTTGTAGTATAGTTTGAAGTCAGGGAGCCAAATTCCTTCAGCTTCATTTTTCTTTCTCAAGATTGCTTTGGGTATTCAGGGTCTTTTGTGTTTCCACATGAATTGCAAAATTTTTTGTTCTAATTCTGTGAAGAATGCCATTGGTAATTTGATAGAGACAGCATTGAATCTGTAGGTTGCTTTGGGTAGTATAGTCATTTTCACAATATTGAGTCTTCCAATCCAAGAACATGGTATATTTCTCCATCTGTTTATGTCATCTTTGATTTCTTTCATCAGTGTTTTATAGTTTTCTGAGTACAAGTCTTTCACCTCCTTATGTAGGGTTTTATGTTTTTCTTTTTTTAATAAATTTATTTATTGATTGATTTTTGGATGCATTGGGTCTTCGTTGCTGCACGTGGGCTTTCTCTAGTTGCGGAGAGCGGGGGCTACTCTTCGTTGAGGTGCGCAGGCTTCTCATTATGGTGGCTTCTCTTGTTGTGGAGCATGGGCTATAGGTGCACAGGCTTCAGTAGTTGTGGCACATGGGCTCAGTAGTTGTGGCTCACAGGCTTTGTTGCTCTGCGGCATGTGGGATCTTCCCAGAGCAGGGCTCGAACCCGTGTCCCCTGCATTGGCAGGTGGATTCTTAACCACTGTACCACCAGGGAAGTCTCCCTTAGGTAGGTTTATTCCTAGGTATTTTATTCTTTTTGTTACAATGTTAAGTGGGATTGTTTCCTTAATTTCTGTTTCTGATTTTTCATTGTTAGTGTATAGGAAAGCAAGAGATTTCTGTGCATTTATTTTGTATCCTGCAACCTTACCAAATTCATTGATTAGTTCTAGTAGTTTTCTGGTGGCATCTTTAGGATTTTCTACGTATAGTATCTTATCATCTGCAAACAGTGAAAGTTTTACCTCTTCTTTTCCAATTTGTATTCCTTTAATTTCTTTTTCTTCTCTGATTGCCGTGGCTAGGTCTTCCAAAACTGGTTTGAATAAGAATGGTGAGATTGGACATCGTTGTCTTGTTCCTGATCGTAGTGGAAACACTTTCAGTTGTTTACCATTGAGTATGATGTTTGCTGTGGGTTTGTCATGTATGGCCTGTATTATGTTGAGGTAGGTTCTGTCTATGCCCACTTTCTGGAGAGTTTTTTTTTTTTTTTTTTTAAACATCTTTATTGAAGTATAATTGCTTTACAATGGTGTGTTAACTTCTGCTTTATAACAAAGTGAATCAGTTATACATATACATATGTTCCCATATCTCTTCCCTCTTGCATCTCCCTCCCTCCCACCCTCCCTATCCCACCCCTCTAGGTGGTCACAAAGCACCGAGCTGATCTCCCTGTGCTATGCGGCTGCTTCCCACTAGCTATCTATTTTACATTTGGTAGTGTATATATGTCCATGACACTCTCTCACCGTGTCACATCTCACCCCTCCCCCTCCCCATATCCTCAAATCCATTCTCTAGTAGGTCTGTATCTTTATTCCCATCTTGCCACTAGGTTCTTCATGACCTTTTTTTTTTTTTTCCTTAGATTCCATATATATGTGTTAGCATACTGTATTTCTTTTTCTCTTTCTGACTTACTTCACTCTATATGACACACTCTAACTCCATCCACCTCATTACAAATACCTCCATTTCATTTTTTTTATGGCTGAGTAATATTCCATTGTATATATGTGCCACATCTTCTTTATCCATTCATCCGATGATGGACACCTAGGTTGCTTCCATGTCCTGGCTATTGTAAACAGAGCTGCAATGAATATTTTGGTACACGACTCTTTCTGAATTATGGTTTTCTCAGGGTATATGCCCAGTAGTGGGATTGCTGGGTCGTATGGTAGTTCTATTTTTAGTTTTTTAAGGAACCTCCATACTGTTCTCCATAGTGGCTGTATCAATTTACATTCCCACCAACAGTGCAAGAGTGTTCCCTTTTCTCCACACCCTCTCCAGCATTTATTGTTTCTAGATTTTTTGATGATGGCCATTCTGACTGGTGTGAGATGATACCTCATTGTAGTTTTGATTTGCATTTCTCTAATGATTAATGATGTTGAGCATCCTTTCATGTGTTTGTTGGCAATCTGTATATCTTCTTTGGAGAAATGTCTATTTAGGTCTTCTGCCCATTTTTGGATTGGGTTGTTCGTTTTTTTGTTATTGAGCTGCATGAACTGCTTGTAAATCTTGGAGATTAATCCTTTGTCAGTTGCTTCATTTGCAAATATTTTCTCCCATTCTGAGGGTTGTCTTTTGGTCTTGTTTATGGTTTCCTTTGCTGTGCAAAAGCTTTTAAGTTTCATTAGGTCCCATTTGTTTATTTGTGTTTTTATTTCCATTATTCTGGGAGTTGGGTCAAAAAGGATCTTGCTGTGATTTATGTCATAGAGTGTTCTGCCTATGTTTTCCTCTAAGAGTTTGATAGTGTCTGGCCTTACACTTAGGTCTTTAATCCATTTTGAGTTTATTTTTGTGTATGGTGTCAGGGAGTGTTCTAATTTCATACTTTTACATGTACCTGTCCAGTTTTCCCAGCACCACTTATTGAAGAGGCTGTCTTTTCTCCACTGTATATGCTTGCCTCCTTTATCAAAGAGAAGGTGACCATATGTGCGTGGGCTTATCTCTGGGCTTTCTATCCTGTTCCATTGATCTATATTTCTGTTTTTGTGCCAGTACCAAACTGTCTTGATTACTGTAGCTTTGTAATATAGTCTGAAGTCAGGGAGCCTGATTCCTCCAGCTCCATTTTTCGTTCTCAAGATTGCTTTGGCTATTCGGGGTCTTTTGTGTTTCCATACAAATTGTGGAATTTTTTGTTCTAGTTCTGTGAAAAATGCCAGTGGTAGTTTGATAGGGATTGCATTGAATCTGTAGATTGCTTTGGGTAGCAGAGTCATTTTCACAATGTTGATTCTTCCAATCCAAGAACGTGGTATATCTCTCCATCTATTTGTATTATCTTTAATTTCTTTCATCAGTGTCCTATAATTTTCTGCATACAGGTCTTTTGCCTCCTTAGGTAGGTTTATTCCTAGATATTTTATTCTTTTTGTTGCAATGGTAAACGGGAGTGTTTTCTTAATTTCACTTTCAGATTTTTCATCATTAGTATACAGGAATGCAAGAGATTTCTGTGCATTAATTTTGTATCCTGCTACTTTACCAAATTCATTGATTAGCTCTAGTAGTTTTCTGGTAGCATCTTTTGGATTCTCTATGTATAGTATCCTGTCATCTGCAAACAGTGACAGCTTTACTTCTTCTTTTCTGATTTGGATTCCTTTTATTTCTTTTTCTTCTCTGATTGCTGTGGCTAACACTTCCAAAACTATGTTGAATAATAGTGGTGAGAGTGGGCAACCTTGTCTTGTTCCTGATCTTAGTGGAAATGGTTTCAGTTTTTCACGATTGAGGACAATGTTGGCTGTGGGTTTGTCATATACGGCCTTTATTATGTTGAGGAAAGTTCCCTCTATGCCTACTTTCTGCAGGACTTTTATCATAAATGGGTGTTGAATTTTGTCGAAAGCTTTCTCTGCATCTGTTGAGATGATCATATGGTTTTTCTCCTTCAATTTGTTAATATGATGTATCACGTTGATTGATTTGCGTATATTGAAGAATCCTTGCATTCCTGGAATAAACCCCACTTGATCATGGTGTATAATCCTTTTAATGTGCTGTTGGATTCTGTTTGCTAGTATTTTGTTGAGGATTTTTGCATCTATGTTCATCAGTGATATTGGCCTGTAGTTTTCTTTCTTTGTGACATCTTTGTCTGGTTTTGGTATCAGGGTGATGGTGGCCTCGTAGAATGAGTTGGGGAGTGTTCCTCCCTCTGCAATATTTTGGAAGAGTTTGAGAAGGATAGGTGTTAGCTCTTCTCTAAATGTTTGATAGAATTCGCCTGTGAAGCCATCTGGTCCTGGGCTTTTGTGTGTTGGAAGATTTTTAATCACAGTTTCAATTTCAGTGCTTGTGATTGGTCTGTTCATATTTTCTATTTCTTCCTGGTTCAGTCTTGGCAGGTTGTGCATTTCTAAGAATCTGTCCATTTCTTCCAGGTTGTCCATTTTATTGGCATAGAGTTGCTTGTAGTAATCTCTCCTGATCGTTTGTATTTCTGCAGTGTCAGTGGTTACTTCTCCTTTTTCATTTCTAATTGTATTAATTTGAGTCTTCTCCCTTTTTCTCTTGATGAGTCTGGCTAATGGTTTATCAATTTTGTTTATCTTCTCAAAGAACCAGCTTTTAGTTTCATTGATTTTTGCTATTGTTTCCTTCATTTCTTTTTCATTTATTTCTGACCTGATCTTTATGATTTCTTTCCTTCTGCTAGCTTTGGGGTTTTTTTGTTCTTCTTTCTCTAATTGCTTTAGGTGCAAGGTTAGGTTGTTTATTCGAGATGTTTCCTGTTTCTTGATGTAGGCTTGTATTGCTATAAACTTCCCTCTTAGAACTGCTTTTGCTGCATCCCATAGGTTTTGAATCGTCGTGTCTCCATTGTCATTTGTTTCTAGGTATTTTTTGATTTCCCCTTTGATTTCTTCAGTGATCACTTCGTTATTAAGTAGTGTATTGTGTAGCCTCCATGTGTTTGTATTTTTTACAGATCTTTTGCTGTGATTGATATCTAGTCTCATAACGTTGTGGTCGGAAAAGATACTTGATACGATTTCAATTTTTTTTAATTTACCAAGGCTTGATTTGTGACCCAAGATATGATCTATCCTGGAGAATGTTCCATGAGCACTTGAGAAAAATGTGTATTCTGTTGTTTTGGGGTGGAATGTCCTATAAATATCAATTAAGTCCATCTTGTTTAATGTTCTGGAGAGTTTTTATCATAACTTGGTGTTGAATTTTGTCAAAAGCTTTTTCTGCATCTATTGATATGATCATATGTTTTTTTTTAAATTTGTTAATATGGTGTATCACACTTGCTGATTTGCATATATTGAAGAATCCTTGCATCCCTGGGATAAATCCCACTGGATCATGGTGTATGATCCTTTTAATATGTTGTTGGATTCTGTTTGCTAGTATTTTGTTCAGGATTTTTGCATCTATGTTCATCAGTGATATTGGTCTATAATTTTTTTGTTTGATATCTTTTTCTGATTTTGGTATCAGGGTGATGGTGGCTTCATAGAATGAATTTGAGGGTGTTCCTCCCTCTGCAATATTTTGGAAGAGTTTGAGAAGGATAGGTGTTAGGTTTTTTCTAAATGTTTGATAGAATTCGCCTGTGAAGCCATCTGGTCCTGGACTTCTGTTTGTTGGAAGATTTTTAATTACAGTTTCAATTTCATTACTTGTGATAGGTCTGTTTATACTTTCTAATTCTTCCATGTTCAGTCTTGGAAAATTGTAGCTTTCCAAGAATTTGTCCATTTCTTTGTGACTGTCCATTTTATTGGCATATAGTTGTTTGTAGTAGTCTCTTATAATCCTTTGTAGTTTTGTGGTGTCAGTTGTGATTTCTCCTTTTTCGTTTCTCATTTTATTGATTTGTGACCTCTCCCTTTTTCTCCTGATGAGTCGGGCCAAGGGTTCAATTGTGTTTATCTTCTCAAAGAACCAGCTTTAGTTTTATTGATCTTTGCTGATGTTTTCTTCGTTTCTATTTCATTTATTTCTGCTCTGATCTTTATTATTTCTTTCCTTCTACTGTCTTGGGTTTTCTTTGTTCTTCTTTCTCTAGTTGCTTTAGGTGTAGGGTAGATTGTTTATTTGAGATTTTTCTTGTTTCTTGAGGTGAAATTGAATTGCTATAAACTTCCCTCTCAGAACTGCTTTTGCTGCATTTCAGAGGTTTTAGGGAACATGTTTTCATTTTCATTTGTTTCTGTGTATTTCTTAATTTCTTCTTTGATTTTTCAGTGATATCTTGGTTATTTCATACTGCACTGTTTAGCCTCCATGTATTTGTGTTTTTTATAGTCTTTTTCCTGTAATTGATTTCCAGTCTCATAGCATTGTGGTCAGAAAAGATGCTTGATACAATTTCAATTTTCTTAAATTTTCTGAAGCTTGATTTGTGACCCGAGATATGATCTATTCTGGAGAATGTTACGTTTGCACTTGAGAAGAAAGTGTATTCTGCCACTTTTGGGTGGAATGTTCTATAAATAATAATTAAACCTATCTGGTTTATTGTGTCATTTAAACCTTGTGTTTCCGTATTTATTTTCTCTTTGGATGATCTGTCCATTGGTGTAAGTGGGGTGTTAAAGTCCCCTACTATTATTGTATTACTGTCGATTTCCCCTTTCATGGTTGTTAGCATTTGCCTTATGTACTGTGGTGCTCCTTTGTTGGGTACATAAACATTTATAATTGTTATATCTTTTTCTTTGATTGATCTCTTGATCATTAGGTAATGTCCTTCCTTATCTCTTGTAACAGTCTTTATTTTAAAGGCTATGTTATCTGATATGAGTATTGCTACTCCAGCTTTCTTTTTATTTCCCTTTGCATGGAATATCTATTTCCATCCCTTCATTTTCAGTCAGTATGTGTCCCTCGTTCTGAAGTGGGTCTCTTGAAGACAGTATATATATGGGTCTTGTTTTCGTATCCATTCAGCCAGTCTGTATCTTTTGGTTGGGACATTTAATCCATTTACATTCAAGGTTATTATCGATATGTATGTTCCTATTACCATTTTCTTAATTGTTTTGGGTTTGTTTTTGTGGGTCTTTTTCTTCTCTTGTGTTTCCCACCTAGAGAAGTTTCTTTAGCATTTGTTGTAAAGCTGGTTTGGTGGTGCTGAATTCTATTAGCTTTTTCTTGTCTGAAAAGCTTTTGACTTCTCCATTGAATCTGAATGAGATCCTTGCTGGGTGGAGTAATCTTGGTTGTAGGTTTTTCTCTTTCATCACTTTAAGTATATCCTGCCACTCCCTCTGGCCTGCAGAGTTCCTGCTGAAAAATCAGCTGATAACCTTATGGGGACTCCTTTGTATGTTAATTTTTGTTTTTCTCTTGCTGCTTTTAATATTTTTTTCTTTGAATTTAATTTTTGTTAGATTGATTAATATGTGTCTTGGTGTGTTTGTCCTAGGGTGTATCCTTTATGGGACTCTGTGCTTCCTGGACTTGGGTGACTATTTCCTTTCCCATATTAGGGAAGTTTTCCACCATAATCTCTTCAAATATTTTCTCAGTCCCTTTGTTTTTCTCTTCTTCTTCTGGGACCCCTATAATTCAAATGTTGGTGCGTTTAGTGTTGCCCCAGAGGTCTCTGAGATTGTCTTCAATTCTTTTCATTCTTTTTTCATTATTCTGCTCCTTGGCAGTTATTTCCACCATTTTGTCTTCCAGCTCACTTATTTGTTCTTCTGCCTTGGTTATTCATTCCTTCCATTGTATTTTTCATTTCAGTTATTGTGTTGCTCATCTCTGTTTGTTTGTTCTTTAGTTCTTCTAGATATTTGTTAAACATTTCTTGTGTTTTCTCAATCCGTGCCTCCATTCTATTTCTGAGATTCTGGATCATCTTTCTATCATTACTTTGAATTCTTTTTCAGGTAGATTCCCTATTTTCTCTTCATTTATTGGTCCTGTAAGTTTTTACCTTGCTCCTTCATCTGTGACATATTTTTTTGCCGTCTCATTTTTTTTTTTTATGGGTGGGATTGTGTTCCTGTCTTAGTGGTTGTTTGACCTGAGGCTTCCAACAGTGGAGTTTGTAGGCTGTTGAGTAGAACTGCATCTTGGTGCAGAGATGAGGACCTCTGGGAGACCTCACTCCAATGAATATTCCCTGGGGTCTGCGGTTCTCTGTTAGTCCAGTGGTTTGGACTCAGAGCTCCTCCCATCACAGGAGCTTCAGCCCAACCCCTGGCTCGTGAACCAAGATCCTTTTAGAGAAATGGTATGCATCCAAATTTTAAGCCTCTCTGTCCAGAAGTTCCTTAACTTCAGACAAGTTCTTTAATCTGGTGAGCCACTTGCCAGGCGCTTCCCAGACCCCCTCTCTGTGACCGCCAAACTTCTTTTTCCTCCAGACCCTTTAAACTGCCTCTAGGTATTTTTCTGATTTCCTCTTTCTATTGGTTGTTTAGTAGGATATTGTTTAGCCTCTATGTGTTTGTGTTTTTTTACAGTTTTTTTCTTCTGGTTGATTTCTAATCTCATAGTGCTGTGGTCAGAAAAGATGCTTGATATGATTTCAATTTTTTTAAATTTCCTGAGGCTCACTTTGTGGCCTAGTGATCAATCCTGGAGAATGTTTCATGTGCACTTGAGAGGAATGTGTATTCTTCTGCTTTTGGATGGGATGCTCTGTAAATATCAGTTAAGTCCACCTGGTCTAATGTGTCATTTAAGGTCTGTGTTTCCTTATTGATTTTCTGTCTGAATGATCTGTCCACTGATGAAATTGGGGTGTTAAAGTCCCCCACTAATATTGTGTTCCTGTTGATTTCTCCCTTAATGGCTGTTAATATTTGTCTTATATATTGAGGTACTCTTATTTGGGTGCATATATATTTACAATTGTTATATCTTCTTCTTGGATTGTTCCCTTGATCATTATGTAATGTCTTTCTTTGTCTCTTGTAAAGTCTTTATTTTAAAGTGTATTTTGTCTGATATGAGTATTGTGACTCCAGCTTTCTTTTGATTTTCATTTGCATGGAACACTTTTTCCATCCCCTAATTTTCAGTCTGTATGTGTCCCTAGATCTGAAGTGGGTCTCTTGTAGACAGAAGATATATGGGTCTTGTTTTTGTATCCATTCAGCCAGTCTCTGTCTTTTGGATGGAGCAATTAATCTGTTTACATTTAAAGTAATTATTGATATATATGTATTTATTGCCATTTTGTTAATTGTTTTGTGTTTGTTTTTGTTCGTCTTTTTTCTTCCCTTCCTCTTTTGTTCTCTTCTCTTGTGAGTTGATGGCTAACTTTAGTGTTGTGTTTGGGATGCTTTTTCTGCTTTATGTGTGTATCTATTGTAGATTTTCAGTTTGCAGTTACCATGAGGTTTTGATATAGCAGTCTATATATAAGCAAGATTGTTTTAAGTTGCTTGTCTTTTCATTTCAAATGCCTTTCCAATATCCTGCATTTGTGCTCTCCTCTTCTCACAATTGCTGGTTTTGATACCATATTTTGTATGGATGATTTCCTACATTTACTGTTTGTTTGCCTTTACCAGTGAGCTTCTCCATTAGTAATTTTCCCGTTTTTAGTTGTGGCTTATTCTTTTCTGCTTAGAGAAGTTCCTTTAGCGTTTGTTGCAAAGCTCATCTGGTGGTGCTGAATTCTCTTAGCTTTTGCTTCTCTGTAAAGCTTTTGATTTCTCCATTGAATCTGAATTAAAGCCTTGCTCAGTAGAGTATTCTTGGTTGTAGGTTTTTCCCTTTCATCACTTTAATATATTGTGCCACTCCCTTCTCGCCTGCAGAGTTTCTGCTGAGAAATCAGCTGTTAACCTTATGGGAGTTCCCTTGTATGTTATTTGTTGCTTTTCCCTTGTTGCTTTTAGTATTTTTTCTTTATCTTTAATTTTTGTCAATTTGATTACTGTGTCTTGGCGTATTTCTCCTTGGGTTTATCCTGCCTGGGACTCTCTGTGCTTCCTGGACTTGGGTGGCTATTTCCTTTCCCATGTTAAGGAAGTTTTCGACTATAATCTCTTCAGATATTTTCTTGGGTCCTTTCTCTCTCTCTTCTCCTTCTGGGACCCCTATAATGCAAATGTTGGTGCATTTAATGTTGTCCCAGAGATCTCTTTGGCAGTCTTCATTTCTTCTCATTCTTTTCTCTTTTTTCTGTTCTGCAGCAGTGATTTCCACCATTCTGTCTTCCAAGTCACTTATTCGTTCTTCTGCTTCAGTTATTCTGCTATTGATTCCTTCTAGTCTATTTTTCACTTCAGTTATTGTATTGTTCATCTCTGTTTGTTTGTTCTTAATTCTTCTAAGTCTTTGTTAAACATTTCTTGAACCTTCTCAATCCTTGCCTCCATTCTTTTTCCAGCATCTTGGATCATCTTCACTATCAGTATTCTGAATTCTTTTTCCAGCAGATTGCCTATCTCCACTTCTCTTAGTTGTTTTTCTGGGGTTTTATCTTGTTCCTTCATCTGGGAGGTATTCCTCTGCCTTCTCATTTTGTGTAACTTTCTGTGATGGTGGTTTCTGTTCCACATGCTGCAGGATTGTAGTTCTTGCTTCTGTCTGTCCTCTGGTGGTTGAGGGTGTGTAAGAGGTTGTGCAGGTTTCCTGATAAAGAGACTCCACTGGTGAGTGGAGCTTGGTCTTGTCCCTCTGGTGGGCAGGGCCATGCTGAAGAAAACTTTAAGCAGCCTGTCTGCTGATGGGTGGGGCTGTGTTCCTGCCCTGTTTGTTGTTTGGCCTGGGGCACCCAACACTTTTGGGTGAGGCTAATGGCAGCCTCTGGGAGGGCTTACACTAAATGAATACTCCCCAGAACTGCCACTGCCAGTGTCTTTTTCCCCACAGTGAGCCACAGCCACCCCCCGCCTCTGCAGGATACCCTCCAATATTAGCAGGTAGGTCTGGTTCAGTCTCCTATGGGGTCACTGTTCCTTCTCCTGGGTTCTGGTCCACACAGAACCTTCTGTGCCCCCTTCAAGAGTGGAGTCTCTGTTTCCTCCAGTCCCATGGATTTTCTGTGATCAAACCCCACAGGCTTTCAAAGCCAGATTCTCTGGGGGCTCCTCCTCCCATTGCTGGACCCCCAGGCTGGGAAGACTGACATGGGGCTCAGGACTTTCACTCCTGTGAGAGGGCCTCTGTGGCACAATTGTTCTCCAGTCCATGGGTCACCCACCTGGCTGGTATGATATTTGATCTTTTCGTGATTGTGCCCCTCCTAACATCTCATTGTGGCTTCTTCTTTGTCTTAGGCTGTAGGGTATCTTTTTTGGTAGGTTCTAGCATTTTTCTGTCTATGGTTGTTCAGCAATTAGTTGTGATTTTGGTGTTTCCGTAAGAAGGGATGAGTCCACATTCTTCTATTTCACCATCTTGAGCTCAAGATAAAAGCTCTACATTTTTATTTCCCTCCCCCATTTTGTTTTCGATGTCACATCTTACTTCTTCTTATCTTGTGTATCTATTAACAAGTTACTGTAGTTGTTATTTTTACTTCTTTTGTCTTTTAACTTTCATACTAGTATTATAAGTGATTAACGACCCTTACAACATTAGATTATTCTAAATTTTACATATTTACCTTTACCAGTGAGATTTATACTTTCACATATTTTCCTAACTACTGTTATTTTGTTTTGTCTTAAAGAAGTTCTTTTAACATTTCTTTTAAAGCCAGTCTAGTGGTGAAAAACTCCTTTAGTTTTTGCCTTTCTGGAAAACTCTTTATCTCTTCTTCTAATCTGAAGAACAAATTTGCCAGGTAGAGTATTGTTGGTTGGTGGTTTTTTTTTTCTTCCTGCAATTTGAATATATTGTGCCACTCCTTTCTGGACTGCAAAGTTTATGCTGAAAAACCTGCTGATAGTCTTATGAGGGTTCCCTTATACTTAACAAGTTGTTTTTCTCTTGCTGCTTTTAAGACTGTTTCCTTGTTTTTAACTTTTGATAAGTTAATTATAATGTGTCCTGGTGAGAGTCTCTTTGGATTCATCTTATTTGGAACTTTATTGTCTTCTTGGATCTGGAGGTATGTTTCCTTCCCCACGTTAGGGAATTTATTGGCCATAATTTTTTCAAACCAATTTTCTGCCCTTTTTTCTTCTTCTTTTCATTTTTGGACCCCTATAATGTAAATAATGGTCCACTTGATATTGTCCCATAAGTCCCTTATGCTATTTTCACTCTTTTTCATTCCTTTATCTTTTTTGCTACTCTCATTTGATGAATTCCTTTGCCTTATTTTGAGTCTTCTGATCACTTATTCAGCTTAATCTGGTCTTCTGTTGAACCTTTCTATTGTATTTTTCGGTTCAGTTATTGTATTCTTCAGCTCTGATTTCTGTTTGGTATTTTCTTATATTTTCTGTTTCTTTGTTGAAATTGTCACTTAGCTCATGTGCTGATCTCCTGACCTCAGCGAGCAGTTTTATGACTGTTATTTTGTAAGGTATACGCTAAATTGCTTATCTCCATTTCATTAAGGTCTTCTGAGGCTTTATCTTTTTCTTTCGTCTGGAAAATATTCTTCTGTTTCTTCATTTTCCTTGACACTCTTTGTTGGTTTTTATGCATTAGAGAAAACAGCTACCTCTCCTAGTCTTGAAGGAGTGGCCACATGCAGGGGATGATCACTATGTTTCGACCTCACCCTAGGTCTTTGTTGTCTCTCAAACCTTTGTGATTGTCCAAGCAACCTAGTTCATTTTTAGTGGCTCCCAGCTGAGGGTGTGCCAAAACCACCAGGTTCCTAAACGGGAAGATCTCAGTCAAAACATAGATTTAGTTTGATTGGAAGCTGGACCCTCAGCCAACAGCTTTTAAAGTACACAAATATGCCTCTTCCATGAGAAAACTTTCAGATGGGAATTTCTTTCTGCTCCCTCTGCTCTGAGACCTGATGTGATAGCCAGTTGAGAACTGTTTCTTTGTTTGCTACCATCCCATTGAACCTGTGAAAATAAGCGCTGCTGACCACCAGAGCTAGGCTGTCAAGGGATGTGTCCTTTGGGCAGCAGCCTCAAAAGTCAGGGTGCCAGATGTGTGCACAAACTCTTTTCTGGGAGATACCCATGTCAACTGAAAAGAATGCACAACCTAAAAATTGAGAATTATGTTTTATTCAGCAGGCATACTGAGGACTTAAGCCCAGGGGACAGCCTCTCAGATAGCTCTGAGGAACTGTTCCTTAGAGGTAAAGGAAGAGCCAGGATATATAGGAGTTTTTGCAAAAACAAACAACAAACAAACAGATTGTCAGAACATCAAAGGATTACTGTTAATTAAAGAAAAACCAGACAATAATATAGCACTTTTCTATGTGTGGGAAGATGCAAGTATCTGGGCTCATTGAAATCATTCCTTTGATATGCACTTTAACTGTCTAGGTCCAGTAGCCTGGTTTCTCCATCCTGAATCCCTCAGGGTGCACCTGTGGGTGCAGGGGGTTGGGGAGGCTGCAGTAGCTGATGGCTTGATGGCTGCAACATCCTTTGTTTACTGATTTAACAAGTGACATTCTTTGTGACAACCTAGAATAAGACAGAGGGAAAGGGCAAAGATGGCACCTGCTGGTCTCTGTGGTCTTTGAAAAGTATTTCAGTCTGTCTCTAAATGTGTGTCAAATAAGAAGCCTGTTCCTGAGGCTGAAGATTTAAGATAAGCAAATAAGCCTCTCTCACGGAAACATTCGGGGTATGTTTCAGTCTGCTACCTCTGTGCTGTGCCCTGGGGGAATAACTGGTTAAGAATTCTTTCTCCATTTGTTATAGTGCTATAGGACCTATGGATGTAAGACCCATTGGCTACCAGAGCAAGGCAAACAAGGGGTGGAAACCACAAAAACTGGGGCACAGATGTGTGTACAGGCTCATCTCTGGGAACAAGGCAGAGAGAGAGCATGAAGATAGTGCCTAGACTCTGAGGTCTCTGGAGAGGATTACAGTCTGCTCTTAGATATGAGTTTAATTAGAAGCCTTCTGTTCAGGCCACATCTGTGAAGTTAAACTAATAGGCTTCTTTCACAGAAAGATTGGGTATGTCATTGGACTACTTCTGCTCTAGGCCCTGGGGAGTAGTCTTGTGGAGCTTGTGCAAACACTTTGAGAACTGTTTCTCAGTTTCCTATAGTCTTGTGGATCTCATGGACAAAGGCTTCACTGGCTTTCAAATCTTGATGTTTGGGAGGCTCATCTCTCAGTTGCAGGTCTTAGAAGTTCAGGAACCAAATATAAGGTTCGAACCATTAGCTCTTCATGGAGAAACTTGTAGTAAGTTCCTTCCTGATTGGGGGTTGCTGCACCTGGAGTGGGGGTTATGGTGTCTCAGCATAATCTGAGATTGAGTCTGTCCTACCTGTCCTACCTGCTTCAATGTGGGTTTTTTCTAATTTGGCCAATGTGTGGGAGGCTCTTGGCTAGCTGAGGTTTTTTTTTGGGGGGGGAGGTTCTTTTAGAAGAAATTGTTCTGTGTGTAGCTGTAGATTCAGTGTGTCCATGGGAGAAGGTGAGTTCAGGATCCCTCTACATTGCCATCTTTAACTGCAACTTATTTAATTTTAAAATAGTAGAGGAATACAGTTTAAACATGATAGTTTAAAATGGGAGGATAATCACTAGAGAAATGGAGACACGTGGAAGAACTTCAGAATGCAAAAGGGTGGGGATGTCACACTAGGAAACCTGATCAAGGTGGGAAAAAATGAGAACACTTCTACATAAACAATAAATGTAAAATGTAAGGAATGAATGAATCCTGCTTAGCAATATATTAAATTTTATTAGAGGGCTGGTGTTTCTTATCAAGATTAGAGGAATATCAAATTGAGGAGACAAATATCTCTACATATTTTTCAAGAAACATGTAGAACATAATAATAAAGGTTGAAAATAAAAAGATAGCAAAAGATATATATATGAAGAAAATATATAGTATTAGGGACAGTATAAATGCAATAAATGCCCATTTAGAGAAGAGAAGAGAATATAGAAAGTTATTGATCCATACCAATAATGAAATCCTGCTGAGCAGGCATTGTGAAGGCTTGCTGAACCTACAGAATGGGGGAAATTCCTTGAATAATTCAGTTTTTTTTTTCTATTTGGGCTGCTCTTTTTCTGTTTTTCTCTCTCAAAAGATCTGAAGTTGGCATTGTAGTATATGTCTACCTTGGAGTCTATGTAGCTTTCTCAGCTTGTGGGTTCCTGGTACAAGTTTGAGACTTGAATGTTTTAAGGATTGAGCATACAATACTTTTTTTTTTTATATACAGCAGGTTCTTATTAGTCATCCATTTTATACACATCAGTGTATACATGTCAATCCCAATCTCCCAATTCATCACACCCCCACCCCCACCCCCTGCTGCTTTCCCCTTTTGGTGTCCATACGTTTGTTCTCTACATCTGTGTCTAAATTTCTGCCCTGCAAACCGGTTCATCTGTACCATTTTTCTAGGTTCCACATATATGCGTTAATATACAATATTTGTTTTTCTCTTTCTGACTTACTTCACTCTATATGACAGTCTCTAGATGCATCCACATCTCTACAAATGACCCAATTTCGTTACTTTTTATGGCTGACTAATATTCCGTTGTATATATGTACCACATCTTCTTTATCCATTCATTTGTTGATGGTCATTTAGGTTGCTTCCATGTCCTGGCTATTGTAAATAGTGCTGCAATGAACACTGGGGTGCATGTGTCTTTTTGAGTGATGGTTTTCTCAGGGTATATGCCCAGTAGTAAGATTGCTGGGTCATATGGTAGTTCTCTTTTTAGTTTCATAAGGAACCTCCATACTGTTCTCCATAGTGGCTATATCAATTTACATTCCCAACAACAGTGCAAGAGGGTTCCCTTTTCTCCACACTCTCTCCAGCATTTGTTGTTTGTAGATTTTCTGATGATGCCCATTCTAACTGGTGTGAGGTGATACCTCATTGTAGCTTTGATTTGCATTTCTCTAATAATCAGTGATGTTGAGCAGCTTTTCATGTGCTTCTTGGCCATCTGTATGTCTTCTTTGGAGAAATGTCTGTTTAGGTCTTCTGCCCATTTTTGGATTGGGTTGTTTGTTTTTTTAATATTGAGCTGCATGAGCTGTTTGTATATTTTGGAGATTACTCCTTTGTCCATTGATTCGTTTGCAAATATTTTCTCCCATTCTGATGGTTGTCTTTTCGTCTTGTTTGTAGTTTCCTTTGCTTTGCAAAAGCTTTGAAGTTTCATTAGGTCCCATTTGTTTATTTTTGTTTTTATTTCCATTACTCTAGGAGGTGGATCAAGACCTTGCTGTGATTTATGTCAAAGTGTGTTCTTCCTATGTTTTCCTGTAAGAGTTTTATAGTGTCTGGTCTTACATTTAGGTCTCAAATCCATTTTGAGTTTATTTTTGTGTATGGTGTTAGGGAGTGTTCTAATTTCATTCTTTTACATGTAGCTGTCCAGTTTTCCCAGCACCACTTATTGAAGAGACTGTCTTTTCTTCATTGTATATCCTTGCCTCCTTTGTCATAGATTAATTGACCATAGGTTGGTGGGTTTATCTCTGGGCTTTCTATCCTGTTCCATTGATCTATATTTCTGTTTTTGTGTGAGTACCATGTTGTCTTGATTACTGTAGCTTTGTAGTATAGTCTGAAGTCAGGGAGTCTGATTCCTCCAGCTCCATTTTTTTCCCTCAAGACCTCTTTGGCTATTCGGTGTCTTTTGTGTCTCCATACAAATTTTAAGATTTTTTGTTCTAGTTCTGTAAAAAATGCCATTGGTAATTTGATAAGGATTGCATTGAATCTGTAGATTGCTTTGGGTAGTATAGTCATTTTCACAATATTGATTCTTCCAATCCAATAACATGGTATATCTCTCCATCTGTTGGTATCATCTTTAATTTCTTTCAACAGTGTCTTATAGTTTTCTGCATACAGGTCTTTTGTCTCCCTAGGTAGGTTTATTCCTAGGTATTTTATTCCTTTTGTTGCAATGGTAAATGGGAATGTTTCCTTAATTTCTCTTTCAGATTTTTCATCATTAGTGTATAGGAATGCAAGAGATTTCTATGCATTAATTTTGTATCCTGCAACTTTACCAAATTCATTGATTAGCTCCAGTAGTTTTCTGGTGGCATTTTTAGGATTCTCTATGTATAGTATCATGTCATCTGCAAACAGTGACAGTTTTACTTCCTCTTTTCCAATTTGTATTCCTTTTTATTTCTTTTTCTTCTCTGATTGCCGTGGCTAGGACTTCCAAAACTATATCGAATAGTGGTGAGAGTGGACATCCTTGTCTTGTTCCTGATCTTAGAGGAAATGCTTTCAGTTTTTCACAGTTGAGAATGATGTTTGCTGTGGGTTTGTTTTCTGATTTGGATTCCTTTTCTTTCTTTTTCCTCTCTGATTGCTGTGGCTAAAACTTTCAAAACTATGTTGAATAATAGTGGTGAGAGTGGGCAACCTTGTCTTGTTCCTGATCTTAGAAGAAATGGTTTCAGTTTTTCACCATTGAGAACAATGTTGGCTGTGAGTTTGTCATATATGGCCTTTATTATGTTGAGGTAGGTTCCCTCTAGGCCCACTTTCTGGAGAGTTTTTATCATAAATGGGTATTGAATTTTGTCAAAAGCTTTTTCTGCATCTATTGAGATGATCATATGGTTTTTATTCTTCAATTTGTTAATATGGTGTATCACATTGATTGATTTGCATATATTGAAGAATTCTTGCATCCCTGGGATAAATCCCACTTGATCATGGTGCATGATCCTTTTACTGTGTTGTTGGATTCTGTTTGCTAGTATTTTTTGAGGATTTTTGCGTCTATATTCATCAGTGATATTGGTCTGTAATTTTGTGTTTTTTGTAGTATCTTTGTCTGGTTTTGGTATCAGGGTGATGGTGGCCTCATAGAATGAGTTTGTGAGTGTTCCTTCCTCTGCAGTTTTTTGGAAGAGTTTGAGACGGATGTGTATTAGCTCTTCTCTAATTGTTTGATAGACTTCATCTGTGAAGCCATCTGGTCCTGGGCTTCTGTTTGTTGGAAGATTTTTAATCACCGTTTCAATTTCATTACTTGTGATTGGTCAGTTCATATTTTCTGTTTCTTCCTGGTTCAGTCTTGGAAGGTTATACCTTTCTAAGAATTTGTCCATTTCTTCCAGGTTGTCCATTTTATTGGCATAAAGTTGCTTGTAGTAGTCTCTTAGGATGCTTTGTATTTTTGTGGTGTCTGTTGTAACTTCTCCTTTTTCATTTCTAATTTTATTGATTTGAGTCCTCTCCCTGTTTTTCTTGATGAGTCTGGCTAATGGTTTGTCAAATTTATCTTCTCAAAGAACCACATTTTAGTTTTATTGATCTTTGGTATTGTTTTCTTTGTTTCTATTTCATTTATTTCTGCTCTGATCTTTATGATTTCTTTCCATCTGCTAACTTTGGGTTTTGTTTGTTCTTCTTTCTCTAGTTCCTTTAGGTGTAAGGTTAGATTGTTTATTTGAGATCTTTCTTGTTTCTTGAGGTAGGCTTGTATAGCTATAAGCTTCCCCCTTAGAACTGCTTTTTCTTCATCCCATGGGTTTTTGGGTCATCGTGTTTTCATTGTCATTTGTCTCTAGGTATTTTTTGATTTCCTCTTCGAGTTCTTCAGTGATCTCTTGGTTATTTAGTAATGTATTGTTTAGCCTCCATGTGTTTGTGTTTTTTACAGTTTTTTCCCTGTAATTCATTTCTAATCTCATAGCGTTGTGGTCAGAAAAGATGCTTGATATGATTTCAATTTTCTTAAATTTACTGAGCCTTGATTTGTGACCCAAGATGTGATCTATCCTGGAGAATGCTCTGTGCGCACTTGAGAAGAAAGTGTAATCTGCTGTTTTGGGATAGAATGTCCTGTAGATATCAATTAAATCCATCTGTTCTATTGTGTCATGTAAAGCTTGTGTTTCCTTATTAATTTTCTCTTTGGATTATCTGTCCATTGGTGTAAGTGAGGTATTAAAGTCCCCCACTATTATTCTGTTACTGTCGATTTCATCTTTCATAGCTGTTAGCAGTTGCCTTATCTTCTTCTTGGATAGACCCCTTGATCTTTATGTAGTGTCCTTCCTTGTCTCTTGTAACATTCTTTATTTTAAAGTCTATTTTGTCTGATATGAGTATTGCTACTCCCGCTTTCTTTTGATTTCCATTTGCAGGGAATATCTTTTTCCATCCTCTCAGTTTCAGTCTGAATGTGTCCCTAGGTCTGAAGTGGGTCTCTTTTAGACAGCATAAATATGGTTCTTGTTTTTGTATCCATTCAGCGAGCCTGTGTCTTTTGGTTGGAGCATTTAATCCATTCCCGTTTAAGGTAATTATCAATATGTAAGTTCCTATTACCATTTTCTTAATTGTTTTGGGTTTGTTTTTATAGGTCCTTTTCTTCTCTTGTGTTTTCCACTTAGAGAAGTTCCTTTAGCCTTTGTTGTAGAGCTGGTTTGGTGTTGCTGAATTCTCTTAGCTTTTGCTTGTCTGTAAAGCTTTTGATTTCCCCATCGAATCTGAATGAGGTCCTTGCCGGGTAGAGTAATCTTGGTTGTAGGTTCTTCCCTTTCATCACTTTAAGTATATGATGCCACTCCCTTCTGGCTTGTAGAGTTTCTGCTGAGAAATCAGCTGTTAACCTTATGGGAGCTCCCTTGTATGTTATTTGTCCTTTTTCCCTTGCTGCTTTCAATACTTTGTCTTTAATTTTTGCCAATTTGATTACTATGTGTCTCGGTGTGTTTCTCCTTGGGTTTTTCCTGTATGGGACTCTCTACACTTCCTGGACTTGGGTGGCTATTTCCTTTCCCATGTTAGGGAAGTTTTCGACTATAATCTCTTCAAATATTTTCTCTGGTCCTTTCTCTCTCTCTTCTCCTTCTGGGACCCCTATAATGCGAATGCTGTTGAGTTTATTGTTGTCCCAGAGGTCTCTTAGGCTGTCCTTATTTCTTTTCATTCTTTTTTCTTTATTCTGTTCCTCAGCAGTGAATTCCACCATTCTGTCTTCCAGGTCACTTATCCCTTCTTCTGCCTCAGTTATTCTGCTTTTGATTCCTTCTAGCGTATTTTTCATTTCATTTATTGTATTGTTCATCTTTGTTTGTTTGTTCTTTAATTCTTCTAGATCTTTGTTAAGCATTTCTTGTATCTTCTCGATCTTTGCCTCCATTCTTTTTCCGAACTCGTGGATCATCTTCACTATCATTATTCTGAATTCTTTTCCTGGAAGGTTGCCTATCTCCACTTCATTTAGTTGTTTTTCTGGGGTTTTATCTTGTTCCTTCATCTGGTACATAGCCCTCTGCCTTTTCATCTTGTCTATCTTTCTGTGAATGTGGTTTTTGTTCCCCAGGCTGCAGGATTGTAGTTCTTCTTGCTTCTGCTGTCTGCCCTCTGAACATACAATACTTTTTAAATGGTTGAATAATGGGGTTGGAGAAGAGGCTCTGCTCTATAAAGTTATTCAGGACCCCTAGCTGGTAGGGACTCTGCTGTCTTTTAACTGGTAGCTTTCCATGTTTGCACTGTATGTTGATATCAGAGGGAAAAGGAAGTGGAGGATTATGCAGAAAATTTTTATAGACCAAGACTGGTAGTGGTCTGCACCATATTTGCCAATGACCAGAACTTAAATCACTTGTTCAAACCAGCTGCAAGGGAGGCTCGGAAATGTAGTTTAGCTGTATGCCTAAGAGGAAGGGGAAACAGGTTTGATTGAGCAGCCAGTTTCTCTTTTATACTACCTATCTATCTAAAAAACTATATCCCACCAACAGAGAATATTTATTTTCTATGAATCCGTGGTACATTTATAAACATAATTCATATATAATAATAAGCCATTCATATATAATAATAAGCCATAAAGAAACTCTAAGATATTTATCTATGGAGAGATTCATAGCCACATTCTCTAGTAAAAAATCATTAAAGTTGTAATCAACAGCAATAACAAAAGTGTTTAACCTCCCTTACCTTCTTGGAAATTAAGAAACACTGTGGGTTTAACAAAGAAAAAGAAAAAAAAGAAAAAAATCGAAAGAAAATGCAAATTACATAGAAATTGATGAAAATCAAAGCCAGTGGTGTGTTATACAGAAAATTTATACCTCTAAGAGCTTTTATTATTTAGAAAACCTGAAAGTAAATGAACTGATATCCAACTTAAGAAATTAGAAAGAGAATAGAAGAATAGATTTTCAAATTGCTTTAATATCTTTGTCTTTTTTCAACTACATTTGCTAAGGTTACCTGAAGCCTTTCCTTTTTTCAATAATTTATTTCTTGGTAAATGTCTATTCTGTTGCTTGCTGTTTCTAAACCAATTTAAATTTTATTTCATTTTATTGTTCATCACAGGCAAATTTTTCTTTGTGATTTTAAAATCATCTTAGTGGAATTAAAGTAATATGAAAGAAGAATGCTATAAGATGAATTGGTGTGGTTAAAAAGGAACTATAAGTAGGTATTATTTTATATACTTTGGAGTTGTTAAAATTTTGTTTTTCTTCTAGATACTGATGGAAGAAGGAGGAATGTGTTCTTTAAAAGGTGGGATAACATCTACTAAGAAAACCGGTCAGTATAACTATAAGTGAATTTTATTCTTTTAAAAAACAACATTTTAACAGAAATCAGTTAAATTTTAAGGTTTTTTTAGAGTTTTGCGAGCAAATATATTTTATAAGTATCTTAGAATATATTAATAATGCAATTGGCTTTTTAAAATTAATTTTATCTTCTATAAAATGTTATACATGATGAGTATATATAATATATATGTACAACTTACTGAATAATAAACAGATACCTTTGTACTTAGTTTGTATAGTAGTTTAAGAAATAATACATAATTAGTACTTTTGAATATCTTCCCAATTGCATTGCCTATCCTGCCCCCTAGTGGTAACTCTTTTCCTGAATTTGTTTTTTGTGATAGCACATATAGACTTTTCCAATTGCTTGATTTTGAGCTTTCTGCAACAAATTGAGTCAAACTCTATACATTTTTCTGCAACTTACTTTTTGTTCACCCAGTAATATGTTTCGAGGTTCAATCACCCTGACACTTGTGACTCTAATACAGTTCATCATTTGTTTTCTCCTATATAGCCTTCTATTGTGTGAATGTAGCACAATCTATGTATGCATCTTCTGACAAAGATTATTTGAGTTGTTTGTAATATTTTGCTATGATAAACAATGCTACTTTGACAATTTTTTGACATTTCTCCTGGCACACATGTATAAAAGTTTCTTCTAGGATATAATTCTAGAAGTAGAATTGGCTAGTTCATATGATATTCACTCTTCTAACTCTTCTTCTAATGCAAAATTGTTTTCCAAAGTAGATGTGCCAGTTTAAACTCCCACTAGCAATAGGTAAAGAGTCTTAGCTGTTACATATTCTCACTAACACTGGGTCAGCTTTTTATCATTGTTGGCAATGTGATATCTCATTGCAATTTCAATTTATATTTCCCATTATTGATTAGGCTCATTGGCCACCCATATTTCATCTGTGAAATGTCTTTCATGTCTATTGTCCATGTTTCTTTTAGGAAGTTTGGCTTTCTTTATGGGATGTGTCTTTTGTATATCTATGTCCTTTATACCTTTTATATATCCTAGATTCAAATTGCTTGTAGACTCCTGTGTAGCAGATATTTCATATTTGAGTAGCAGATATTTCATATTTGAGTGGTCTTTTTATTCTATATTGTCTTTTTATTGACAGTACTTTCTGGCACTTTTTAGATATTTTGTGATAGAATGATTCTTCAGCATATCTAGTCTGTTGGGATACCTAGAAATCTTTATGGACTTTTTCCAGTTTTACTTAATTTAATTTTTTTAATATGTAAAGCATCAGTTTGGTTTCTATCCCTCTCCTGTCTGCCCTATTTCCTTCTGCCTCATATGAGTAGCTATTTTTTGTTGGTTTACTGTTTATCATTCCAGTGGACTTTTTTTCTAAATAAAGCCTGATGTGTATAAATGCACATATATGTGTGTCTTAGTTCCCTGCCCTTTTCACTCTAAATGTAATGTAGGATATTTTATTTAATACAGTATATTTTATAGATGAATTAAATGGATTTATTTAATAAATTTTCTGTAGATTTCCTCATATTAGTAGTGGACATTTATTCATCCTTTATTTATGCCCATTTAGTAATCCATTATGTGGATGATCTATAGTTTACTCAGTCAGTGCCCTGTTGGTGGACATTTAGGTTGTTTCAAGTATCTCTTTCTTACAAACAATGTGCAGTGAACAACTTTGAGCACATATTTCTTAATTGTGGAGGTACATTTTTAGGGTAATTTCTAGAAGTGGGATTGCTGAATCAAAGAAGAGATACATTGTGGGGTTTTTTTTTTGATAGTTATTGCCAAAATTTGATTTTCATAGAAATTGCCAAATTCCCCATTGCATCATTTTGTAATCCTACCAGAAATGTGCTTTTTATTCCACAGCCTCACCAACAGGGATTGTGGTCAAACTTAGGAATTTTTGTGAATCTTATAAAGATATATAGATAGAAGTTTCAGTTTGCACTTCTTTTTCTATGAGTGCAGTTGAGCATCTTTTAAAAATGTGTAATGGCTATTTGTGATTTTTTTTCTGTGAACTCTCCATTCATGTCCTTAGACCCATTGAGTTTTTATATATTTTTCTTGACATTTAAGAGCTCTTCATGTATTAATATTAAAGAGATTTAGGTCTTTGTAATGTGTCACAAATATTTTCTCCTAGTTTATTATTAATTTTTGATTTGTTTTGTCTGTTTTTACTATGCTTATGGTGTCTCCTGCTTTGCAAAAGGCTTAACATTTTTTATGTAGCTAATATTATCAATCTTTTCTTTTATACCTTTGGATTTAATTAGAAAGACTCTTTACACTCCCTGGTTGCAAATGAATTCACTTATATTTTCTTCTAGTGTTAGTATGATTTTATATTTTTGCACTTAGAGTTTATCCTGATTTAGGAGTTTATCGTGATTCAAGTTTTTAAAAATGCATCTTTTCCCTAGGTATTTGTAATACTACCTTTTTATGTATCAACTTTCCATATATACTTCAGTCTGTTCTGGGGCTTTCTTTACCATTCCATTGATCTTTCCTAATCTTCATGTGCTAATATCACATTATTTTTATTATGATTACTTTATACTATGTTTAATTTCTAAGAGTTACACCTCCCTTTACACTTTTTAAAGAATTTTTCTGGCTATTTTTTATTAATTTTACATGTAAACTTTAAAATCAACTTGTATAACTTCAAGGAAATGGTTTCTTTTTTCGGGGGGCGCACACTGCTTGGCATGTGGGATCTTAGTTCCCTGACCAGGGATCAAACCTGTGCCCCCTCCAGTGGAAGCACGGAGTCTTAACCACTAGACACCGGGGAAGTCCCGCCAAGGAAATGTTCCAATTTTTATTAGAAAAGTACTAAATGTATACATTAATTAAGTGTGAATTGTCATCCTAATGATGTTGAGTAGCCCTATATAAGAATAAGGATGCCTTTTTATTAATTCAGTCTAATTTTATATCTTTAATAGTTGTTTAAAACACCTTTATGCACTTTAATGTTTTCCTCAAGCAGATTCTGCATGTCCTTTATTAGATTTAGCTATAGGTACTTTTCGTTGTTTTTGTTGCTACTTTAGTGTGAATGTACACCCCATGTTTCTACATTAAGTAAGAGTCTGGATTTTGGACTTAGGCACGTGTGTGTTGATTGTTTTATTGAGAGTTTTTTTAGAGGTGATTTTGAGGCAATTAGTAATTTGGGGAAGAGTGATTATTGGCATCTGTGGAAATGATTATTATCTTTCCCTCATATATCTTTTTTTGTACCCCAAAACACATAACATAAAATTCACCCTTCCAACAATTTCAAAGGGTACAGTATACCTCTCCTTCCCCCCAGCCTCTGACAACCACTATTCTGTTTCTATGAGTTTGAATATAAGTGTAATCATACAATATACAAATATTGTATGTAATCATACAATATTTATCTTTTTGTGACATTTCACTTAGCATAATGTCTTCAAGGTTCATCCATGTTGTAGCATACAACAGGATTTCCTTCTTTTATAATGCTGAATAATACTCCATAGTATGTGTAAACCACATTTTCTGTATCCATTCTTTTGTCGATAGACATTTAGGTTGCTTCCACCTCTTGGCTATTATAATTCTGCAATGAACATGGGTGTGCAAATATCTCTTCAAGATTCTGTTTTCAATTCTTTTGGATATATCCCTAGAAATGGGATTGCTGGATCATATGGAAGTTCTGTTTTTAAATTTTTGAAGAACAATTCATACTGTTTTCCATATCAGCTACACCATTCTACATTCCCACGAATAGTGCACCAGGGTTCCAACTCCTCCAAATCAGTGCCAACACATTATTTTCTGTTTTTTTTTTCAATAAGTAGCCATCTTAATGGGTGTGAGGTGATATCTCATTGTGGTGTAGATCTTTTAAAATGGTGAATCTTGCTAATGGATTTTGTGATATGGACCATTCTAGCATTCCTAAAATAAATCCCACCAAGTCATGATGAATTATGATTAAGTTTGCTATTCTATTTAATTTTTAATTTTTTTTGTTTTTTAATTTTAAATTTAAAAGTTTTAATACTTATATACAATTTTTGCATTGATCCTATAAGTGAGATTGGCCTATAATATGTATGTGTGTGTGTATGTGCATGTGTAATCTTTCTCAGATTTTGGAATTAGTGTTATGTCAGATTCACAAAAATTTTTTAAGTTCATACACATAAAAATTGAGGCTATTTGAAAGCTTTCTTGAAATTTGAATCACTTGCCTCTTCAACGCAGCCCCACTGTTTTATTGCAGATCCTCGTCACTTCATAACTTGATTATTGAGTTAATCTCCTAACAATCTGCTTTCATATAGTTTCACCCTTCTTTAATTAATCCCCAATTAGATGCCTTGGTAGACAGTCTAAAATTAATTTTGTATTAAAGTGCACCTCTACACTTTCTTTTCCCCCATCCCATATGCTATTTTTCATCTTGTCTTTTGGGAAATTGTTTATTCATCTTCCAAAACCCGTTCTTTATCTTGTGCTTTCTCTATTACTCTTCACTAAATCTTTTTTCCCTAGAGCTCATCACACTTAGGTCTCTACCACTTTTGTACCTTCTATGACTTCTATTGTTGGGCCTAATTTTGTGACTATTTTAAAAAAATAAATGTATGTCTTTTTCTCCATCTCAAGAGTCTGAATACTTTGAGCTTTATGGCCACATATTCCTAAAAACTACTAAGTGACTTACATAAGGTAATTACTCAATAAGTGTTGAATTTACATTTTAATCTACATATCCTTTTTTACACTGTTAGAGGTAAGACATTCATTTAACAGACATTTGTCTTCTCTACTAATAACTATGGGTTTACTATACTTATGAACTGAATGAACCTTGTTGTTGGGGAATGCCCTTAGATCATGTTGTTAGTAAAATCCTACTGTTCACTTTTCTTTTCTCTGCTTTCCACTGTTGAGGAGAACCTGCTTTGTGAGGGTATAAATTCCTTCTAGAATGATGAACTAAGGGTAACTGAATTTACCTAAGAAGTTCTCTCTACCTCTCAGCTGACTGATGGTTAGATTCTGTTACAGAAGGCATCAGATCTGATCTGAGGTATGAATAGTAGTCATGGTCTGTTATGTATGGGAGGACATGTGATTTAATATGTGTTGTTGCACCACATTCCATTACCTTTTTCTTTTTCTTTTTTTTTTTTTTTTGGATAGCAAATTCATTTTCACAAACAAGAGGAATGGTTGAAGCTACTGTTGATCTATAGTATTTATGCATTCTAAGGAGTCATGACCTACTTTTCAGGCCCTTTTTTAAACTTTACTTGTAATCATAAGAGAACACATTAGGCAGATAATGAAAGAATAACATACTGGATGCTTTGAGTTGAGTTTTTTTACATACAGCTTTTTAAAAAATAAATTTAACAGTGTCACAGTCACCATCAAATTTCAATAGATTATATATCTTTTTATATTATTTTGAATTCATAAATGGCTTTAAAATTCTATAGTTATGAAATCATATTAAAGGTTAAATACAGTTTTGATTGTGTGATAAAACTTCATTTACTCAATTAGCAAATATCTGGTACCTTAACTTGACTTATTTCTCCTTCCTACAGATTGACACTTTAAATTATTTGCTCATAAAAAATGGTTTATTGTATTGGAAAAAATCAATTCAATTTCCTCTGTTCTCCTTTCTTCCCTTACGTTACGTACCCTCATTTTACTTGTAGATACACATCTTTTACATGTAGAATAATTCCAAAATACCCTGTCAAAAATGCAAGCTGCCACATATCCAAAATTTTAACTTTTAAAATGCTCTGTAGTATGTTAGCTAAACTTATTTACCAGCAGCTATCTTCTGCCTATGTACATATTAATAGGTACCATTCTTCACAAATTAAATCTTTATTTTCAGATCTTGATTCTTCACAGAGTAGTCAGTCTACCAGTTGCTCCCCAAGGCCAGCAGATAGTTGTTTCAGTTCTAGTTCAGAGATGGTAAGTTATGCTCTTTTTTTTTTTTTGCTTGTTAATATATGCTATACTAATTTAGAATGATTTGTATTTCTCATAGTTTACTTTTTCATTCTGAAAAAAATAGTTGAGATAATAGTGAAAATAAATGTAAACAAAAATGTGAAAATATTAAAAATGTAAGAAGAATGTAAATTAAAATGTAAGTGAGCATCATTCATTCATATTTATGAGATGATGAATATGTTCATTGTTATTTACAAAACCCACTCTTATTGAAATGTATGTGTATATGATAAATGCATTCTTCTTTTAAAAGAGTTTTTAAAAGAACCCATTCACAATAATTGAAAACCTAAAACAACCAATAATACACACAAAAAGAAAGTCTCAAGACTTATGTGAAGAAAACTATAAAATATTATAATCTGAATAATTGGAGTGACATGTTTAATGCTGAGTGGGAACTGTAATCTGAATAATTGGAATGGCATATTCTGAGAGAGTTTCTCACAAATCACATGTTTAAATTGAATTCTCCACTAATTCTTCCATCTTCATTTCATCTACCTTTTGTGTCTAGCTCGCTGTCCAAACTGCTCTTGCTGAGGAAGGACACCAATGACCTCTAATGATGCCAAATTCATTGGACAATTTTCAGTGTTTATTTTACAAGAATTTCTAACAATATTAGTAGAAATTATTATTTTCTTTTCTTGAAACATTTTCTTCTCTTTGCTTTTGTGATACACACTATCTTAGTTCCCTGCATACCTCTCTGAATGCTACTTTATGCCTTTGCCCACTTCTCTCCCACCTTTCCCTGTATATAAATGTTGTAATGTTTAGGGTTTGCTTCAGGAGCCTTTTCTTCTCTTAACCTACACTCCAAACTCTAGATGATGTTACATACTCCATTGATTTTTTATACTATTACCTGGTTGATGACAATTCTCAACTTTATGACTTTAGCTTAGATCCTTAATTAGGTGTCCAGTTTCTTATTGGATATCTTCTTGGATATTTCACAAAAAACTGAACACTCCTGATCTCCCCATATCAGTTTTTCTGATAGTTCCCATATTAGTAGATACCTTTTCTATCCACTCAGTTGTTCATGCCAGAAACTTTAGTTTGGCATTTCTTTCTGTCTCATCTGCCTTCCTTAACCATATTCATTTCATCACTTGATCCAATCAATTCTACCTCCAAAATAAATTGCATATTTATCTACTTCTCACCTAGGGTACTAGGTGTCAGTACCCTAATCTAAGGTACCATCATCTTGTTCTTGAACTATTATGGTTGTTGGCCAAGAGATCTCTCTACTTCCACTCTTGCCCCACTTTTTCTCTAGTTAACAGTCATCATGGTCTTTTGAAAACTGAAACTGAATGATGTTATTTCTATGTTTATTCAATGGATTCCTGTTTTACTTTAGAATCTAAACTGCTTTCAGTAGTGACAGGCAATGTGTGATCTAGCCCCTGGCTACATCTCCAACTTCTAGTATTCCTCTCTCACCACACTTTACACATACTGACATTCCACTTCCTTAGCTTATTAAGTCTCTTTTCTGCTTCAGCACATTTATATATTCTGTTTCTTACCTTACTGTTATTCATCCTTTAGGTCTCAGCTTAAATATGTCACTTCTTTTGAAAGCCCCTCCTTGGCTTTTCAATTTAAATTAGGCCCCTTAGTTATGCTCTTGAAGTGCTTCCTGCTTGCTCTTCATAATGCTTTTTTCAACTTGTAATTACATATGCTTGTGTGTAATTATTTGATTAACGTCATTTCCACACATAAGAGTGTGTGCTGTAGAGAGCAGCAAATATGTCTGCTTCACTCACATTGCAGGTGCTGAGTATTTATTTCTTGAATAAATAAATGTACTGATCCTATTTTCTCTAATTTATGCCCAGCCAGTTTTAATGCTGTTTCTTGGGCTTACTTTTCCTATTTTAGTGCCAATCAGCTGAGGCCTATATCTCATTTTAGGTTTTTTTATGTTAACTTTCCTTTTTATTTTTAGCTAGAATAATCAATACTTCTATATATGATTTTTATTAAAACAGTATTTTGGTTCAGTAATTAAAAGATAAATTTTTCTTGAAGTTGAAAAATTCAAGCTACTAAATTGAAACCTAGACCTATTAAAAGTTCTTAAAATTTGATTTTTTATATAACAGTTTTGATATTTATTGCTGTTTAACCTTTCTTTTGTCTATTTGATTTCCTGTTAGCTGATACCATTCTTAATGAATCTTTTTTGAGACTGAGCCCGTGAAAGATACAATATAGATATTTTTTGACTTAATGACTCAATGAGTGAATATTAAAACAAATTATATGTGTTAGCTTTTTCTTTCAAAGTTATACTTCTACTTCACTCTTTTTAAGTAGTTGAAGAGTATATGTTGTATTTCATTTCCTCTCTGTGAAAAGGTAGTAGGGTGATGTCACCTATGAGTATGAAGACTAATAATAGACAAAAATCTTCTCTTTTTTGTGCTTTTGCATCTTTAATATAAGGATTATTATTATTGTTTCATGCTATTTTAAAATCCATAACCTTGATTAAAAAAAAAATTAAAAATCTAGGTTGATTTGCCACCTGCCAAAGTCTCTTCTTTTTTTGAAATTTTCTATAATGTGAATTTTAAGAATGTCTGCTTTGAAGTGATTAAATGATTTTTTTTTAATTTAAGCATCATTAACAGCAAAATTACTAAATTTCTTTTAGCCATCTGAAGATGAAGATCAAATTGAAGGTTCAAATAGGAGATCCATCAAACCAAAGAAATAACTAATAATTTTTATTTAGAAAGCATGGAGAAACTTCCATGTGATAGGATTATTAAAAACAATGCCAAATTCCATAAACAAAATGAGAATTTTAACCAGTTCTCAATGAATAGTAATATAGATCAGTTTCCACAGTCTCAGTGTAATTCAGCACATATATTGCAAGACATAACCAATAATAATTGTATTCTACAGGTTGCAAGGTGTGATGCATGGATACAAACGGAGAGTGGACCTGTAATGGAAGAAAAATTAGATGCTGCCGTACAATGTGATATAATTTCAAAATGTAAATGTAGAAAAGATGTGTCTTCTTTTTGTAACGTTGAAAGGTGCAATGAAAATATTAAGGCAGATACCACTGGAGGGCAGGAAATCCTTAAAAACAACTAATATTCTAAAACCTCAGCCTGAGATTTTGCATTTGGTTTAATGTTTAGAATTTTATTAACATAATAAAGAATGAGAATATTTTCATAGCTAAGCAACTAAGTGGAAGTATTCAGAAGATGTATTTTTTAATTTAATAATATTAATTTATGCTTTAATTTCCCATAGGTATTTTTAATAGCTTTAGTATGTCAAAGTTTTTTAGAAAATAATATGTATGTAAATTTACTATCTATCATTCTTATGGTGATTATTCATTACATTATGATATGCTGCTGTTTATGGATTAAAAATATGTTTAATTACTTCCTTCTTTGTTGCATTTATTTTAAAATTTAGTGCTGTTGCATCTTTTGGCAAAAATGTTCTCTCCCAAGAGCTTAAGACAGAAAATAATACTAAATAATACTAAATATGTTTTATAACTTAATTATAAGAATTTTCTTAGCTATTTCCCTTATTATACCATCATTAAAAATTCTGGCATTAATTTTTAGATAAAGTATTTTTTTCTAATTTGGAGAACATTTTTTCTTGATGCTTATATTAATTCAGAGGAATGGGTTTTCTCTTCAAGATTAAAAAAAAATGTTTTAATGCTTTTGTAAAAGAATTGGTCAACCTTGGAAAATAATTTATGTTTACTAATTTTAATATTACATAAGATTTTCATAAATATTGCATCAGAATTTCTCATTTGTAAAATATAGGCTTTGTTTCTAACATAACACTTATTTTTTTTTTTTTTGTCAAGATTTTAAATGTTCACACTAGTCATTTTAGAAAATGGACATTTGTATGGGTATATTACAAAGTGACCAGCAGGGGGCATTCTGATATCTAACTGTAATAAAAATAAAATTGTTAGGAGTTTCTGTTAAAGGATGATTAGATGCTGCATTTTTACATGTACACATATCACTCAATAGTTTGTTTTACAGAGGTGATCTGAAACATAACAATTTAGAAACACCAATAGCTAATATTTAAACAGTAGCAATCTTTAGGTTTTTAGCTAGTTTTAGGAAGCTCTCTTTGCTGCCTCAGAGAGAGCACAATGAACTCTAAAATAATTTTCTTAAAGTAGGGTAATCATCTCATGAAAGGGTAATATAATAATCTGATGTACACTGATAGTTTTTCAAAAGGCCAGATTTTCATCCTGATATTCAATAAAAAGTATTCCATAGTGGATTGATTGTCTTGAGCATTGCTTTGTAAAATATGACATATTGTAGTAATGAAGACCTATATATGGAAAAGAAGACTATACTGGTGATACTAGAATAAGATTGAGCTTTGAATCTTGGGTTGTTTCAAATATCATGTAAACTGATTTTTTCCCCAAATACAAATCAAAGTCTAGCAGTTATTAAAAGCACATTCATTACAAAAGTTCACACCTAGTTACATTTTTATCAATATCGTAATGTGGCAGTTAAGATTAGTAAGGTAAAGAAAAATATAGGGGCTATTTAGTGTAATGACTGCACACAATGATAGCAGGGTAAGGTTCAGTGTAGTAAAGAATTTAAACTTGCCCCAAAAGAGATCTGGTTTTTTACCCTTGACTTTTGTGAGGTAATCTCTAAGCTCTTGGAGTGTCATGGCTGATAGAAGTGTCTCTGTTTGCCTTGGGACCTTGGGCCAAGCCAGATAGTTAACAGTGTGATTTAGGATGGGACTTTGAGTCAAGCAATATCAGCTCAACTTCCTAAGGGGCTAGAAACTGAAATCAGCCATGTGGGCTGTCAGTCATGCCACTGTGATAGAGCCAGAGTAAAGGCTCTGGACACCAAGGCTCAGGTGAGCTTCCCTGGTTGGCAGTACTGTGTGTTGTCACACATTGATACCAGGAAAATAACACTGTCCATGACTTGTAGAAGACTGGAAGCTCTGTATTACTTTCTTAGACTCTGTACTAAGTGCCTCTTACCTGGGCTAATTTTAATGTCTCCTTTCCTTGTAATAAACTGTAACTGTGAATATAACAGCTTTCAGTGAGTTCTGAGTCCTTCCAACAAATTATCAAATCTGAAGGTGCTCTTGGAACCCCTGAATTTTTATGGACTGTTCCCTAACATTGTAGTTGCTAACTCTTTAGGGAAATAAATATATTTGGATAGGAAAGTGAGTACAGATTTACAAAATAAAGAGGACATATCTTATATAACAGAATAGATTATAACATACTTCTCAAAATACTAGTTTAGAGTTTCTCTTGTTGAAACAATTTAATGAAAAAAATTAACTGAGGTAAACATTGCTTTCTTCCATATTTGCAATTTAAGGTTTATAAAACAAAGTAATCCTAGCTAAGTTTTATCCAAATGAAACAAAATGGAAAACTTAATGATTCTGCACACACTTATAAACTGTCAATCACAGTGACTTCAAATAAAATACTGTACATCCAATAATGGCTATTGTATATAATATCGATCTGGAGTTTGTGTTTAACAGTTTGTGAAAAGCTGCCACCTGAAATTATATGAAGCTATATTTAGGGGTAGTCTCATGTAATTTACTTTTACAGCACATCGTAATTGTAAGTTATTTTTGTAATTTCCTGTTTAATGTTTATTTTCCCCATGACACCATATATAGCAGTATGGCAAATGTCAGTACTCTGTTCACATTACCTTGGCACTTTCCATTTCAATACATGCCAACCTGATTTCCAACTGCCAGCACATTTGACTCATTCCCTGAGGGGTTTCTCCTGGCTGCAGATACCTGTTTGGCCTATGTGCAGGCAGGCAGGAAGTACCAGGGTATTAATACTGTCTGAAAGTGATCTTTTTAGAGCAATGACTGATGGTAAATGGTGAATAAACACCCCAGTTCCCTTGCCTCTTGAGCAAGATAATGTCCTCAGAAGTGTGTTCTACACCACTGCTTAAAGTGTGATCCACTGACTTGTAACATCAACATCACCATTGCTTGAGAGTTGGTTAGAAATGCAAATTCTTAGAATCCACTCTAAAATTACTGTATCAAAATCTCTTGGAGTGGGGCCAAAGAATCTGTGCTTAAATAGGTGATGTTTATACATTCTAAAGTTGGAGAAACACTCTTCTTCCAGAGTTCCTCAGAAGTATTATGCTTCAGTTGCTTTCAATGGTAACTTGCTTGATAGTAAGCTCTTTGTTAGCTTCCTTCTTTTCCTGTCTCACTTCTTCAATTCCATACCAGTGTTTCTTGAGATCACACCCCAAACATATTACATGCACTTAAATTCTTGGCTTATGATTTGCTTCTGAGGTAATCCATACTGACAAGTTAGGGAGCATGACAAATAGCTGAATGAATCGTCTTTATTGGTGTCACTCAAATGTTAACATTAATAATTTTCTGGTTTTACAATTCTCTTGTACCAGTTTTCTATTTCTGCCACCTGCTTAAAACTCAGTAAATGGGACTAGAAGCATATAGACACAAGTGAAGAGAGAATTAGTGAAATGAAATATTCATCATAATAAATTATCCAGATGCAGGAGAGAAAAAGAAATAGAAAATATGAAAGAGAGTGAGTTAAACAGTAACAAGGATATAATGAGAAACTCCAACATATGTTTAATTGAAGTGTCAATAGTAGAGGAGAGAAATGGGATTTTGAAGAGATAATGGCTGAGAATTTTCCAGAATTCATCAATCACATTAATCCACAATTCAAGGAGGCCAACAGATTCCAAGTAGCATAAATAATGTGACATCCATGTCTAGACCCAGCATAATGAAATGGCAAACCTCAAAGACAAAGAAGATGTTGAAAGCAACTGGAGAGAAAATGATGACCTTCCTAGAAGGATGACAATACTGTTGTTAGGTTATTTTTAAAAGCAATAATGAATGCCAAAAGACTAAAAATACCATCCAAATCCTGATAGAAAAATAACAAGTCACTCTAGAATTGTGTTTCCAGCTCTACAGATCTAGCACTATTTGACACCACCATACTAGCCAATACTAGCATGAAGGATCCAATTTTGTAGGCTACAGAAATTTATATTTAGGCTTTTTGAATACAGGTAGTGCTTTCTCTTTGTGGAAAAAGTTTCTAATTTTTTCACTGTTTGGTTTTTAACCCATATGCACAATTTTTCCACTGCTTCTATTTTTTTAGGCCCTCTTCTTATTGACTGTGCAACACTTGAAGTTGTTCCAGCGATGGACTTTATTTATCTTTTCAGTGTTTTCTCTGATGGTCTGCAATGTATATTCCTTTATGCCTGTTGCTGAGGAGCTACCACATGTTCTCTCATTCCTTTAAAATTACTTTATTATTTCAAACTTCTCTTTAATACTTAAAGCTTTACTTTTACATGCACTGCTTGGCCTTTTTGAATCAAGATATTTAGATCTGTTTTGAATGTTGATATCTATATCTATCTGTTTATATAGATATCCACAAATATGAAAACTTAAAAGATAACACAGTGAATTAAGGTAACTGCTAAGTTTTTAATGGATGTGTGTTCATTTTGTGTATACCTATATGGTTCAGTTCAAATGGGTGAAGTTTTCTGCATTCACCTAGTGTTTCTTGTGGATGCAATTGAATATCAGTCAGTGCAAACTTCACATCATGCTCCCCAGGACCTGGGTCCTGGGTCCACCCACCCATGGGCCAGCACTACTCCCAGGACATCCTGGGCCCTGGCCTACCTACCAGCAGGTTGACACCAGCTCCAAGACACCTTGGAACCCTCAGCAATGCACACCAGGATCCAGCCCCAATCACAAGTGAGCCAACACCAGCTTTAGGATACCCTGGACCCTGAAGCCAGCCATGTCAGGAACCAGTCCCCCCTACCAGCAGATTGATACTAGATCCAGGAACCCCAGCTTCACAACCACCCAGCCCAGAACTTGATTCCACCTACCAATAGGCCAACACTAGCCCTGGGACCCCCTGAGGCTCCACAGCCAGCCATCTCATGACCTGGCCCCACTCACCAGTGGCCAGCAGCCTCTGCGCAAGACAGGTTCTGGCCACCAGCTGGACCAGGAACCAACCAAAACTGCTAGATAGTCCATAGTAGTCAGTCCACCACCACAGAAGGACACATGCAGCCTACCTAGGGGGCACCCCAGAGCATATAGCTCTGGTAACCAGATGGGAGTGCACTGCTGGGAAGCATAGGACATCTCCTACAAAAGGTCCCTTCTCCAAGATTGGAAAATGTAACCAACCTACAAATACATTGATATAAAAACAACAAATTAGGCAAAATGAGGTGACAGAGGAATAAGCTCCAAAAAAAAAAAAACAAGGTAAAACCCAGAAGAGAAACTAAGTGAAGTGGAGATAAGCAATCTACCCAATAAAGCGTTCAAGGGAATGACTGTAAAGATGTGCAAAAACTCAGGAGAACATTGGATGAACAGAATAAGAATTTAGAATCTTCAACAAAGAGAAAATACAAAGAAGAACCAGAGGTGAAGAAAATAATAACTGAAATTTCAAAATACACTGGAAGGAACAAATAGTAGATTAGATGATACAGAGGAATGGATCAGTGAGCTGGAAGACAGAATAGTGGAAATGATTGAAGTTGAACAGAAAAAAGAATAAAAAGAAATGAGGACAGTTTACTACCATTCACATTATAAGGCAGTCTCAGAAGGAGAAGAGAGAGAGTAGGGGCAGAGGACATATTTGAAGACATAAAAGATGAAAATGTCCCTAAGCTGGAAGAGAAAACAAACATCCAGGTTAAGAAAGCACAGAGTGTCCCATACAGGATCAAGCCAAAAAGTACCAGACCAAGGCATATTGCAGTTAAAATGTCAGAAATTAAAGAGGGAGTATTAAAAAGCAGCAAGGGAAAAGCAACAAGTTACATAAAAGGAAACTCTCATAAAGCTATCTGCTGACTTTTAAGAAGAAATTCTGCAGGTGAGAAGGGACTGGTACAATATATTTAATGAGATGAAAGGCAAAAAGCTACAACCAAGAATACACACCCAGCAAGGCTTTCATTCAGATTTGATAGAGAGACAAAAAGTTTCATGGACAAGCAAAAGCTAAAAGAGTTCGGCACCACCAAACCAGTTTTACAACAAATGTTAAAGGGACTTCTCTAATTGAAAAAGAAAAAGCCACAACTAGAAACAGGAAAATTACAAAAGAAAAAATCTCATTGGTAAAGGCAATGTATAGTAAAGGCAGTAAATCAACCACATATAAGCTAGTAAGAAGGTTAAAAGACAAATGTAGTCAAATCAAATATATATCCACAATAACGAGTTAAGGTATACACAAAAGAAAAAGATGTAAAATATGAGGTCAAAACCAATAAATGTTGTGGGAGGATAAAAATATAGTGTTGTTAAAATTCATTTGAACTTGAGAGATCAGAAACTTAAAATAATGTATACCTTATGACAATTACAAACCAAAAATCTATAATGATAAATACACACAAAATAGAAAGGAATCCAAACATAACACTAAAGATAGTCATCTAATCGTAAAAGAAGAGAACAAAAGAAAAAAAGAACAAAAAATAACTACAAAACAACCCCAAAACAATTAACAAAATGGCAATCAGTACATATATATCAATAATTACTATAAATTTATATGAACAATATGCTCCAATCCCAATATATAGACTGGCTGAATGGATACAAAAACAAGACCCATATATATGCTGCTTATAAGAGACTGACTTTAGATCTAAAGCTACACACAGACTGAAACTGAAAGGATGGAAAAAGATATTCCATGAAAATGGAAATCAAAAGAATTGCAAATATATATGCACCCAACAGAGGACCACCTAAATACATAAAGCAAATATTAACAGACATAAAGAGAGAAATTGACAGTAACACAATAATAGTAAGGGACTTTAACAGCCCACTTACGTCAACGGACAGATCATCTAGACAGAAAATCAACAAGGAAGCACTGACCTTAAATGACCCATTAAGACCAGATGAATTTAATAGATGATAGATAGGTAGATTATAGATATAGATAGAACATTCCATCCAAAAGCAGCAGATTACACATTCTTTTCATGTGCATGTTGAAAATTCTCCAGGATATGTCACATGCTAGACCACAAAACCAGTCTCAGTAAATTTAAGAAAATTGAGACAATATCAAGCAACTTTTCTAACCACAACACTATGAGACTAGAAATCAACTACAAGAAAAAAATCTGCAAAAAACACAAACACGTGGAGGCTAAACAATAAGCTACTAAACCAATGGATCACTGAAGAAATGAAAGAAGAAATAAAAATATGGGAGACATATGAAAATGAAAACACAATGGTCCAAAATCTATGGGACACAGCAAAGGTGGTTCTAAGGGAGAAATTTATAAATAGTGATACAAACCTACCTCAAGAAACAAAAAATCTCAAATAGAAAATCTAGCTTTATACCCAAAGGAACTAGAAAAAGAAGAACAAGTGAAACCTAAAGTTAGTAGAATGAAATAAATCATAAATATCAGAGCAGAAATAAATAAAATAGAGACTAAAAAAATAGAAAAGATCAATGAATCTAAGCGCTGGGGAATAGCAAGCATACAAATAACTTATGCATATTTTGCTCAAACAATTCCAAAAAATTGAAGAGGAGAGAACAGTCCCAAATTCATTTTATGAAGCCACCATCACCCTGATACTAAAACCAGAAAAAGACACTGCCAAAAAAAAAATTATAGGCCAATATCTTTGATGAATATAGATGAAAAATTCTTAACAAAATATTAGCAAACCAAATCCAAGAATACTTAGAAAAAGATCATACACCATGACTAAGTTGGATTCATTCCAGGGTCACAAGAATGGTTTGACATAAAAAAATCAATGTGATACACCACATTAACAAAAACATGATCATCTCAATAGACTCAGAAAAATTTTTTTTGATAAAATTCAACATCCATTTATGATAAAAATTCTCACTAAAGTGGGTATAGAGGGGACATACCTCAACATAATAAAAGCCATCTACAGCAAACCACAGTAAACATAATACTTAATGGTGAAAAGCTGATAGCCTTCCGACTAAATTCAGTAGCAAGACTAAGATGCCCACTGTCACCATTTCTATTCAACATAGTATTGGAAGTCCTATCCATAGCAGCCTAACAAGAAAAAGAAATAAAAGGTATCCTAAATTGGAAGGGAAGGGGTAAAACTGTCACTCTTTGCAGTTGACATGGTACTCTATATAGAGAACCCTAAAGTCTCCACACAAAAACTAATAAATCAATTCATCAAGGTAGCAGGATACAAGATTAATATAAATAAATCTGTTCCATTTCTTTTCACTAACAATAAAATATCAAAAAGAGAAAGTAAAAACTAATTCCATTTAAAATCCCATCAAAAAAAAATAAAATAAAATACCTAGGAGTAACTTAACCAGAGAGGTGAAAGTCCTATACACTAAGCACTATATAACATTGATAAAGGAAACTGAAGATAATTAAAAGAAATGGAAAGATATCCTGTTCTCTTGGATTGGAAGAATGAATATTGTTAAAATGGCCATACTACCCAAAGCAATCTACAGATTTAATGTGATCCCTATGACGTTTTTCACAGAACTAGGACAAATAATCCTAAAATTTATATGGAACCACAAAAGACCCAGAATTGCCAAAGCAATCCTGAGAAGAAGAACAAAGCTGGAGGCATAACCCTACCAGACTTCAGACAATACTACAAAGCTTCAGTAATCAAAGCAGCATGGTATTGGCACAAAAACAGACATATGGATCAATGAAGCAGAATACAGAGCCCAGAGATAAATCCACGCACCTATGGTCAATTAATCTACAACAAAGTAGGCAAGAATATACAATGGATAAGACAGTCTCTTTAACAAGTTGTTCTCAGAAAGCTGGAAAGCTACATGTCAATCAATGAAATTAGAAAACTCTTTCACACAATATGCATAAAAAAACTAAATGTGGCTTAAAGACCTAAATATGAGACATGACACCATAAAACTTCTAGAAGGGAACGTAGGCAAAATATTCTCTGACATAATCGTAGCAGTATTTTCTTAGATCAGACTCCCATGGCAAAAGAAATAAAAGCAAAAATAAACAAATGGGACCTAATCAAACTTAAAAGCTTTTGAACAGCAAAGGAAACTATCAACAAAACAAAAAGACAACCTATGAAGTGGGAGTAAATATTTGCAGATGTTGTGACTGACAAGGCATTATATCCAAAATATAAAATTAACTTATACAACTCAATATCGAGAAAACAAACAACACTATCAAAAAAATGGGAAGGAGACCTGAATAGACATTTCTACAAAGAAGACATACAGATATCCAACAGGCATGTGAAAAGATGCTCAACATTGCAAATCAAAACCACAGTGAGATATCACCTCACATCTGTCAGAATGGCTATCATCAGAAAGTCTACAAATAACAAATGTTAGAGAGGATGTGGAGAAAAGGGAACCCTTATACACTGTTGGTGGGAATATAAATTTGGTGCAGCCACTGTGGAAAAATAGTAGGGGAGTTCCTCAAAAAACTTAAAACTACCGTATGATCCAGCAATTTCACTCCTGGGTACATATCTGAAGAAAATGAAAACACTAATTGGAAAAGATATATGCACCCCAATGTTCATATAAATATTATTTACAACAGCCAAGAAATGGATGCAACCTAAGTATCCATCAACAGGTGAATGGGTAAAGAAGATGTGAGATATATAGATATAGATATAGATATAGATATAGATATAGATATAGATATAGATATATAGATATATATAGATATACACCCCAATACAATGGAATACTACTCAGCCATAAGAAAGAATGAAAATTTGCCATTTGAAACAACATGGATGGACCTGGAGGGTATTATGCTTAGTGAAATAAGTCAGATAGAGAAAGACAAATACTGTATATATTTTATATGTGGAATCTAAAAAATAAAACTAATGAATATAAGAAAAAAGAAACAGACTCTCAGATATAGAGAACAAACTAGTGGTTGCTAGTAGGGAGAGGGAAGGAGGGAGGGGCAAGATGGGACAGGGGATTAAGAGGTATAAACTACCATGTATAAAATAAATAAGCTACAAGGATACATTGTATAGCACAGGGAATGTAGCCAATACTTTATAATATATAAACTATGAATGGAGTGTAATCTATAAAAATTTTGAATCACTATGTTATACTCTTGAAACTAACAAAATATTATAAATCACCTATACTCAATAAAAGAAATAAAATTTAAACTGTCATTTGCCTAACAGTTATTTGAAAAAAATAATTTAAAAATGGGCAAAGCACCTGAAGACATTTTTTTCAAGGAAAACATACAGATGGCCAACAAACACATTAAAAGATCCTTGACATCCAGAATGGCCGTCATCAAAAAATCTGCAAACAATAAATGCTGGAGAGGGTGTGGAAAAAAGGGAACCCTCCTACACAGTTGCTGGGAGTGTAAATTGGTGTAGCCACTATGGAAAACAGTATGGAGGTTCCTCAAAAAACTAAAAATATAGTTGCCATATTATCCAGCAATCCCACTCCTCAGCATATATCCCAAGAAAACCATAAAACTATAATTCAAAAATATACATGCCTCCCAATGTTCATTGCAGCACTATTTACAATAGCCAAGACATGGAAACAACCTAAATATCCATAGACAGATGAATGGATAAAGAAGATGTGGTACATATATACAATGGAATACTACTCAGCCATAAAAAAGAATGAAATAATGCCATTTGCAGCAACATAAATGGACCTAGAGATTATCATACTAAGTGAAGTAAGTCAGAAAGAGAAAGACAAATGCCATATGATATCACTTATATGTAGCATCTAAAATATGACACAAATGAACTTATCTATGAAAAGGAAACACTCACATAGAGAACAGACTTCTGGTTGCCAAGGGGGTGGGGGGTGCAGAATGGGTGGATTGGGAGTTTGGGATTAACAGATGCAAGCTACTATATAAAGAATGGATGAACAACAAGGTGCTACTGTATAGCACAGGGAATTCAGTATCCTGTGATAAACTATAATGGAAAAGAATATGAAAAAGAATATATATATATAGATATATATATATATACATATATATGTATGTATAACTGAATCACTTTGATGCACAGTAGAAATTAACACATTGTAAATCAACTATACTTCAATAAAATAAATTTTTTAAAAAGATGATTGACATCACTAATCATTCTGGAAATGCAAATCAAAACCACATGCTATCTCCTCAAACATGGCATAGTGGCTATTATAAAGTAGATAACAAACAGCAAGCATTGGAAAATTGTGGGAAAAAAGGGAACACCTGTGCACTATTAATGGGAATGTAAATTGTGCAGCCATTCTGGAAAATAGTATGGAGATTCCTCAAAAAAATTAAAAATAGAACGACCATAAAATCTAGCTATTTCACTCCTGGGTATTTACCTGAAGAAAATGAGAACACTAATTAGAAAAGATGTATGTACACCTGTGTTCTTTGCAGCATTACTTACAATAGCCAAGATATGAAAGCAAACTTAGTGCCCATCAATAGATGGATCTATATAGAAGACGTGACATATACATACAATGGAATATTACCAGCCATAAAAAAGAATGAAATCTCACCATTTGTGACAGCATAGATGGACCTGGAGCATACTATGCTAAGTGAAATAAGTCAGACAGAGAAAGACAAATAATGTATGATTTCATTTGTATGTGGGATCTAAAAAACAAATGAACAAATGTAACAAAACAACAGAGAAGAAACACATGATTGCCAGAAGGGAAGTGGGTGCAGGGAGGAGAGAAACAGGTGATGGAGATTAACAGGTAGAAAATTCCAGGTGCAAAATATGAGTCATATGTATGAAATGTACAGATGGGGAAGATTCAATAAGTATGTAATATCTTTGCATGGTGACCTATTGTAATTTGACTTATCATGATGATCATCTTGAAATATATAGAAATATTAAATCATTATGTTATGTAACAGGGAACAAACAAACTCATAGAAAAGAGATCAGCTTTATGGCGACCAGAGACTGGGGTTGCAGGGAGGGGGACTTGGATGAAGGCAGTTAAAAGGTACAAACCTCCAATTATAAGATAAAAAAGTACCAGGGATGTAACATACAACATGATAAATATAATTAACACTGTTGTATGTTACATATGAAAGTTAAGAGAGTAAATCCAAAGAGCTTTCATCACACGGAAAATTTTTTTCTATTTCTTTAATTTTGTATCTATATGAGATGATGGATGTTCACTAAACTTATTGTGTTAATCATTTCATGAGGTCTGTAAGTCATATCATATGCTGTACTCCTTAAACTTATGTAGTGTTGTATGTCAGTTATATCGCCATAAAACTGGAAGAAAAAAAAAAAGAAATTCATGTCATTCTCAAATTGTCCCCTAATATGTCACATGGGAACAAATTTGTCTTCTCAAAACAATTGTTGTAGCAAAACTGACTCTACTTTCCCCCAGACAGAAGGGTCTTTTTATTTTCTTAATGGTGTCTTTTGAAGAACAAACGTTTTAAATTTTAATAAAATCTAATTTATCTTTTTCAAAAAATCATGGTCACTAAAATTCTCTTCTGTGTTTCTTTCTAGAAGTTTTATATTTTAAGTTCTTACATTTACGTTTATAATTCATTGCCAGCTAAATTTTTTGGTATAAGGTAATGTTGTAAGGGTTTTGTTGGTGTTGTTGTTTGTATATAGATAGACATTCAATTGCTCCAGTAGCATTTTTTCAAAAGACAATTTTCCCCTGTTCAATTGACTTTACAGCCTTGTCAAAAATTACTTGACCGAGAGGCTTCCCTGGTGGCTCAGTGGGTAAGAATCTGCCTACAAATTCAGGGGACACGGGTTAGAGCCCTGGCCTGGGAAGATCCCACATGACACGGAGCAACTAAGCCCATGCACCACAACTATTAAGCCTGCGCTCTAGAGCACGTGTGCCACAACTAATGAAACCCGCGTGCCTAGAGCCCATGCTCCACAACAAGAGAAGTCACTGCAGTGAGAAGCCCATGCACTGCAATGAAGAGTAGCCCCCGCTCGCCGCAACCGGAGAAAGCCCGCATACAGCAACGAAGACCCAACACAGCCAAAAATAAAAATAAAATAAAAATAAATTAAACAAAAATTAATTGACCGAAATCACCTTGAGGGGGCACCTTCAAGATGGCAGAGGAGTAAGACGTGGAGATCACCTTCCTCCCCACAAATACATCAAAAATACATCTACATGTGGAACAACTCCTACAGAACACCTACTGAACGCTGGCAGAAGACCTCAGACTTCTCAAAAGGCAAGAAACTCCCCACGTACCTGGGTAGGGCAAAAGAAAAAAGGAAAAACAGAGACAGAAGAATAGGGATGGGACTGCACCTCGGGGAGGGAGCTGTGAAGGAGGAAAAGTTTCCACACACTAGGAAGCCCCTTCACTGGTGGAAATTGGGGGTGGGTGGGGGGAAAGCTTCAGAGCCACGTCGGAGAGCACAGCAACAGGGGTGCAGAGGGCAACATGGAGAGATTCTTGCACAGAGGATCAGTGCCGACCAGCACTCACCAGCCTGAGAGGCTTGTCTGCTCACCTGCCGGGGTGGGTGGGGGCTGGGAACTGAGGCTCAGACTTCGGAGGTCAGATCCCAGGGAGAGGACTGGGGTTGGCTACATGAACACAGCCTGAAGGGGGCTAGTGCACCACAGCTAGCTGGGAGGGAGTCCGGGAAAAAGTCTGGACCTGCCTAAGAGGCAACAGACCATAATTCAGGGTGCGCGAGGAGAGGGGATTCAGAGAACTGCCTAAACGAGTTCCAGAGACAGGCGTGAGCTGCGGCTATCAGCGCGGACACCAGAGACGGGCATGAAATGCTAAGGCTGCTGTTGCAGCCACGAAGAAGCCTGTGTACAAGCACAGGTCACTCTCCACACCTCCCCTCTGAGGAGCCTGTGCAGCCCGCCACTGCCAGGATCCCGTGATCCAGGGACAACTTCTCCAGGAGAACACACAGCGTGCCTCAGACTGTTTCAACATCACACCGGCCTCTGCCACCTGTAGCCTCACCCCGCATTCTGTGCCCCTCCCTCCCCTGAACTTGAGTGACCCAGAGACCCTTAATAAGCTGCTATATTAACCCCATCCTGTCTGGGGTGGAACAGACGCCCTCAGGCGACCTACATGCAGAGGCAGGGCCAAATCCAAAGCTGAACCCCAGGAGCTATGTGAACAAAGAAGAGAAAGGGAACTTTCTCCCAGCAGCCTCAGGAGCAGCGGATTAAATCTCCACAATCAACTTGATGTACCCTGCATCTCTGAAATACCTGAATAGACAACAAATCATCCCAAAATTGAGGTGGTGGACTTTGGGAGCAACTGTAGACTTGGGGTTTGCTTTCTGCATCTAATTTGTTTCTGGTTTTATTTTTATCATACTTTAGTATTTAGAGCTTGTTATCATTGGTAGATTTGTTTATTGATCTAGTTGCTCTCTTCCTTTTTTTATTTTATATATATATACATTTTTTTCTTTTTTTTCCTTTTTCTCTTTTTGTGAGTATGTGTATGCTTCTTTGTGTGATTTTGTCTGTATAGCTTTTCCTTTCCCATTTGTCCTAGGGTTCTGACTGTCCGTTTTTTTACTATAGTTTTTAGAGCTTGTTATCATCGGAGGATTTGTTTCTTGGTTTGGTTGCTCTCTTCTTTCTTCCATTCTTCCATTTTTTTTCTTACTTTTTTATTTTTAGTAATTTTTTTCAATTTTAATAACTTTATTTTATATTATTCTTTCTTTTTCTCCCTTTTCTTCTGAGCTGTTTGGATGACAGGGTCTTGGTGCTCTGGCCAGGTGTCAGGTCTGAGCTGCTGAGGTTGGAGAGCTGAGTTCAGCACATTGGTCCACTGGAGACCTCCCGGCCCCATGTAATATCAAACAGCAAAAGCTATCCCAGTGATCTCCATCTCAACACTAAGACCCAACTCCACTCAATGAGCACAAGCTACAGTGCTGGACACCCTATGGCAAACAACTAACAACACAGGAACACAAACCCACCCATTAGCAGAGAGGCTGCCTAAAATCATAGTAAGTTCACAGACACCCCAAAACTCACCACTGGACATGGTCCTGCCCACCAGAAAGACAAGATCCAGCTTCATCCACCAGAACACAGGTACTAGGCCCTTCACCAGGAAGCCTACACAACCCACGGAACCAACCTTACCCACTGGAGCAGACACCAAAAACAATGGGAATTACAAACCTGCAGCCAACAAAATGGAGACCCCAAACACAGTAAGTTAAGCAAAATGAGAAGACAGAGAAATACACAGCAGATGAAGAAGCAAGGTAATAACCCACCAGAACAAACAAATGAAGAGGAAATAGGCAGTCTACGTGAAAAAGAGCTCAGAGTAATGGTAGAAAAGATGTTACAAAATTTTGGAAATACAATGAAGAAAATACAAGAAACGTTTAACAAGGACCTAGAAGAACTAAAGAGCAAGCAAACAATGATGAACAACACAATAAATGAAATAAAAAATTCTCTAGAAGGAATCAATAGCAGAATAATTGAGGCAGAAGAACGGATAAGTGACTTGGAAGATAAAAGAGTGGAAATAGCTACTGCAGAGCAGAATAAAGAAAAAAGAATGAAAAGAATTGAGGACAATTTCAGAGACCTCTGGGACCACATTACACACACCAACATTCGAATTATAGGGATCCCAGAAGAAGAGAAAAAAATGGAACTGAGAAAATATTTGAAGAGATTATACTTGAAAACTTCCCTAATATGGGTAAGGAAATAATCAAGTCCAGGAAACACACAGAGTCCCATACAGGATAAATCCAAGGAGAAACACTCCAAGAAACGTATTAATCAAACTATCAAAAATTTAATACAAAGAAAAAATAATGAAAAGCAGCAAGGGAAAAGCAACAAGTAACATACAAGGGAATCCCCATAAGGTTAACAGGTGATCTTTCAGCAGAAACTCTGCAAGCAAGAAGGGAGTGGCAGGACATATTTAAAATGATGAAAGGGAAAAACCTACAACCAAGATTACTCTAACCAGCAAGAATCTCATTCAGATTTGATGGAGAAATTAAAATATTTACAGATAAGCAAAAGCTAAGAGAATTCACCACCAAACCAGCTCTACAACAAATCCTAAAGGAACTTCTCTAGGCAGGAAACACAAGAGAAGGAAAAGACTTACAATAACAAACTCAAAACAATTAAGAAAATGGTAATAGGAACATACATATCAATAACTACCTTAAATGTAAATGGATTAAATGCTCCAAGCAAAGACATAAACTGCCTGAATGGATACAAAAACAAGACCTGTATATATGCTGTCTACAAGAGACCCACTTTAGACCTAGGGACACATACAGATTGAAAGTGAGTGGATGGAAAAAGATACTCCATGCAAATGGAAATCAAAAGAAAGCTGGCGTAGCAATTCTCATATCAGACAAAATAGACTTTACAATAAAGACTATTACAAGAAACAAAGAAGGACGTTACATAATGAACAAGGGATCAAGCCAAGAAGAAGTTATAACAATTGTAAATATTTATGCACCCAACATAGGAGCACCTCAATACATAAGGCAAATGCTAACAGCCATAAAAGGGGAAATCGACAGTAACACAGTCATAGTAGGGGACTTTAACACCCCAATTTCACCAATGGACAGATCACCCAAAATGAAAATAAATAAGGAAACACAAGCTTTACATGATACATTAAACAAGATGGACTTAATTGATATTTATAGGACATTCCATCCAAAAAGAGCAGATTACCCTTTCTTCTCAAGTGCTCATGGAACAGTCTCCAGGATAGAACATATCTTGGTCACAAACCAAGCCTTGGTAAATTTAAGAAAATTGAAATCATATCAAGTATCTTTTCCGACCACAACTCTATGTGACTAGATATCAATTACAGGAAAAAATCTGTAAAAAATATAAACACATGGAGGCTAAACAATACAATACTTAATAACTAAGAGATCACTGAAGAAATCAAAGAGGAAATCAAAAATACCTAGAAACAAATGACAATGAAAACACGATGGCCCAAAACCTATGGGATGCAAAAAAAAGCAGTTCTAAGAGGGAAGTTTATATCAATACAATCCTACCTCAAGAAACAAGAATCATCTCAAATGAACAACCTAACCTTACACCTAAAGCAATTACAGAAAGAAGAACAAAAAAAAAACCCCCAAGTTAGCATAAGGAAAGAAATCATAAAAATCAGATCAGAAATAAATGAAGAAGAAATGAAGGAAATGATAGCAAGGATCAGTAAAACTAAAAGCTGGTTCTTTGAGAAGATAAACAAAATTGATAAACCATTAGCCAGACTCATCAATAAAAAAAGGGATAAGACTCAAATCAACAGAATTGGAAATGAAACAGAGAAGTAACAACTGACACTGCAGAAATAAAAAGGATAATGAGAGAGTACTGCAAGCAACTACATGCCAATAAAATGGACAACCTGGAAAAAATGGACAAATTCTTAGAAAAGCACAACCTTCTGAGACTGAACCAGGAAGAAATAGAAAATATAAACAGAACACTCCCAAGCACTGAAATTGAAACTGTGATTAAAAATCTTCCAACAAACAAAAGCCCAGGATGAGATGGCTTCACAGGTGAATTCTATCAAACATTTAGAGAAGAGCTAACACCTATCCTTTTCAAACTCTTCCAAAATATAGCAGAGGGAGGAACACTCCCGAACTCATTCTACGAGGCCACCATCACCCTGATACCATAACCAGACAAAGATGTCACAAAGAAAGAAAACTGCAGGCCAATTTCACTGATGAACATACATGCAAAAATCCTCAACAAAATACTAGCAAACAGAATCCAACAGCACATTTAAAGGATCATACACCATAATCAAGTGGGGTTTATCCCAGGAATACAAGGATTCTTCAGTGTACGCAAATCAATCAATGTGATACACCATATTAACAAACTGAAGAATAAAAATCATATGATCATCTCAATAGATGCAGAAAAAGCTTTTGACAAAATTCAGCACCCATTTATGACAAAAACCTTCCATAAAGGGCATAGAGGAAACTTACCTCAACATAATAAAGGCCATATATGACAAACCCACAGTCAACATTGTCCTCAATGGTGAAAAACTGAAACTATTTCCACTAAGATCAGGAACAAGACAAGGTTGCCCACTCTCACCACTATTATTCAACATAGTTTTGGAAGTGTTAGCCACAGCAATCAGAGAAGAAAAAGAAATAAAAGGAATCCAAATCGGAAAAGAAGTAGAGCTGTCACTGTTTGCAGATGACATGATACTATACATAGAGAATCCTAAAGATGTTACTAGAAAACTACTAGAGCTAATCAGTGAATTTGGTAAAGTAGCAGGATACAAAATTAATGCACAGAAATCTCTTGCATTCCTATACACTAATGATGAAAAATCTGAAAGTGAAATTAAGAAAACACTCCCATTTACCATTGCAACAAAAAGAATAAAATATCTAGGAATAAACCTACCTAAGGAGACAAACCCCTGTATGCAGAAAATTATAAGACACAGATGAAAGAAATCAAAGATGATACAAATAGATGGAGAGATATACCATGTTCTTGGATTGGAAGAATCAACATTGTGAAAATGACTCTACTACCCAAAGCAATCTACAGATTCAATGCAATCCCTATCAAACTACCACTGGCATTTTTCACAGAACTAGAACAAAAAATTTCACAATTTGTATGGAAACACAAAAGACCCCGAATAGCCAAAGCAATCTTGAGAACGAAAAATAGAGCTGGAGGAATCAGGCTCCCTGACTTCAGACTATATTACAAAGCTACAGTAATCAAGACAGTTTGGTACTGGCACAAAAACAAAAACATAGATCAATGGAACAGGATAGAAAGCCCAGAGATAAACTCACGCACATATGGTCACCTTATCTTTGATAAAGGAGGCAAGCATATACAGTGGAGAAAAGACAGCCTCTTCAATAAGTGGTGCTGGGAAAACTGGACAGGTACATGTAAAAGTATGAGATTAGAACACTCCCTGACACCATACACAAAAATAAACTCAAAATGGATTAAAGACCCAAATGTAAGGCCAGACACTATCGAACTCTTAGAGGAAAACATAGGCAGAACACTCTATGACATAAATCACAGCAAGATCCTTTTTGACCCAACTCCCAGAATAATGGAAATAAAAACACAAATAAACAAATGGGACCTAATGAAACTTAAAAGCTTTTGCACAGCAAAGGAAACCATAAACAAGACCAAAAGACAACCCTCAGAATGGGAGAAAATATTTGCAAATGAAGCAACTGACAAAGGATTAATCTCCAAGATTTACAAGCAGTTCATGCAGCTCAATATCAAAAAAACAAACAACCCAATCCAAAAATGGGCAGAAGACCTAAATAGACATTTCTCCAAAGAAGATATACAGATTGCCAACAGACACATGAAAGAATGCTCAACATCATTAATCATTAGAGAAATGCAAATCAAAACTACAATGAGATATCATCTCACACCAGTCAGAATGGCCATCATCAAAAAGTCTAGAAACAATAAATGCTGGAGAGGGTGTGGAGAAAAGGGAACACTCTTGCACTGTTGGTGGGAATGTAAATTGATACAGCCACTATGGAGAACAGTATGGAGGTTCCTTAAAAAACTAAAAATAGAACTACCATACGACCCAGCAATCCTGCTACTGGGCATATACCCTGAGAAAACCAAATTCAAAAAGAGTCATGTACCAAAATATTCATAGCAGCTCTATTTACAATAGCCAGGACGTGGAAGCAACCTAAGTGTCCATCATTGGATGAATGGATAAAGAAGATGTGGCACATATATACAATGGAATATTACTCAGCCATAAAAAGAAACGAAATGGAGGTATTTGTAATGAGGTGGATGGAGTTAGAGTCTGTCATACAGAGTGAAGTAAGTCAGAAAGAGAAAAACAAATACAGTATGCTAACACATATATATGGAATCTAAGGGAAAAAAAAAAGGTCATGAAGAACCTAGTGGCAAGACAGGAATAAAGACACAGACCTACTAGAGAATGGACTTGAGGATATGGGAGGGGGAGGGGTAAGATGTGACAGGGTGAGAGAGTGGCACGGACATATATACACTACCAAATGTAAAATAGATAGCTAGTGGGAAGCAGCCGCATAGCACAAGGAGATCAGCTCGGTGCTTTGTGACCACCTAGAGGGGTGGGATTGGGAGGGTGGGAGGGAGGGAGATGCAAGAGGGAAGAGATATGGGAACATATGTATATGTATAACTGATTCACTTTGTTATATAGCAGAAACTAACACACCATTGGAAAGCAATTATACTCCAATAAAGTTGTTAAAAAAAAAAAAAAGAAGGTAGATCAAAAAAGAAGTGATGTTTGAAAAAACAAAGTACAATGAGTGCAAAAATGTTCTTTTCCTATCATAACGTAATTATATTGAAACTTTATTACGTTTCATATTAGTCATTTCTAATCTGTCTTTAGTAATTGATAATAAGGAACTACTTCATTTTACATAAGATCAGATCCAAGTGTTATTATTTTCCTGAGCTGCTTTTACTTGAAAATAAGTTCATCTGACTTTACAGAAAGTGACCCCCACAAAAAAATTAAGTGACATATCCTAAATTATTTCATAAGATCTCTGAGTAGTGATTTATTTGTTCAATACCCATGAAGGTGATATATTTTAATATGTCTTTTTTTGAAGTTTTAATTATTTATTGCCAGTTAGGTGCCCATGTTATTTATATTAGTGTTGATCAGATTCCACTGAGTCTTAAAAGTAACTAAATATTAATTATTAATAATGAGTTATGGCAATTATATTTCTATAGCCCATACACTGAAGATGATGTATCACTGTAAATAAGAAAACCATTCAAATACAGAAGATGATAGCCAGACCTGGAATTTCAAGAAATGTTCTTTGTTTTTATTTTTTTCCTATTTATTTATTTATTTTTTTTTCTGTTTTGTAAATATATGTTCATTTGTATCATTTCTTTTTAGATTCTGCATATAAGTGATATCATACAATATTTCTCTTTGTCTGTCTGATTTACTTCACTCAGTGACAATCTCTAGGCCCGTCCATGTTGCTGCAAATGGCAGGATTTCATTCTTTTTTATGGCTGAGTAATATTCCATTGTATATATGTACCACATCTTTATCCATTTCTCTGTCGATGGACATTTAGGTTGCTTCCATGTCTTGGCTATTGTAAACAATGAATTCAATGAAAAATGCGGTGCATTTAGCCTTTTGGACCATGTTTTTCTCCAGATATATGCCCAGGAGTAGGATTGCAGGGTCATATGGTAGCTCTATTTTTAGTTTTTTAAGGAACCTCTACTGTTCTCCATAGTGGCTGTACCAATTTACATTCCCACCAACAGTATAGGAGGGTCCCCTTCTCTCCACACCCTCTCCAGCATTTATTCTTTGTGGATTTTTTGTTGATAGCCATTTTGACTGGTGTGAGGTGATATCTCATTGTAGTTTTGATCTGCATTTCTCTAATCATTAGTGATATTGAACATCTTTTCATTGGCCATCCATATGTCTTCTTTGGAAAAATGTCTGTTTAGGTCTTCTGCCCATTTTTTGATTGGGTTGTTTATTTTGATGATATTAAGCCACTTGAGCTGTTTGTAAATTTTGGAGTCTAATCCCTTGTTGTTCACATCATTCGCAGATATTTTCTCCCAGTCTGTAGGTGGTCTTTTCATTCTATTTATGGTTTCCTTTGCTGTGAGAAAGCTTTTGAGTTTAATTAGATTCCATTTGTTTATTTTTGTTTTTATTTCCATTATTCTGGGAGACAGATCAGAAAAGATATTGCTGCAATTTATGTCAGAGAGTGTTCTGCCTATGTTTTCCTCTAGGAGTTTTATAGTGTCTGGTCTCACATTTAGGTCTTTAACCCAGTTTTAGCTTGTTTTTGTGTATGGTGTTAGAGAATGATCTAATTTCATTTTTTTGCATGTAGCTGTCCCGTTTTCCCAGCATCATTTGTTGAAGAGACTGTGTTTCCACCATTGTATAGTCTTGTCTCCTTTGTCGTAGATTAACTGACCATAGGTGTGTGGGTTTATTTCTGGCCTTTCTATCCTGTTCCATTGCTCTATAGTTCTATTTTTGTGCCAGTACCATACTGTTTTGATGAATATAGCTTTGTAGTATAGTCTAAGGTCAGGGAGCCTGATTCCTCCAGCTCCATTTTTCTTTCTCAAGATTGCTTTGGCTACTCGAGGTCTTTGGTGTCCCCATACAAATTTTAAGATTTTTTCTTCTAGTTCTATGAAAAATGCCATTGGTAATTTGATACGGATTGGATTGAATCTATAGATTGCCTTGGGTAGTATAGTCATTTTGACAATATTTATTCTTCCAATCCAAGAACATGGTATATATTTCCATCTGTTTGTGTCTTTGATTTCTTTCATCAGTGCCTTGTATTTTTTGGAGTACAGGTCTTTTGTCTCCTTAGGCAGGTTTATTCCTAGGTATTTTATTCTTTTTGATGCCATGGTAAATGGGATTGTTTCTTGAACTTCTCTTTCTGATCTTGCATTGTCAGTGTATAGAAATGCAACAGATTTTTGTGTATTAATTTTATATCCTTCAATTTTATCAGATTCATTGATGAGCTCTAGTAGTTTTCTGGTAGCATCTTTAGGATCTTCTATGTATAGTATCATGTCATCTGCAAACAGTGACAGTTTTACTTCTTGTTTTCCAATTTGGGTTCCTTGTATTTCTTTTTCTTCTCTGATTGCCATGGCTAGGAATTCCAAAACTTTGTTGAATAAAAGTGGTGAGCATGGGCATCCTTGTCTTGTTCCTGATCTTAGAGGAAATGCTTTCATCTTTTCACTGTTGAGTATGATGCTAGCTGTAGGTTTGTTGAATATGGCCTTTATTATGTTGAGGTATGTTCACTCTATGCCCACTTTCTGGAAAGTTTTTATCATAAATGGGTGTTGAATTTGTCAAAAGTTTTTTTCTGCATCTATTGAGATGTTCATATGGTTTTTATTCTTCAATTTGTTGATGTGGTATATCACTCTGATTGATTTACTGATATTGAAAAATCCTTGCATCCCTGGGATAAATCCCACTTGATCATGTTGTATGATCCTTTTAATGTATTGTTGGATTCAAACTGCTAGTATTTTGTTGAGGATTTTTGCATCTATGTTCATCAGTGATATTGGCCTGTAATTTTCTTTTTTAGTGGTATCTTTTTTCTGCTTTCTTTATCAGGATGACAGTGGCCCCATAGAATGAGTTTGGAAGTTTTCCTTCCTCTGAAATTTTTTGGAACACTTTCAGCAGGTTAAGTGTTAGTTCTTCTCTAAATGTTTGATAGAATTCGCCTGTGAAGCCATCAGGTCCTTGACTTTTGTTTGCTGGGAGTTTTTAAATTACAGTTTTAATTTCAGTGCTTGTATTGGTCTGTTCATTTTTTCTAATTCTTCCTGGCTCAGTCTTGGGAGACTGTACCTTTCTAAGAAGTTGTCCATTTCTTTCAGGTTGTCCATTTTATTGGCATACAGTTGCATATAGTAGTCTCTTATGATCCTTTGTATTTCTGTGGTGTCAGTTGTAACTTCTTTTTTGTTTCTAATTTTATTGATGTGAGCCCTACCCCTTTTTTTCTTGATGAGTGTGGCTAAAGTTTTATCAATTTTGTTTATCTTTTCAAAGAACCATCTTTTAGTTTCATTGATCTTTGCTATTGTCTTCTTTGTCTCTATTTCATTTATTTCTGCTCTGATCTTTATGATTTCTTTCCTTCTACTAACTTTCAGTTTTGTTTGTTCTTCTTTCTCTAGTTGCTTTAGGTGTAAGGTTGGGTTGTTTATTTGAGATTTTTCTTGTTTCCTGAGGTAAGATTGTATTGCTATATACTTTCCTCTTAGAACTGCTTTTGCTGTATTCCATAGGTTTTGGATCATTGTGCTTTCATTTTCATTTGTCTCTAGGTATTTTTTGATTTCCTCTTTGATTTCTTCAGTGATCCATTGGTTGTTTAGTAGCATATTGTTTAGCCTCCATGTGTTTGTGTTTTTTATAGTTTTTTTCTTGTAGTTTATTTCTAATCTCATAGCATTGTGGTTGGAAAAGATGCTTAATATGATTTCAATTTTCTTAAATTTACTGAGGCTCGTTTTGTGGCCTAGGATGTGGTCAATCCTGGAGAATGTTCTGTGTGCATGTGAGAATAATGTGTATTCTTCTGCTTTTGAGTGGAGAGCTCTATAAATATCAATTAAGTCCATCTGTTCTAATGTGTCATTTAAGACCTGTGTTTCTGTATTGATTTTTCTGTCTGGATGATCTCTCCATTGACCAAAGTGGGGTGTTAAAGCCCCCCACTATTATTGTGTTAGTGTCAATTTCCCCCTTTATGACTGTTAGTATTTGCCTTATGTAGTTAAGTGCTCATAAGTTGGGTGCATATATGTTTACAATTATTATATCTTCTTCCTGGATTGATCCCTTGATTGCTAGGTAGTGTCCTTCTTTGTCTATTATAACAGTCTTTATTTTTAAGTCTATTTTGCCTGATATGAGTATTGCTACTCCAGCTTTCTTTCGATTTCCCTTTGCATGGAATACCTTCTTCCATCCCCTCATTTTCAGTCTGTATGTGTCCCTAGGTCTGAGGTGGATCTCTTGTAGACAGCATATAAATGGGTCCTGTTTTCATATCCATTCAGCCAGTCTGTGTTTTTTGGTTGGAGCATTTAACCCATTTACATTTAAGGTAATTATTGGTATGTGTGTTCCTATTGCCATTTTCTTAATTGTTCTGGGTTTGTTTTTGTGGGTCTTTTTTCTTTCCTTCCTCTTTTGTTCTCTTCTCTTGTGGTTTGATGACCATCTTTAGTGTTGTTTGGGGGTTGCTTTTTCTTTTTTTGTGTGTATCTATTGTAGTTTTTGGGTTTGCTGTTCCTATGAGGTTTTGATATAGCAGTATCTATATGAACAAGGTTGGTTTAAGTTGCTAGTCTCTTTCCCACCTAGAGGAGTTCCTTTAGCATTTGTTGCAAAGCTGGTCTGGTGGTGCTGAATTCTCTTAGCTTTTGCTTGTCTGTAAAGCTTTTGATTTCTCCATCAAATCTGAATAAGAGCCTTGCTGGGTAGAGTATTTTTGGTTGTAGGTTCTTCCCTTTCATCTCTTTAAATATATCTTGTCATTCCCTTCTGGCTTGCAGAGTTTCTGCTGAGAAATCAGCTGTTAAGCTGATGGGAGTTCCTGTATATGTTATTTGTTGTTTTTCCCTTGTTGCTTTTAATAATTTTTCTTTGTCTTTAATTTTTGTCCATTTTATTACTATGTGTCTCGTCATGTTTCTTCTTGGGTTTATCCTGCCTGGGACTCTCTGCTCTTCCTGGACTTGGGTGGTTTTTTCTTTTCCCATGTTAGGGAATTTTTCCACTATAATCTCTTCAAATAATTTCTTGGGTCCTTTCTCTCTCTTCTCCTTCTGGGAACCCTATAATGCAAATGTTGGTGCATTTTTGTTTTTCCAGTGGTCTCTTAGGCTGTCTTCATTTCTTTTCATTCTTTTTACTTTACTCTGTTCTGTGGCAGTGATTTCCACCATTCTGTCTTCCAAGTCACTTATTCCTTCTTCTGCCTCAGTTATTATGCTATTGATTCCTTCTAGTGTAGTTTTCATTTCTGTTATTATATTGTTCATCTCTGTTTGCTTGTTCTTTAATTCTTCTAGGTCTTTGTTAAACATTTCTTACATCTTCTCGATCCTTGCCTCCATTCTTTTTCCAACGTCCTGGATCATCTTCACTATCATTATTCTGAATTCTTTTTCTGGAAGATTGCCTATCTCAACTTCATGTAGTTGTTTTTCTGGGGTTTTATCTTATTTCTTCATCTTGGACATAATCCTCTGCCTTTTCATTTTGTCTATCTTTCTGTGATTGTGGTGTTCATTCCATAGACTGCAGGACTGTAGTTATTCTTGCTTCTGCTGTCAGTCCTCTGGTGGATGAGGCTATCTAAGAGTCTTGTACAAGCTTCCTGATGGGAGGCACTGGTGGTGGGTAGAGCTGGGTGCTGCTCTGGTGGGCAGAACTCAATAAAACTATAATCCACTTGTTTACTGATGGGTAGGGCTGTGTGTCCTCCCTGTTGGTTGTTTGGCTTGAGGTGACCCAGCACTGGAGCCTACAGGCTTTTTGGTGGGGCTAATGGAGGACTCCAGGAGGGCTCACACTAAGGAGTACTTCCCAGAACTTTTGCTGCCATTGTCGTTGTTCCTGCGGTGAGCCAGACACCCTCCTGCCTCTGCAGGAGACCCTTCAACACAAGCAGGTAGGTCTGGTTAAGTCTTCTATGGGGTCACTACTCCTTCCCCCTGGGTTCTGGTGTGCACAAGACTTTGTGTGTGCCCTCCAAGAGTGGAGTCTCTGTTTCCCCCAATCCTATCAAAGTCCTGCAATCAAATCCTGTTGGCCTTCAAAGTCTGATTCTCTGGGGATTCCTCCTCCCATTGCTAGACCCCCAGGTTGGAAAACCCAAGGTTGGGCTCAGAACCTTCACTCCAGTGGGTAGACTTCTCTGGTATAATTGTTCTCCAGTTTGTGAGTCACCCACCCAGTGGTTATGGGATTTGATTTTATCGTGATTGCACCCCTCCTACCGTCTAATTGTGGCTTCTCCTTTGCCTTTGGATGTGGGGTATCTTTTTTGGTGAGTTCCAGTGTCTTCCTGTCAATGATTGTTCAGCAGTTAGTTGTGATTCTGGTGCTCTCACAAGAAGGAGTGAGCGCACGTCCTTCTCCTCCCCATCTTGAACCAATCTCCAGTAGATGTCTTAATCTAGAAGTCTTTATTCAATTTCACTGCAATATGTAGAATAGTTTTTGATATATTATATACAATGCTTAGAATAGTGTGTATCTCACAATAAGTGCCTTTTAAATTTTTGTTGAAGAAATGACTCAAGGGATCAATGGTACAATAAAATTTTAAAAAACAATAGCAAGATGAGTTTCTCCCTCAAAGGACCATTACTTTTCCCATAACCAAAGAACTGAATATCTTTCTTGTTAATTGATATGTTCTAATCCTCCCGATCAACCCAAAGAACTGAAAAGTGTGGTAATAGTTCTTATTATTAGGACTCTATTTTTCAGTAGATTTGGTCACCTTGCAATTACTGGAATTACATTGAGATGGACATGTTTTTAGGATGGATTATGTTTGTTTTTATTTACCATTTTGTAGATATATACAAGCCATCCAACTTTCAAGGCCTTATGTAACCAACAGTTCCTTCCTTGCTGTCACACCAAGCCTACTCCTTTCACAGCCCATTATCAATATATGCTCTACACAGCATATGTCATCTTTGGCTAATCAGTCCACAATATTATTGAACTGGGGTGAGCATTTGTAGCCCAAGAGAGTTTTGAGTTTCTCCAAACCCTATGATGCTAGAATCCACAATGTAGTAGGAAGAAACCAGACTTTTTATTTAAATCTATGAGATTCTATTAACCGCTACTGATCTATTATTAAATACTCTTTAATGACATTAACCTTCATATTTTTATTAAATGAAATAAAAAGATGTTGGAAATTCCCTGGTGGTCCAGTGGTTGGGACTCCATGCTCTCACTGCCAAGGGCCCTGGTTCAATCCCTGGTCAGGGAACTAAGATGTGGGGTGTGGAATAAAAACAAAAACAAAGCAAAACACAGGAATTTTGAAAAATAAATAAATGAAAAAAAAATTTTTTAAGGTGATGTTATTATGAACCTTTTCCATGGTAAAATGGCTGATGAAAGAGCTCTTTACAACTAACAGTAAGGTTGAGGTAGGAGTGCTATTGCAGAATAGGTATAACTTGTTGTATTTATAGCTAAAAGGTCATATATCTTTTTTCTCCTCTGCAATGTGGTGAAGTCAATGTTTACAACCAGTCCACACATTTACAGACAGCCAGTTAATTTTCTGGTGTCACTAGGATGGCTATACATATACTTGAACATATACTTTTGAACATGTACACATTAAAAAATCCTGTAGGGTGAAAAAGCATGAGAAGTGTTTTACAGAATTCTTTATTTATTCTTCTTTATTCTTTATTATTATTAAAGTATAATTGATATAAAATATATTAGTTTCAGGTATACAACAGTGATTCAATGTCTGTATACATTATCAAATGATCATCACAATAAATTTAGTCACCATCCATCCCTATAAAAGGTTAATACAACAAAAAAAGTTAATACAATATTATTGACTGCATTCACCATGGTTTACATTAGATTTCCCATGGCCCATTCTCTTTATAACTGGAAATTTGTACCACCCAATCCCCATCATCCATTTTGCCCACCCCAAAACCCTGCTCCCTTCTGGCAACCACCGGTCTGTTCTCTGTATCTATGAGCCTGGTTTTGTTTGTCCATTTGTTTTGTTTTTTATATTTTGTATATATGTGAAATCATACAGTATTTGTCTTTCCCTATCTGACTCATTTCACTTAGCATAATACCATCAAGTTCCATCCATGTTGTTGCAGATGGCAAGATTTCATTCTTTTTTATGGCTAATATTTTGCATATTCTTTATCCATTCATTCATTGACAAACACTGTTTGTATCCCTATTGTAACATTTGGCTATTGTAAATAATGCTGCAGTGAACATAAGGGTATGTATATCTTTATAATGAGTGTTTTTTATTTCTTCAGATAAATCCCTAGAAGTAGAATTGCTGAATTTTATGGTAGTTCTATTTTTAAATTTTTGAGGAATCTTTATACTGTTTTCCTTAGTGGCTGCATGAATTTACATTCCCACCAACAGTTTACAAGTGTTTCCTTTTCTCCACATCCTTGCCAACACTTACTGTTTTTTTGATAATAGCCATTTTGACAGGTGTGAGGAGATATTTCATCATGGTTTTGGTTTCATTTCCCTGATGACTAGTGAAGCTGAGCATCTTTTCATGTGCCTGTTGGCCATTTATATGTCTTCTTTTGACAAAGGTCTATTCAGGTGCTCTGCCCATTTTTAACTGGATTTTTTATGTTGAATTGCATAAGTTCCTTATATACTTTGAATATTTGCCCCTTATCAGATGTATGATTTGCAAATATCTTCTCCCATTCAGTATGCAGCCTTTTCATTTTGTTGATGTTTATTCTTCACTGTGTAAAAGCTTGTTAGTTTGATATAATCCCATTTTTAATTTTCACTTTTGCCTTTGCCTGTGGAATCAGATTCAAAAAAATGTCACTAAAATCAATGTCAAGAAGGTTACTGCCTATGTTTTCTTTGAGGAAATTTATGGTCTCAGGTCTTACATTCAAGTCTTTAATCCATTTTGAGTTAATTTTTTATATGGTGTAAAATAATGGTCCAGTTTTATTCTTTTGCATGAAGCTGTCCACTTTTCTCAACATCATTGTTGAAGAGACAACAAATCTCTTTTCCCTGTTGTATATTCTTGCTTCCTTTGTCATAGATTAATTGACCATATAAGAATAGGTTTATTTCTGAGCTCTCTATTCTGCTCTATTGATCTCTGTCTATTTTTGTGCCAGTACCATACTGTTTTGCTTACTATAGCTTTGTGGTATATTTTGAAATCAGGGAGCATTATTCCTCTGGATTTGTTCTTCTTTCTCAATTTGCTTTGGCTACTTGGGGTCTTTGGTGTTTCTATACATATTTTAGGATTTTTTTTAGTTCTGTGAAAAATATCATTGGTATTTTGATAGGGGTTATATTGAATCCATAGATTTCTTTGGGTAGTAGAGGCATTTGAAAATATTAATTTTTCCAATCCAAAATCATTGTTTATGTTTTGATTTATTTGTGTCTTCTTCAATTTTCTTCATCAATGTCTTATAGTTTTCATAGTACAAATTTTTCACCTCCTTAGTTAAATTTATTCCTAGGTATTTTATTCTTTTTGTTGTGATTGTAAATGGAATTGTTTTCTTAGATTTTCTTTCTGAAAGTTTGTTATTAGTGTATAGAAAAGTAACAACATATTAATTTTGTGTCTTTCATCTTTACTGAATTTATTTATTAGTTCTAACAGCTTTTTGATGGAGTCTTTAGAGTTTCTTGTGCATAGTATCATGTCATCTGCAAATAGTGACAATTTTACTTCTTCCTTTCCAATTGGTGCCATTTATTATTTTTTTCTTGCCTAATTGCTGTGGCTAGAATCTTTTTTTGTTTTTCTTTCTTTCTTCTTTTTTTTTGCTGCAAGGATATGTCTTTTTTTTTTTTTTTTTTTTTGGGTGCTGTTTGTCCTTATTTTTAACCTTGCCAAGGAATCCAGCAATACAGATTTTAATTGTCTGGCACAGTCACTGACCAGAGCAATTTCCTCTGGGCTCAAAAAATCTGGGTGACATTTTGAGCAAATTTACTATCTCTTTTCTTTCAGGGTAAAAAATATTCTTTCTACCCATCATGACATGGTGTTGTCCTGGGAACTCCGTCAAAGCACAGACTCACTAATCAAGTTTCTTTGCATAGGATTAAGATGGAAATGTTCATTTTTTAAAACTACAATCCACGTTTTCTTAAAATCTGTTGTCATTATTCCATAGGAGGAGTGGGGAATCCAATGTTACATGGAGATCATTGATCCCAGGGTGTGCAGACAGGAGATAGCACTCAGGCTTGTTATAGTTGTTTGGTTTGGAGTTTTTTTGTTCTTGCAGATCTGATCCTTCTTTATCCTCTTGGTGCCTAGGGTTGGGGTTCGGGTAGGAGGGGGAAATGAGCAGTCCTCTGACGGAGGGGGTAATGAGCAGTCCTCTGACTGAGGGAGGAGATGGGGTGGAGGCCTTTGTTTTAAGACCACGTTCTGATTATGTGGTTAGAATTTCCAATACTGTGTTGAATGAAAGTGGTGAGAGTGGGCATCTTGTCTTGTTCCTGATCTTAGAGGAAAAGGTTTCAGCTTTTCACCATTGAGTATGATAGCTGTGTATTTGTCATAAATGGCATTTATTATGTTGATGCATATACCACTATGTTGAGAATTTTTATCATAAATGGATATGAAACTTTTTCAAATGCTTTTTATGCATCTATTGAAAGGATTATATGATTTTTGTCTTTTATTTTGTTAATGTGATGTATCACATTGGTTGATTTGCAGATGTTGAACCATCCTTGCAGCCCTGGAATAAATCCTACTTGTTCATGGTGTATGATCCTTTTAATGCATTGTTGAATTCAGTTTGTTAATATTTTGTTGAGGATTTTTGCATCTGTACTTATCAGGCATATTGGCCTGTAATTTTTTTTAATGTGTGTGGTGTCTTCGGTTTTGGTATCAGGGTGATGCTGGCTTTGTAAAATGAATTTGAAAGCATTCTCTCTTATTCAGTTTTTCTTGAATAGAAGGATAGGTATTAAATCTTCTTTGAATATTTGGTAGAATTCACCAGTGAAGCTGTCTAATCCTAGACATTTGTTTGTTGAGAATTTTTTGATTACTGATTCAATCTCATTACTAGTAATTGGTCTATTTAGGTTTTCTATTTCATCATGATTCATGGAATTGGAAGATTGTAAATTTCTAGGAACTTATCCATTTCTTCCTGGTTGTCCAATTTGTTGGTGTATAATTGTTCATAGTAGTCTCATAATCATTTGTATTTCTGTGGTATAAGTTATAATGTCTCCTCTTTTATTTCCAATTTTATTTATTTGGCCCATCTCCCTTTTTTTCTTGCTGAATCTGGCTAAATGTTTGTCAGTTTTGTTTATTGTTTTAAAAAACAGCTCTTAGTTTCATTGATATTTTCTAATTTTTTAGTCTCTATTTCATTTATTTCCACTCCGATCTTTATTATTTCCTTCCTTCTACTAATTTTGGGTTTTGTTTCTTCTTCTTTTTCTAGTTCCTTTAAGTATAAGATTAGATTGTTTGAATTTTTTATTGTCTTTTGAGGTGGGCTTGTAATGCTATAATCTCCCTTCTAAGAACTGATTTTGGTGCATTCCATAGACTTTGGAATGTTGTGTTTCCATTTTCATTTGTCTCCAGGTAATTTTTGATTCTCAACTTGATTTCTTCAGTTACCGATTTGTTGTTCAGTAACATGTTGTTTAGTCTCTTTGTGTTTGTGTTTTTCCTTGTGTTTTACAAGTTTTCTTCTTGTAATTGATTTGTACTTTCATATCACTGAGGTTGGAAAAGATGCTTGCTATGATTTCAATGTTCTTAAATTTATTGAGACTTGTTTTATGACCTAACATGTGATCTATCCTGGATAATGTTCCATGTGCACATGAAAAAAAAATGTGTATTTTTATGCTTTCAGATGGAATGTTCTCTATATATCTATTAAATTCATCTGCTCTTAATGTGTTGTTTAAGGCTAGTGTTTTCTTATTGATTTTTTGTCTGGAAGACCTATCTATTGATGTAAATGGGGTATTAAAGCCCCCTATTATTGCTGTGAATTTCTCCCTTTATGTGTGTTAATATCTGCTTTATATATATTTAGGTGCTCCTATGTTGGGTGCATGAATATGTACAAATGTTATTTCTTCTTGTTGGACTGATTTTTTAATCATTATGTAATGCTGTTCTCTGTCATTGTTAGAGTCTTTCTTTTAAGGCCTATTTTGCCCAATAGGCCTAGTATTTTGCCTAGTACTGTCACCCCAGCTTTTTTTTGGTTTCCATTTTCATGGAATATCTTTTTCCATCCTTTCCGTTTCAGTCTCTGTGTGTCTTTATCTGTAGTGAGTCTCTTATAGGCAGCATATATATGGGTCTTGTTTTTTTTATCCATTTAGCCATGCTTTGTCTTTTGATTGGAGCATTTAGTCAATTTACATTGAAAATAATTGTTGTTAGGTATGTACTTATTGCCATTTTATTCCTTGTTTTCTGATTGTTTTTGTAGCTCTTCTCTGTTTCTTTCTTCTTCTCTTGTTCTCTTCCCTTGTGGTTTGATGACTTACTTTAGTGCTTTGTTTAGATTTCTTTCTTATTATTTTTTTTTGTGTATCTGTTATAGGTTTTTGGTTTATAGTTACCATGAAATGTGTATATGTGTTTGTAGTTACCATGAGATGTGTATATATATATGTGTATATGAGATGCATATATATATGAGAGAGAGAGAGAGAGCAGTCTATTTTGACAGTCAAGTTAGAACACATTTCAAAAGCACTATATTTTTACTCTTCTCCTCCACATTTTGTTTCTGTTGTCTTACTTTACAACTTTAATTTTGTGCATTTCTTAACTAATTATTGTAGTTAAAGTTGATTTAACTAATTTTGTCTTTTGACCTTCATGCTAGCTTTATAAGTGGTTGATCCACTACCTTTAGTTTGTTTGCCTTTACTATTGAGGATTTTGTCTTGCATATATTTTTTTATTTCTAGTTATAGCCTTTTGTTTCAGCTTAGAGAAGTAAGTCCCTTTAACATTTCTTGTAAGGCTGGTTTAGTGGCGATGAACTCTTTTAGGCTTTGCTTGTCTGGGAAATTCTTATCTCTCCTTCAACTCTGTATGACAACCTAGCTGTGTAGAGTACTCTTGGGCGGAGTTTTTTCCTTTCTGTCTTTTGTCCTGCAAAGTTTCTGCTGACAAATCAGCTAATAGTCTTATGGTGGTTCCCTTGTACATAACTGGTTGTTTTTCTCTTGCTGCTTTTAGATTTTTCCTTTATCTTTAATTTTCAATATTTTAATTATGTTTCTTGGTGTGGATCTCATTGGATTCATCTTGTTTAAAGCTCTCTTTCCTTCCTGGACCTGGATCTCTTTTTTCTTTCCCAGGTTAGGGAAGTTTTCAGCCAGAATTTCTTCAAATAAGTTTTCTGCCAATTTTATTTCCTATGGCAGATTTCCTATGGTGAAAGTGGAATTAGGAATTAGAATATGTGTGAATTATATTGCTTTCCAAAATGTTTGTATCAAGTTAGTAGGAGATAGGTATCCATTTTCACTAAAACAATGTTGTAATTTGTTGTAATTTTTAATGTTCTTTTTTGTTTGTATGTTAGTTTTGTTTTGATTTGGGGGAGCACTTTGCCAAGCAAAAGTGAAAATATTAAGGTTTTATTTAGTTTGCATCTTGGGTTCACTTGCAAGGATAACTTGTGTTAGAAATATGAATTGCCAGATGGAATCAGTGAGACCCTTATGTTGCTGTAGAAGTAATATAGTGAAAAAGAAAGAAAGTGAGATTTGGAGTTGAAACAACTATATCTGCTAATAAAATACAATTTTCTTGTTTTTTTTAAGAAGGTTATTTTTTCTCTTTTCAAAAATTTTTTTTCTTCCCCTAAACTAAGGGATAATGTTTAAAATCCAGCTATTCAGTGATTTTTTTTATAGTAAAATTAAAGGCATGTAAAAGGAAATCTGATTTATGTTGTCTGAATGAACTAAAAAATTTAATGTAACATGAGTAGTTGTTTCATGAACAAAAGTGCTCCTTTACATTCTTAAACATCTTTAATTTATAGAAAGCATTTCAAGTTCTTTCAAAATTCATTTCTATAGTTCTCCTTGGAAAGTTATTTGTCTTATGCATTTAGAATTTTCATTAGATTTACATCTCTCTTATTCTGTCATTCCAACTGGACTTTGAGGTTCTCATGGGTTACATCCTTCCCTTTATAAGAGTACCTTACATAGGACCTACTATAATCCTGGGGACATACAAGCATTTCAATAGAATTCAATCGGCATGATCATCATCTTATTAGGGAATATGATTAGAATGTTATATCTCCATTTTGCTGAGGAGAATCAGTATTACTGGGGACAGAGGAATTTTATCACATGATTCATTTCATAGGGCTTGGGGTATGGAGTGATGGTAGAGTGACAATGTTTTCTGATCTGTGCTCAGCTGGATGCTTTTTTATAAAAGGCCACTCTCTCAGGTTCCTTTCCACAGTTAAACATCTTTTCTTTTGAGAGAGAGAGGAAGAGGTCATGTAACTGCCAGTTATAACTAAGCTATGTTTATTAAGTGTGTTGATATATGAGCTCCAACATCTAGCAATTTGAGGGCTTCCCTGTTGACACCTTCAGGTTACCTGAGATTCCTGATTAAACCTCAAAAATAAAGGTAATATATATTTTTGTTTTCTGAAGTTACAGCTGTCTTGGAGCTCAGGGACTTCCCTGCCTGTGACCACCTCTGAAAAGGCTTCAGTGTCTTCTGGTCACTTGCCCAGTAGTTCCTCCTGGTATGAAAAAGGTCTCTTAAAGTGTATAAAAAGGTATTGTGTCTACCTCAGCTGAAGTAATCCTAACTGTATATTATAGAGCCGAGGAAGCTTATTAGTTTCTGGTCTGGCATGTAAGGAGCTTGGGAGTTATACACCACCCTAATAACAAGTAAAAAGCTGAACAAACTGAAAATCAACAACTCTTCCATATGAGAAGTGAGGTCACAGGGCAAATTGCTGCCCCCTAAACTGGAGACAGGAGGACACAGAGAATCACAACTTACTTAAGCAAAAAGTCAAGAGCAGAAAACTCTATGGGAAGCAGTGCCAAGGTGAGAAAACTAAATTGTAATTGATAGAAGCTCAGTGTGGAAAAGTGTGAGAGTTAAAAATTCCAGGATGTCACAGTCATACTGAGGCTTCCATACACTTTTTGAGCTTTACTTCTAAGAGCTCTACCAGGTTCTGACAGTGGAGATTGGGGAAAATCTCTCAGGCTTCTGGCAGGAGGAAGAAAAAGGAAGCATTTTGAAATAGGCCAGAGCATTCTGTTCTTAACAAGGTCAAGAGAAACTGAGTTACTACAGCCTAACCTGCTGGAGTTTTATCAGAATCTAATTGACCTGGAGGAAGGGAAATACCCATCTCTAGTTCCCTATAGTCATCTTGTTCCACCTAAGGGGAAAAAAAAAAAAAAAACCTGAGAACTTGTGAAGTTCATAGCCCAGGGGCACAGGCTCACTAAAATACTGAGACCTAATCACAGGACTTTAGAACACTTCTCCTCCACCCACACCCTATGTCTGTATCACTAAAGGCCTATTTATTGGAGTTCCTTTTATCCAGTATGTCAAGTCCAGCTTTCAACAAAAAATTACGAGGCATACTAAAAGGTAAAAAACACAGCTTGAAGAGACAGAACAGCATCAGAATCAGATTCAGATATGCCAACGATGTTGAAATTATCAAACTGAGAATTTGTTGTAACTATGATTAATTTGCTAAAGACTCTAATGGAAAAAGTAGAAAATATGCAAGAGCAGAGGGGTAATGTAAGCAGAGAGATGAGAGTTCTAAGAAAGAATCTATTCTTTCAATAAAAGAAATGCTAAAGCTCAAAAACATTTTGACAGAAATGAAGACTGACTTTGATGGGTTCATTAATAGACTGGAAACGGCTCAGAAAAGAATCCCTGAACTTGAGAATATGTCAACAGAAACTTTCAAAACTAAAATCAAAGAGAAAAAAAGACTTAAAAAATTGAACAGAATATCCAAGAATTGTGGGACAATTCCAAAAGGTGTAACATACATGTAATGGAAATATCAGAAGGAGAAGAAAGAAATAGAAGAAATATTTGAAGCAATAATGACTAAGAATTTCCTCAAATTTATGTCAGATAACAGATCAATGATCTAGGAAGCTCAGATAAATGCCAAAAAACCTACACTTAGGCATGTCATATTCAAACTGCAGAAAATCAAAAATAAAGAAAAAAATCTTGAAGGAAGCCAAAGGAAAAAAACACCTTACTTATGGAGGAGAAATATTAGAATTACATCTGATTTCTCAGAAACCAGGTGAGTAGGAAGAGAGTGGAGTGAAATATTTAAAGTGTTGAGAGAAAAAAACAACAACAAAAACACACCAACCTTGAATTCTGGATCCTGTAAAATTATCCTTCAAAAGTGAAGAAGAAATAGATCTTCTCAGATGAAAATTGAGGGAATTTGTTGCCATAAGACCTGACTTGCAAGAAATGTTAAAAGAAGTTCTTCAGAGAGAAAGAAAATGATGTAGGTCAGAAACTTGTCAACAACAAAAAGAATGAGTGAAGGTAAATTAAAAACTTTTATTTTTCTTATTCATAATTGATTGAACAAATAGTTTATTCAAAATAATAACAACATGGCATTCAATGTATAACATGTACAAGTGAAATGAGTGAGAGCAGAAATAAAAGGAACAAAAATGAGAAATTAGGAATATTTTGTTATTATATGGTACTTATTCTACCTGTGAAGGAGTATAGTGTTATTTGAAATGGACTTATATTAGTTGCACACACATATTGCAAACTCTAGGGCAACCACTTTAAAAAAGTGAAGAAAAAAGTATAATTGATACGCTAAGAACAAGAGGAATGGGATCATATATGTTCAATTAAAACCACAAAGGGCAGAAAAAGTAGAAAAAATAGCAACACAGAACAAAGGCAACAAATAGAAAAGAGTAACAAATATGATAGATATTACATCACTTTAAATGTCAATGGTCTAAATACACCAATTAAAAAGTGGATTGTCACAGTAGATCAAAAAACAAGACCCAACAATATGTGGCCTTCAAGAAACCCACTTTAAATATAAAGACACATATAGATTAAAAGTAAAGGGATGGAGAAAGAAATACCAAGCTAACACTAATTAAAAGAAGCTGGAGTAGCTATATTCATTTCAGACAGAGAACAGTTTAGAGCAAGGAAACTTATTAGGATTCTGAGGGTTAATTCATAAATGTAAATTTGGGCATGTTTTCAGAAATTACTGATCATTTTTGACTTTAACTAAATCCTAATCCTTTCACATTTGACTCTAAATTATACTGTCAGTTTTATCCAGTAGTTATGTTTTAGTTCCTAAATCCATAACCAGAGACCCTGCAGGAAGAAAATAGTACAAAAATTTTCAGATAGAGGCAGGTATCAATTTTTCCATGATAAAGCTCATTGTAAAAAACAACAACAACAACAATAAAGGGAAGTGGTTAAAAGTGACAGAAACTGACTTGGGTCTAAGTTCAGACTCTACAAGTTACGCTACTGAATATGTTACATTACTTCCTGTGACAATTATTTCCTCATTCATAAAGTTGTGGTAATAACAGTCTTTTTTATATAGGGTTTTTGTGAGGATAGAATAAAATGATGTATGCAAAGTATCTGTCATATGAGTTGTTGTTTATAAAGAAAACATAGAAATAGATTAATTTATTATAAAACACACAAATTCCACCCCAAGCTTGCTATCCTAATATTTAATAATTTTGTTATTATCAATAGATTTCCCCTTCTTTTAACAGGAATCATAACAAACAAAATTTATCATCCAAATGTGTTTATGTGAATACACATGCATTCATATACCACACGGAATTTGCTGTTTGATTAAAACAGCTTTCCTATACAGAGGTTCATTTTCAAACCATGCTTGTTGATATTGTCTGGGTGCCATGGTGTCATTTTCATCATTTTTTTAGCCCAGAAAAATCTTCCACTGTTTCTTTGTGGACCGAAGGAGCACCTGTGATGCATGCATCCATTTATTCTTCAAATATTTATTGAGCACATATTATATGCTAGGTGTTGTATGAGGTGCTGGAGAGTCAGTGGTAAATAATACAATTTCCCTGCTCTCATGCTGTGTATATTCTAGTGGGAGAAACAGACAAGAAATAAGAAAAATAATTTTCAAATAGTGATAAACACTCGGAAGAAAATAAAACAAGGTTACCTGATAATGTCATGGGGAGGAAGGGAGTAATTAAGTTGTATAATCAAGGTAGGCCTCAGAGATGATTTTGAGCTGATATTTGAATAACAAGAAAGAATTAGATGCACAAATAGGGTGATGAGCATACCAGGCAATGGTAAAACCATGTGCAACACCCCTGAAGTGTCAGTGACTTAGCTTTATGAATTCCTAAGTAACTTGAAGATAAATCCGCTCAATTAGTTCAATATTCAGTAGATGAGCTTACCATTTGAAAGAACATGCTGACTCCTTTTTAAAGTGATGATTTCAAAATTCTAATGCAATGGTTCTCACACAATCATGTGCTTAAGAATCACCTGGAGAGTTTGTTAAATTACAGTTTCCTGATCTAAAAGAGTTGAACTTATAAAAACAGAGAGTAGAACAGTGGTTACAAGAGGCCGGGGGTTAGAGGAATTGGGGAGATGATTAAGGTTACAAACTTGGAATTAGTGGACAAATAAGGCTTGGTGAGTTTTATAGACAATATTGTATTATAAACTTCAAAGCTGCTAAGAGACTAGATCTTAATTGTTCTCACCACAAAAAAGAAATGTTATGTGATATGATAGAAGTATTAGCTAACTCTATGGTGGTACTTCTATTGCAATATATAAATGTATCAAATCAATACATTGTATACCTTAAACTTACACAGTGTTATATATGTCAATTATATTTAAAAAAACTTTTCCTGGGCTACAATTCCAGAGATTCTGATTCAGTAGGTCGGGTAAAGTCCACAGATTTGCATTTGTAATAAACTCACAGGTGATGCTAGCGCTACTACTCTGGGGACAACACTTTGAGAACCACCGCTCTATCAGATCTGTCTTGTGAGTTTAATATCTATTTGATAAAAGTAAAGCATGCCAATATTTTCTTTCATGTAAAAAATTTACTTACCATGCATGGTGATCATCTGAAATTAAGTTTTGTAAGTGTAGTGGAAAAGTGCATGAAATACTGGAGGTAAAAAATACCTTCAATGTTTCATGTTGAATTCATAGCATCTATAATAATATGAGCTTAATTTCAATATAGCCTGTTGGTAAAAGGGTTAATGTCAGTTGTCATTCAGAGAGGATTTCAAAATTATTTTTTAAATGCTGAAAAGAATTTAAATGATAATTAACTGAGGGTTTTTTTTAAATTATGTTTTTCATGGCTGGGAGATCACATAAATAGAAATTATATATTACATCCTGTTAATCTGGAGAAAATGAGAAGGTTGTGTTCTTATCAGCTGTGCCATTCAGGAGGATGCTAATGGAAAAGAGGTGGAGAAAGGAAGAGGGGTATCAGGTTAGTCAGCGAGATCCGCTCAAACAATTCTGGTCAGCAAAGAGCTTGGCTGTTGTGCTCACACAGCCTGCATGACGTGTCAAAGAAGCCCATGTGCTCCTGTCCCTATGCACAACATGACCTTAGCATCAGGGATAGCATATGGGTGATGATACTAAGAACAGCCAACAGTTATCCAGCACTTACTATGTGCCATTCCTCTAAGTGCTTTACACGACTAACCAATGTGACCCCTCCCTGCCACAACACATATATGAGGTAGATAGTAACATCTCCATTTTATAGATAAGAAGGTGAGGCAAAGAGTAACTCAGTGATTTAGGGTACCAGGCAGTAAGGGGAAACGCTGGGATCCAAACCTAGATAATTTGTATCAGTCTGACCTCTTAAACAATGTATTATACAGATCTTCCTCATTCTGATGGGGTTACATCCTGACAAACCAATCCTAAATTGAAAATACACTTAATACTAACCTACTGAAATCATTGCTTAGCCCAGCCTACCTCAAATGTGCTCAGAATACTTACATTAGCCTGCAGTTGGGCAAAATCATTTAACACAAAGCCTGTATTACAATAAAATGTTGAGTATCTCATGTAATTTATTGAATACTGTTTTGAAAGTGAAAACAGAATGGTTGTGTGGGTATGGGATGGTTATAAGCGTATCAGTTGTTCACCCTGGTGACAGCGTGCCTGACTGGGAGCTGTGGCTGCTGCCCTGCCCAGCATCACAAGAGAGACTATCGTACCACATGTGGCTAGCCCAGGAAAAGATCAAAATTAAAAATTCAAAATACAGCTTCTACTAAATATGAATCACTTTCACATTATCCTATAGTTGAAAAATTAAGTTGTACCACTTTAAGTTGGAAACCATTTGTATACTGCTTCATATTTGGAAAAGAATCCCCAAATTAAAGGTTTTCAAGATTTGTGTCTATAGTCCAGGTTAAAATGAGGTATCTGATTCTTTTTCTTCACACCCTTTAAGTTATAATACAGCAATAACATGATGTCTATTTTTTAATCTTTCTGCCTGGATCTGACAAGAAGACATTCCAAATGAGGATCAAGAGAGAAAGAGTGTGGCGTAGTCACTGCAGAGAAAAATTTTGTACACACTTCCTAGTGTGTGATCTTGGGCAAATCACCAAAATGTTCTGAACTTAAGTTTTAGTATCCACAAAAGGATGACAACATTTACCCCACAAGATTAGACAATTAAATGAAGACTTTTCTGACCACCGATACAGATATGAACTGCACTATTCAGGTGTTCAGATGAGTGGACACTTTATGCATAACTTATGGGATTTTCAAGGGTCATTTTGACTTCAAGTAGGATTTTTGCCTTACCTGCTGACATCAGAATCCTTGCTTAAGATGCAACTCCATTGTAAGCCTTTGAGTGACAGTGGATCTAGTGTCTTCAGAGGATCTCCTCAGACTAGTTCTATAGTTGGGCTCAGGATGGCACACCCTAACTATGGAGATAAGTCTGATGGCTGCCCAGATCAAACAATAATATAATGCTTACTAATAAAATCTACAGTTGGGGCAGAATGGCAATGGAGAGCAGCAGAATTCCAAAAGAATTGCCAACTGGTCATCCAGCAGGTATTTTGTTTTCATTTACAAAGCAACAACCATAAACAATTTTTGTCAATCTGACACAATGGTTCATGTCAACATCTGGTTCTGACAACAATAAGAAATAATATTTCAAGGATTTCTGAGTACTTCATTTCAAAGTTTTATATTTACTATTTAGAATAACTCCTTGCAATAATTTTTAGGTATTATAAAATATTTTCAAAGGTAGTTAAGTTTAACCATGGTCAAAAAGAGGTAAAATAGCATTAAAATGAGTAGCATTGCATAAATATATAGAGGTAGGTAATCTTTGTAAGTGCTTTTACTTTGTAACCTAGATCTTAAAATCCAAGGAAAAGAATTGGATAAAATACAAAACTGCAAGGGAGATAAATGAGTAGTGAATTGTCTTAACTTTTATTTGACTATTTTCATTTACAGTTCTGGCACTGACACTTTTTTTAAAAAAAGATTTAAATTTTATGTAAAGATTGAACGTCAATAAAATAACTTAAAAAACATTTACATATACATCACTAAATCTCCATAAAATATACAATACTTTTGATACAACTATAGGCTACAATGACTTTGAAGGAAATGACACGTATTCATAATTGTAAGAGCTATCCCATGTGTCACATGTAGGAATAAATATTTATGTTGGATTTGCTAAGACATGTGGAGTATTAAACACTATATAACATGCACTCTCAGAAATTAAAATATACTTTTGAAAACATATTTTAAAAGCATAAAACTGTGTTTTCATTTAATCTAGATGTACATTAGAGCTTTTAAATAGAAATTTGAACATTTATTACAAATAAAAGATACTATAACATCAAGTGAGATATAGTCCAAAAGCTGCTAGGAACAAGTTTGGACATGTAGAATATAAATTTCAACTTTGGCTAGAGATAAGTATCATTTTTTTTAAACCTCAAATGAGAAGGAATAATGTTAAATTTGCTAAAATTTTAAAACTTGACAAAATATTGGTGGTTTTTAATTTTTAGTACTTGTAAGCTATATTTCTTTTTCCCATTTATATAGATATGATAAAATCAAATGCATGGACTTAACTGTCTAAAATCAAAACCTGAATATTACTGCTAAATGAAGGTATATATTTAACATTCCATAGACCAAATCACTCAAGTGCAACAGACTGTGTTTTATACATACAAAGTAAAGATTTATAAGAATTATATTGTTTTACACTCACAAGCAAATTATGAGATAAAATTCTTTCATGTACTTCTGAACATCATTAACACTTACAAAATAACTCTCTGATGATTATTGGCACATGAAAATCTCCTTCTCTAAGAGATGATGTTTAAGAGAGTTGGTAGCACTAAGCTGTTTGGCATTTTAAAATGATTGCTATTTCTAGAAAATAGCAGCAATATTGCTCACCCAGAAGAACTGAAAATTGATACATTGCTACAACCTGAATCACTTCATCAAATTAGCTTAACATTACTGTACATGAGGCTAAGAAAATGAATAGAAAGTGACAGAAAACAGGATGTTAAAACTAATGCAGAGAACAGTTCTGAGTCTTTTAATAGGAAGAAGCTACACATGAGCTGTAAATTTTACCCACAGTTCAATACATTTTGGTATAAAGCACATATTATGAATTCTCTGCTTCTGGCATGGTATGTCATTCTTTTACTCGTAGTTAGTGAAAATGTCTGAATTTGGCAACTTAAAACATGATACAACAACTGTATAAATGTCAGTTGTTAGGTACTTAGTATAATTTGAGATATTATAACTAAGAGAATAGTAAAAAAATCTGATTATAACAAAAATCTTATTTTATTGTTCTTAATTACTGTGCTGATGAAATAAAGTCAAAACAATTTTCTCACTCCCCTTACTGTATTACAGTATTTGTAAAATATATTAGTGTCATTAAACTAATGAGACTAGTGAGACTTTCTTAGATAACATGTGAAGAGTATTTTCTAGAATATCCTCCCCCCAAGCTCTATGGATTATTATAGTACATTTCAGTTTTACTTTCTGATATAAAAGGAAAAGGATAAGTTGTCAACTTATATTTTTCCTGTTAATTCTTTCTCTATATAACTGATTTTGAAATTATAGTAAACAATTTCTAAATTCTCTGCCTTAAAAGATTTCCCATTTTAGAGTGAATAACTTAAGAAATAATATTTAGACTCTTTTATATTAAAATGGTTCAGTGGTAAAATAAAAATATGGAAAGCACTTGATAGCATTACACTCATAGCATTTTCCATCTGGGAACTAACTACTGCATATGACTGGGAACAAAATTTCAAATGGAAATATTACCTTTTAAATCTAGTTTTAATTTAGATCTTTTACATATACATTAAAAATCATGTTTTGGGCAATTATTGACTAAGGTGCAACAATCAAAATTATAAGAAATTTTATATTTAAGAAAAATATTAATACCAAATCTTTAAAATCTATCTGACATCACATTCAGCCCTATGTGTTCAGATGCAGATGAAATGTTACATTCTCTTAAGTCTAGTGCAGATCTCACCAGCCATCCAGCTAAGCCTCAGTAAGGGTTATGACTGTCTTCCCTATATTTTCCTAAATCACAATATACCTCTATTAAATTTGCAGCATGTTTAGAAGGAAACATATAATTTCAGCTAAAAGCATGATTCTTAATGTGTTTTAATATGGTAGGTCAAATCATACCATATATAAATTGTTCTACAAAATATATATTTGATGATATTTCAAATGGAATGTATTCAAGTTGATAGTGGTAGCCAAAGATGTTTGATAACTTAAAAGGTGCATAATACTAAAAAACCTGCAAAATTCAAACATTTAATTTTTAATATACTATAAATGTTCACTGAATCTAAAAATAATACCCTAATTGTATAAGGTTCCTTTTCAAGTAGTTGTTATTAAAAAATTATAAATAATTCTTATACTGTGCCTCTCTGTCTTATACTTCAAAGATATGGAATATTATCTTTATCACTATATAAATAACAAGTAGTCCTTTATAGAAGGAATTGAGGAGAATAGAGGAAGAGAACTGTGGCTATTTTTCCCTGTTATTATGTGCATTTATGGATATAAAGTTGAAAACACCACTTGCTTATGTCAAGGAGAACAGGCTATGTTCTGCTTTAGGAAATAATGAGCCCAGGTGCTCCTTTAATAAAGTTACTGTGCATTCAGCTCAGCTGAGTGTAAGCATATAGTTAAGGCTATGTATACAATAAAGAGAAGAATTGAGGCAATTATTTGGATAAACCAGGAAAACAAACTTCTAAAGAGATCACTTTATGGGTCTAAATATTTTTTCTCCACATTATATTCTGATATATATTACCACACAATAGTTCATTTTCCGCTTCACTTTACCTGTGTGAAATATTATACAGATAAGAAATTTCTTATGGGAAAAGCAATATCGATAGAATAATAACTTTCTCTATCAAAGCACATCTGCTTTTCTGGGGAAAATCAAAATCAATATCCCCTTAGAAATCAATTGCCAAAGTGCCTAATTCAAGGAAAGAAGCTCTCTAATTTTTTTTAATTACATGAAATTATCAAAGGGAGATAACTCTTTTTTGGCTGAAGGATTTTTAGGTTTAGAGAATGAACCTCCTTGGCTACATTCTCAGCTGTGATCATTGTGATAAGAACAAGCAAGAGAGACCAAACCATCTCAGAGATTGGCAGAAACATTCTGAATTTAGAGACAGCCACTTTTTCACTCCAAAGAGTACCTTATTAGATATTTAGGGCTATTTTAAAATGCATCAAATGTACGCACTCTTAACTGACCACAGAAGAGTCATTCGTATTTCCACTGGAACTAGCAAGTAATTTTGTGAGTTATTTTGTACATACTATATAGTTCTTAACATACGAGTGAAAATTGGAGTTCATTGATGAATGAGCATAAAAACCAATGAACACTTTGAAAAGATATTGTAGAAATGTAGTAAGTCAACATTTCTTAAAGACGTATTGTATGAGAACCATTAATCTGTTCCAGTAGAAAATCCCAATTTTTAGACACGGAGGAAAAAAATCCAAGCCAAGCATGAGACAAAGGAAACACCCACAGACAAATCTATGTATCTTTTTACATAGAATGTCATGTAAAATGAGAAAGGGTGTGCAAAATAAAAACCAGTTTATGCTCTTAGAATTAAAAGAAAAAAAAGACGAGTATCGTAAGTAACAAAATGTGACAATTCCCTTAGGAAGAGTTAATAAAAAGTTAAGAAAAATAGAAGTCCCACTACTTAATTAAACAAACATCAGTAACAGCAGGATTATTTCTGCCACCGATTTTCTTCCTTCCTTTCTTGTTTCAGAAATTATTTGATTAAAAGAAGGGGAAAAATAGTCTGCTAGAAGTTATTTATATCACACAAATGAAGGCACAAATAGTAGGACTCCAGAGTGGATGAGTGAAGGCATGGTGAATATCAGGTGATTTTGGCATGAACAAAAACTGACCCTGAAACACAGTTGAAGATCTAGTGCTATTTTGTGTTTACAGTTGCACACCTAAGTGACTAACTCAGGGTTAAAAATCTTTAAGGTCCATAAAAATCTTTTCTTTCTTACTTTCTAGCAATAAAATATACTTATCAAAACTTGCTAGCTAATCTGTGCAAATGTATACTTCTCACTGATGCAAAAAATATGTAGGAAAATAAACCTTAAAAGACCTGCTTTTCATAATGTTCAAATGATCCTATACAGAGTCAGCTTCTGAAGAACTTTCCAGATTTGAATTGGAGAGAGAAACCAAAATGTGGGATCCAAAGGATATAAGGACAGCTGTGCCCCTGTAGGACGCACTTTTGAATTTGTTGATGAAAGCTTAAATGGAGTTTACTTTCTAATAGCTGATCACAGGTAAGCTCCGTGTCCTTAGGAGAATTTAGGGCCAACAGGCCATGCTTTGACAGAAAATACCCTTGGACCATACTTCAGAATCCTTTGCTGTAAGTATATCACATATATATGATTTGGCTAGATTAGCACTGACTCAATTGCCACTAATAATTATATATAGTCTTAGGAAAAAAGGATTATCACGGAAGTCACTGGGTACAATATTCATTTTAAACTATCTCAGGAAGGAATTATACACATTTGCTCAATAACTATTAGTTTAAAATCTCTGTAGATTTTTTTTTATATCTCTGCTTGTGAAAAAAAATGTCATTGTGATTGTATCTTCCTTGGAATCAAATATTCTAGAATATGAAGTCATTCAAAACTAGACTGTGGAAAGAACCAGATTAAAAGCAGGGCAGTGAGGTCACCAATTGCTGTTCTTCTCTCCCAAGTTTGTTTAAATGACTAAATATATCAGCAACTGACAATTATTCCACATCAGAAGCGTCATTGTCAGAAAGATGATAGTTACTTCCTTTCACCCGAATATATTCAATATATCTCCCTTCATCAGAATCTGAAGCACCACATGTACATAGCCTGTTATCAAAGAGTGATTCAATTTCCTCTAATTTTTTCCCTTTGGTCTCAGGAAGACAGCCGTAGATGAAAAGGAGACCCACAGCAGCGAATCCAGCATAGAGGAAGAAGGCTCCTGCAATGGGAAATAATATATATGTATAGGTTTACATTGGAAAGGGTACTTGATCTTAACTTTTCTTTCTGGTCAATCATGCATGACTGTGGTCTGAGATGGAACCAAAAAATTGCTTCCAGCCTCGTTTATTCTAATTGTTCTAATGCTGTGAATATAATGCAATTTGTCTTTCTAAACTCAAGTCATGTAATCAAACTCAAGAAGAATGACAGACCAGGCTCAGATGTAACTTCTGCTTTGAAGTCTTTCCTCACTTCCCTGGTTAGAGTTAATTGTGTTTTCATGAAACTCTGCTGAGGTAAAGTGGTATATAACAACCAAGAAGTATTATAATTATGTGAATATATTTGTCTGTCTTGTCTACTAGACTGGAGGCACTTTGAGGGAGAAATTAACTTCTCATTTGTCTTGTATTTCCAGAACCACATTCAATGACGATATTGCTGAATTCATGGGTCAATGCCCAAAGTATGGGAGTCAACTTTGAGTTTTCTCTTACTCTCACACCCAATACCCACTCTGTTAGAAAATCCTGTTGGATCTACCTTCAATCACAATCCAAAGATGACCACCTCTCACCATTCCTGGATATCTCTGGTCTTAAAAGACAAATGGCTGGAGAAAGGATATCAGATTGGGAGTTGGAAGATCTGGTTTAAGTCTTGCTATGTGACTTCCAGATAGTCATTTAACCTCCTCCCTGGACCTCAGTTTCCTCATTAAGTAAAATAAGATCATTTCTCAGCTCCTATTTAAATTTATGGTTTAAATTATAATTCTGTAGGTTTTACAACCCAAATCAGGACCAGGTATAGGAAAGATGGTTATGAGATGCTTGAGGAGGAGACCAGCAAAAGTGGTCTCCTCAATGACAGAGTCTATGGCTTGTCTTTGGGTTCCTAGCACAGTGCGGACACATTGGAGTGTTTAGAGAATGAACGTTCTCTTGTTGACTGCCAGATGGAACACACTGGGTAGCAGATCTGAAACAAAGGGCTATACTAGACATCATGAAGACATATTTGAAAGTCAAGCTATAAGCTAAATAGTACAGCAATTAAAGAACTGAATAGTATTTCTCAGTTCTGCTGAATCATTACAGAATATGGAAAAACATTACTAAAACTACTTTCTTAAAGTAGTTTTTAGGCCTATAAAGTAGTTTAGTAGGCCTATAAGTAACCATTTCAGTACTATCTACAGAAACATTTCTTGGGAAGACTCAAGGAAAACTACAGAGGAAAAATGCTGCTGAATTGGCCACTCCAAAGAATCTGCTCTTTGGAATGAGGAGCCATGAGAAAATAAAAGGGAAACAGAGGTAAACTATGAGACATTAGGAAAAATATGAAAGGGCTGACTAAACCAAGACATAATTTGTTAGATTAAATCATCAGAAGCTATATAATTCTTAAGGAGTGGGACCTGCATAAATCAAATTCTTTCTTTAATAAAAATACAATTCCATTTACAAATATAAATAAATAAAATTACTTCATTTCAGTGTGGTTTACATTAAACACTTACTACAAGTTTATATATTTTTATGTCATACTTGATAAATAATCAGAAAATAATAATAGGTCATCTGGAATGAATAGCTGAGTGTTATAGTGAGAGAAAGGCACCATGTCTCTGTAGAGAGTGTAGGTCTGAAAGTCACAAAGTGATGCAGGCTGAATCCTTGAGCAGTTTCTTGAATTGTCTTGACCTTAGTTTCCTGATCTGACAGGGAAAATAAATTCTGCCTGGCTAAACTGCAACGAATAGAAACAATGTATGTTATAGTCCTATTAGAATTTTGGATGTTAGTTGCTCAAAAGAGTGATAGACAGCATTATTAAATTCTACTAAATGACTAGGGAAGAACAGTTGCTAGTAAGATCAGCATGACTAATAAATTGGTAATGTTTTCATCTAAAGGGTGATACTGACATGCTAGCTCTTGGAGAATGTGGAATTTTGAGAAAAAAATGATAGGAGATGAAGTCCTGTGTTCTGAATACAGATAAACAAAATTGTGGACATAAGAAGAGAAATGGAATCTTCAGTGGGGAGGGGTAAAGAAAGGATGGTAATCATGTTGATAATACAGAAAAAAATAAGTGTGGAGGGCAAAACATTTTAGACCAAATCAGGACACTAAACTCTAAAGTATCTAACAGAGTAAATATAGTCTGGCTTTATAAAATATAATATTGAGAAATATTCATCATCTTTCACAATTTAGGTGCAGTGGCATGATTAGAAGTAACAAATCAAATCTGTTAGCACTAAACTCATACAGTCAAAAACAATTAGATGGATTATGAAGATTCTTAAAGGCCATGAAGTTTCTTGTGTGTGAACCAGATTCCCAAAGCCAAATAACATTAAGGAAATTCTATTCCTTTTATAAAAATCTGAGTAATCTAAAGAAGGCAAATGTCAAAATTGCGTACATGGGCTTCACTGGTGAGACCTGTGGTTAAGCCACAGAGGTGAGGTGTAGGCAGGCCTGGGAGGCTGTGACCTGCTCCATGTAATGGGCAAGTCAATTATGTAACTTACTTTCTTAATTATGCCCCCTTGGAATGAAAATGAAAAAAAAAGTCTGTAACAAGTCTGTCAGGATTGTTAAAGAGTGCAGATATTCCTCAGCTTTATTCTAAAGGAAATAAATCTTATTAGAATCCTATATTAAGTTTCAGATTAAAACAAATATTTAATTAAATCATATAAAATGAGGAATTAAAGACCATGTTTGATTGAATTTCAGTACTTCAACACAGGAACTTTAATAATAATGCTCACCAAGGGATCTATTTAGTCACATGTGTTATAAATAAAGTGATATACTGGTGACATTTTAATGATAATTTTTAGTAATAAACATTACTGAATGGGGTCCAAGGCATACCTTTCTAGGCAGTATAGTTTAGGAAGGAATCAAAACCTGAGGTCTCCAGAATGGCCGTCATCAAAAAGTCTACAAACAATAAATGCTGGAGAGGGTGTGGAGAAAAGGGAACCTTCCTGCACTGTTGGTGGGAATGTAAATTGATACAGCCACTATGGAGAACAGTATGGAGGTTCCTTAAAAAACTAAAAATATAACTACCATACGACCCAGCAATCCCACTACTGGGCATATACCCTGAGAAAACCATAACTCAAAAAACGTTATGTACCACAATGTGCATTGCAGCGCTATTTACAATAGCCAGGACATGGAAGCAACCTAAGTGTCCATTGACAGATGAATGGATAAAGAAGATGTGGCATGTATATACAATGGAATATTACTCAGCCATAAAAAGAAATGAAATTGAGTTATTTGTAGTGAGGTGGATGGACCTACAGTCTGCCAAACAGAGTTTAGTAAGTCAGAAAGAGAAAAACAAATACTGTATGCTAACACATATATATGGAATCTAAAAAAAAAAAGGTTCTAAAGAACCTAGGGGCAGGACAGGAATAAAGATGCAGATGTAGAGAATGGACTTGAGGACACGGGGAGGGGGAAGGGTAAGCTGGGATGAAGTGAGAGAGTGGCATGGACATATATACACTACTAAATGTAGAATGGATGGCTGGTGGGAAGCAGCTGCATAGCACAGGGAGATCAGCTCGGTGCTTTGTGATCACCTAGAGGGTTGGGATAGGGAGAATGGGAGGGAGACGTAAGAGGGAGGGGATATGGGGATATGTGTATACGTATGGCTGATTCACTTTGTTATACAGCAGAAGCTAACGCACCATTGTAGAGCAATTATACTTCAATAAAGATGTTGGAAAACAAACAAACAAACAAAAAAAAACTTGAGGTCTTATGAAACAATAAAAAAGGAAGTAAAAGAAGACATGAATATTTCCAGAGAAATACATCGTTATGGTGCATATTTGTTAAATCAGTAATATAAACATATACCTTACATAAATCAGTAACCTATAGATTAAAATACAGAGCAGTAAACAGAGAAAATCTAACCTGAGCTGAGATATTGTTCCACTAGTGAGGACCTAATGGACAGTGTGCTGACATGATAGAAGCTTGGCTTAATGCAAAGCAAAAAGCTTCTTCTAAGGAGATATTTTTGAAAGTAGCCTGGCTATGCCATATTTAAATTTTGTTTCTGTTGCCTCATGTTTTTCTGACAGAATTTATTCAAGGAAGAGGTGCTTTGCTATCAAAAGTCTTACCACATAGACTTTTATTATTTGGTCTATGACTTTCTATTAAAAAATGCTTTCTCAAGATATTAGTCTATATTTAGGTCTTCAAATATTTACATGTTCTTAAGAATCAGAAAATATGGATAAATATTTATTGTGTTCATATTTATGTTGTGAGGAAGATAAGCTTACAAATTTATGTAAAACATTTTAATTGGCAAATGGGATAAGGCTGAATATACTAAATATATATCCAGTTTAAAATGCCAGTGCGTTCCCTTTCCAAGAAAATAAATATTTCTAAATGTCCCAAATGGTGATCGGCAGAGAGAGGAGTTTTATAAAGATAAAAAAAGCATTAGATAAATAGTTTTAAATAAAAGTAAATATCAATTCAGCATGTTCAGAAGAGAGGAGGAATAGACTTTTATAATGTTTCCTCATATTCACCATTCAGCCAAAAGTTCATCTGTGTATTTATTCATTTGACAAATACTTCTGAGTGCTTATTAAGTGAATAGGATGCCCTGGAGGGCACTGGGAATATAATGGTGAACAAAGCATAATCCTGGTCTAAGCGCAAGGGATTTATGGTCCAGTAGTGAGGGGTGGGGTAGGGGAGCTGACAAATAAACCTGTTCTTACAAAAAGGAATTATAAGTAGCCAGAACATGGGATGAGGTGAGATGAGGTAAGAGATGGGGGAGGGGATCAGAGAATGGTCTAAGCAATAGGCATTCAATATACAATCACAGAGGCTCATGAGAAGATTAGATTGAAAACCTCCTATTTCATCACCTAGAATCCAATCACAGCTATACACTCATAAAATGAAGAAATCCTCTTGCTAAAAAGCCAAAATCATTTCATTTTAGCAAAAATAAACTTGAAGTAGCTTCCCAAAGTTTTTTCCTAACTCAGTCACTTCTCAAGATTGTTTTCTTTGAATTACGGTCTCCACACATTTTCACTTGAACACTTCTGCCACATTTATAGTTTTGGCAGTGGTAAGCACTGGTCTCAGTGGATCCTGAAATGCTTTGGCCTGAACAGCACAGATGATAGAGTGGAAGGCATAACTCATAGCACAACATTTGGGGGAGCTACTTTAACACTACTTCCACTCTTGGATACCACTTCATCCTGTTATGAGACATCTTCAAGCATTAGCCCTAGACTCCTGCAGTTTTCTACCATTCTCTGTTTATGTTTTTTCATTAAACTAAAAGCCTTGTTGTTTAGATTTCCAACTGGGGAGATGGGTGGGAGATGTTTGGGTTTGAAGTGTAGGTGGGTGGGTGAAGGCTATAAGCAATACTGCTTAGGAAAGGAGAGTTCCTCTTATTTTTTCCCAGAAACATTTCCAAGGGCTGTGGGGAATAAGAAAGCCATATAGAGACATTTATAATAGCAAAAATATAACCATCTAATCTTTCAATCACAAATGATAGCATATCTAAAAATAGAGTAAGAAAATAAAAATGAAACTATAGCTGGAAAAAATATTCTCTTACCATAGTATGTAAGATACTCTGCTGTGTGTAAAAATGTCAATGAAACCAGAACGTTGAAAATCCAATTTATTCCAGATGAACATGCATTTCCTGTACTTCTTGCCCAAAGGGGATATATTTCAGAATTCACAGTCCAAGGCATTGGTCCCATTCCTGAGAAATACAAAATGAATTTCAGTAAATGTAGTAAGAAATTTAAAAGAGTAGTTTTTTTCCTTTAAATAGAGACACTTTAATTAACATAACAATAATAACAACAAAGCCTTTGTTTACCAGGTGCGAAGAAAACAAGATATAAAATAAGGCCCAGAAGTGCAGTCCAGGAGTATGGAGTAGGGCAGAAATTGTAAGCCCAAAATACTTCTTCTGTTTTGAATTTGGTTTCATTTTCACACCTGAAAAATAATGCAATATAAATATTAACTTAGGGTTTTAGGGTATAGTTGCAGAAATTCAGTGTGATCATCTAGAAGGTATTTGGAAGTTCCTTAATGTCATTAAGGAAAAGAATCCAAGATGTTTCTCTTGAAAAAAAATTTAAGATTTAAATAGGAGGATTAGATATGTAAGCTCACATAAAACTTTTTAGAGCTGAATATAATTCAAGAACAACAACACATTGTGCATTCAACTCAACAGCAAAAAAACAATCCGAATGAAAAATGGGCAGAGGATCTGAATAGACATTTTTCGAAATAAGACATACAGATGGCCAACAAACACATGAAAAGGTGCACAACATCACTATTCATCAGGTAAATGCAAATCAAAACCACAACGAGATATCGTCTAACATCTGTTAGAATGACTATCATCAAAAAGACAAGAAATAAAAAGTGTTGGCGAGGATGTGGAGAGAAGGGAACCCTCATGCATTGTTGGTGTGAATGTAAATTGGTGCAGCCACTATGGAAAACAGCGTGGAGATTCTTCAAAAACTTAAAAATAGAACTACCATACGATCCAGCAATTCTACTTCTGGGTATTTTTCAGAAGTAAACAAAAACACTAACTTGAAAAAATATCTGCACTCCCATGTTCACAGCAGCATTATTTTCAATAGCCGAGACATGGAAACAACCTAAGTATCCATCAATGGATGAATGGATAAAGAAAAATGTGGTGTATATATATAGTATACACACATATATAGTATTCAGCCATTAAAAGATGGAAATCTTGCCATTTGAGACAACATGGATGGACCTTGAGGGCATTATGCTTAGTGAAATAAATCAGAAAAAGACAAATACTATATGATCTCACTTATATGTGTAATCCTAAAAAAAACAAAAACAAAAAAGAGCTCATAGATACAGAGAACAGATTGGTGGTTGCCAGGGGTGAGGGGTAATGTGAGGTGAAAATGGGTCAAAAGGTACAAATTTCCAGTTATATAATAAATGAGTCATGAGGATGTAATATATGCCATGGTAGCTATAGTTAATAATACTGTATTGCACAAGAGAGTAGATCTTAAAAGTTATCATAAGAAATAAAATGTAAATATGTGTGGTGACGGATGTTAGCTAGACTTATTGTGTTGATTGCCCAATATATTCAAATATTGAATCATTGTGTTGTACACCTGAAAGTAATATAATGTTGTATACGTAAAAATATACCTAAAAAAAAATTGTGTTTCATACCCATTTCATACGTCAGACATGATTTTCAGTTAGTCCTTGAAGGCTGCAGCAACAGTTTAAAACCACTGAGAGTAAGTAGGTTGTGGTAGAAAGCTTTAGATTTTGCAGTTAGGACAAGATTCAAATTTCAGAACCAGATTTTTTTCATCTGTAAAATGGGGTATAATGCCTAACAGGTAATTTTAGGGATTAGAAGGGTCACCTGGAAAGGGGTGATAGGGAAACGTGGGCAGGGAGCAATGCTTATTTCTTATTCAAACTAACCCTTTACTTTCCTGCTGTGTGTACTTGCTTCTCTATCAGTCACTCCCTGCTGACTTTGCTTCCTAGTTCTAGACTGATTCTCAAGTTGAACTCTCAATTCTTTACCTTAATTGAAATCTGAATTGCACCTGAAGTCATGATCAGCCTGAAAAACTTTCTTATCCTTTACTGTCATTTTTTTAGGCTATTGTTTTCTCTCTACCAACCTCTATTTTTGAACTTTGACATCTAAGCCCTGTTATTATTGCTGTGTTTATGACCTCCATCGTAACACCCCATCTGACTTGATGCCTGGTCAGTCATCTTCTCCATCCCTCTCATCCTCTGTCACATTCATTTATGTCTACTTCTGGCCTGTCTGATAACTTGGCTTCATAGTTCCTTATTTAACCTCTGAAACTGTGGAAAGGGCAATATAATTAGCTTGATTTGGGACTATTTTACTTCAAAATTTTACTGTTTTACTTCTCAAACTTAGAGCATTCCATTTCTGATTACAAGCACTTTATTTCTTCATTTCTGGTAGCTTGTTCCACACCCAAATTACAATCTTTAGATTCTACATTCCTCTCAGTATTCATTCACATCACTGTTTAGACCATGCCAATACTGTCTTCGCTGACCTCTAGAATCCATCTTTCATTCCTCCATGCTTGCCTGTCATTCTCACAGTTTCAGTTCCCAACCCTGAGTGGGACCATTAACTTCCTTTAATAACTGCTTTTCAGAAGCTGGGCAAAATTATGAAACCATGCTGCTGAGTTCTATTAAAAGTTCATGCTATTTCTTCTCAGTTGGGTTCCTAATTATGCTTATTTTTATCCTTTATTGTCTTCTCTACTGAATTTTCTGCTTATTTCAGAGTAGACATTGAATAAACTTTTTGTCAACTGTTGCCTCAATTAATTAAAATATTTCTTACTATCCTCTAGTCATGAAATCTTTCCCTCTCTTTCTGGGTATGAAGAACTTGCCTCCATCTTTAACACAATTGAGGACTTTCAATTTGAATACGCTCAGTTTTTCTCTACTGGACCTCTACTTTTCTATATTTTATTTTAGATTCTTCTCCTACCTAGAATGGTAACATGTCCCTTTCTAAGGTCTGCCCTTCCTATTAGTGGTCCTGCATCTCATTCTCCTTCTGTCTCCTCTGGGGTCATGTTCCATCAGTAGTCAATTCTCTTTATGCTATCTTTAGTTTCTTCCTACTTGAGCCTACCCTTCTGTTTACAACACAAAAAATTACTCCTATTAAAATCTTTCATCCCTCTCATATTACTACTACTAGCTCATCTGAAATTACAAAGAAGTTTATACTAGTGAGCTCTGTATCCTTACTATCCACTCTTTCCTACACAAGCCCATTTCCCCACCTACTCAGACACCTGCCCGATTCTTACTCAGTCTCTGTTTTTTTCCAAATCTGCTCACCCCAGAATCGATGACCTCCTAATCCCCAAATGCACTTATCTTGCCTTAATTCTGAGGCTCTTTGATTACCCTGTGGTGGTTGATATTGCTGAAAACCCTCCTTCCTTCTCTTTCCCCTTTGCTTTTATATCTATATATGCATCTCAACTCTCTGATACATATGTCTTCATTGCTTTTTAAAATGCCTCTTCCTCCCCTCAGCCTCTAAACATAGGTGTTCTCTAAGGTTCTGGTTTGGAGCTTATACCCTCTCCCTTAATCATCTCATCTAATTTTAGGGACTTTTGATCTCCACATGGATGCTCCCTGACAGGGAGCTTAGCCTTGACCTTTTCCTCAAGCTCCATTTAATAGAATTTATATATCTGCTGAATATCCATATCTAGATTTCCTGCTAGGGCTACAATGGAATGCATTGTCTACTCCAGGAGGTAGAGTGAGGCTGTTCTGAGTTCAACTCATGACTCTACCACTTATAAGCTCATTCATTCAAAAATTTATATAATGAACACTTTTTTATGTGTCAGACATTAGAGATAGATAGAGCTATGAACAAAATAACCCTTTGCACTTATGGAAACGAGGGTTTAGTGGGCACAGGCACAGTCCTGTTTTCTGATCTGTAAAATAGGGGAAAGGACTATTTTCATAGGCTGTTGGCAACATTAAATGTGATTATGCATGCTGAGTGCTTAGCACACTGCCTGGCATGTAGTGTACGCACAATAAATATTACTTTAATAGTGCTTCTCACGACGTTTCTCTGAGTTGAAATGGAGTTGAAAATAGTTGAAATCTTGGAGTTATCGTCAATATTTTCTTATCCATCTCTCTTTAAATTCTCTATACTTTTAGGTCCAAGTAAAGAAGGGTGGCCACGGCTATGAGCTCTGGGACTGCCATCCTACTTTCAAATCTAGGTTAGGACACTCAGATTTGAAGCTCATATGTATGTGATCTAGGCACTTAACTTTTAAAAGCCTGTATCCCCACCTGTGAAATAAGGATTTTCTTGGCACCTACGTCAAAGAGATATTTTGAGGCATATATGAGTTAATGTATGCAAAGAATTTCAAAAGAAATCATAATTATATTTCCTAGATGTAATTTCTTGAATCTAACTCTTCCTCTCTATGTGCATTCATACCACCCTAATTCAGACTCTTGAGTGTTTGTTTCACCAACTGTATCTGTCTGTGGCAGACTCTAGAGTAGACACTCTATGACCCATGTTTCCTGATGTTCACGCTCTTGGATCATCCTCTCCCCTTAAGTGTGGGGGTGACCTTTGACTTGTTGGTTAGAAACCAACAGAATATGGCAAAAGTGACAGGACACATGTGATTAAGATTACAATGCTATTTAGCTGAAGTCTCTCACTCCCTTGCTGGCTTTCAAAAAGCAAGCTGCCACGTTATGGAATGCCAGTGTTGGAATGCTCATGGCAAGAACTGAGAGAAGTCTTTAGGAGCTGAGGGTAGCCTTTGGTTGACAGCTAGCAAGAAACTGAGTCCTTGATACAAAAGTTACTGAATTCTGCTAACAAAAACTAATCCTTTCCTAGTTGAGCCTCAGATGAAATCACAGCCCCAGTCAACACTTTGATTGTAGCCTTGTGAGACCCTAAGCAGAGGACCTAGCTAAGCTGTGCCTAGACTCCTGACCCACAGAAACTGATATCATAAATGTTGGTTGTTTTAAGCTGTTAAGTTTGTGGTAACTTTGTTATGCAGCAATAGAAAACAAATACAGTTTCTGAATTATTTTTCCTGCTTCTAGCATTCCTTTCTTCAAACTACTACCCCATCAAGTTGAGCTCTTTAGAGCATTGTTCTTGCCACCTCATTGCTCAAAAATCCTCATCCTCCTTATTCCAAATGCCTATGAAATGGGGCCTGCAAAATTTGGCTGTAGCCTACTTTATCCGGTACTGTTGTATACAATCTCTTTCTCCAACTAAACTAAACTACTTATTTTCTGAACCTACCTTCCAGACCCAGCATCTTCTACGCATGCCATTTCCTCTAACTGAAAGCAAATTCTCACTCCTGATCTCCACCATCAAAATCTACCTCAGTCCTCAAGGCTAGTACAGATGCCACCCATTCACCTGTCTGAAATATTCTCTCCCTCCTCTCAATACCTTTTCATTTTCCTCATCTATATTGTTATCACATAGTGCTCTGTATTATGCTGTCTGAATATACTCCCTCTTCTACTGTCCTGAGCTCTCATTCTAGGCAGCATAGCACAAAGGTTAAGGACATAGGGTCTAGAGTCAGGCTGCATGGTTTTGAATCTCAGTTCTGCCATGTACCCACTGTTTAACTTTGGGCAAGTTACTTAACCTCTTTGTACCTTGGTTTTCTAATCCGTAAAATGAGAGTCCCTAATAATAGACTTGTTACAAAGATTAATTGCTCAGCACAAAGAAAGCAAGTTATCTAAGTGTTTGCCAAAGAATAGTCATTTTTGTGTCTCCCGTCTAAAAATCTCAACCTCTAGTCCATAATAGTACTCTGTATAGAGAAAAATGCTCATTGAATGATGAATGAAGCATACATTTGTTTAATAGTGAGTAGTAAACAGCATTAGAAATCCCCTGATCAATAATCCTCCACCTTCACTTCCCACTAGTCAAATAGTCTTTTGGGTTGTGAACATCTTAAAGTGAGAAAATAGGATAGAAAGTGGGAGAGGGGAGGGGAATGATGGGAGAAAGGGATGGAGAGGGAAGAAAGGGAAAAGACAGGCTACTGTGGAGGGAAATGCTTACAAATAATCAAATCACTAAAATTCACTGAAAAATTCTATTTACTATTTACACTGATTAGTATCAAAGTTCCTTGTATGATTGCTTGCTGGAACAATGGAAAGCAGGATATTTTCAGGTAGACTCTGTGCTTGCTGTGATGTAGCTTTTAACCATCTGGACACACACATTTATATGCATAAAAGGCTAACGCCTCTTCATCCTCATGCTGATTTTAGGAAAGCACTGCAGGCATGGACCTGGCAGAGTTACATACCCAGCAATACGTAGACAGCTAATGACTAAGAATGTGACATCACACATGACCTTCAAAATATAAATGCTAGAAATTCCAACTAAAAAATAAAAAATGTATATTCCAAGTGTTATTGCAAAATACCCTCATGTTTTCCTGGCTTAGTGACTGCTGGTGGAAGAACACAATGCTCTGGGGAAAGAACAAAAATACTCTGACATCAGTGTGTGGGTTGGGATAAGAAAAAGTCATGCTCTCTGATAGGGCGCCTTCTCACCACATCCTAGAGCAAAACCAGAAAATATTACAATAATGGCAGCTGTGCAGATAGTGCTGCAGTGGACAAAGCAGAAAAATCATATGCAAACAGGCAAAATAGGTCTCATTTTGGCAGAGTGACAGAACTACTCTTTACTAGCAGACTAGACTAACACCTGATATGTAGACCAAAAAAATGATTAGTTCCCTGTTTCAGCCATGGAGCCCACAGTGCTTCCCTTAATAATGCGTCTAGAAATTAACAGCCTTCTTTGAAGGTAGAACAATCCTCCCTTGCCTACTCAACACCCACCCCAAAATCAGTTCATACATAGAGCTATTTCTGCCTATTTTTTGGTGTTACTTCTCCATCAGATCTCTAAAGAGTTTTGAACCAAAGAAATAACCAAAGGAACTAAGTGGTGCAATTGCTCTTGCCACAATTAACCATAAGGAACTTATTCTTTGCTTCCTACACAGGACATGCTTTTTGTTTTGTTCCTTTATTTACTATGATGAAATTATTTAAGTGTTTCATGTTCATATATGGGGGATGGGTGAAAATACAACTTGTATGTATAGCACAAAACTTCTAATTTTATCTATCTAATCCTAATCATTGAGAAACCTACAGAACTTTGCCACCTTCCCAAAAGAGTTTATAAAAGACCTGGGGTTTTGGAGAAGGGAAGGGACAGGTTACTACGATTTGTGTGACACATCTACCATTCTTCTACTGGGTTTACTGCACACGCTTTACTTGTCAATTCATTACGTAGAAGTGTGATTGAAGCATGATTTCATCTCCAATTCCTGACGCAGGACTGTGGTTTCTTTGAACAAGATCATTAAGCTATCTCCTCAAAACCAAATGGATACTGCTAAGGGTTAAATTTAATAGTTCTTTATCTATAGGAATTTATGATCTGATTACACATTTATAGTCTGATGTTGGTGGTAGAGAGGTACCTAGAAAAGGATAAAGTATCTCCCCAGGAAAGGACACCTTCACTTTTGTCTGAGGAGAAATAAAGAAACACAATGCCAATCAATCAGAGGACTAGGATGATATAAATTTATAAATAACCCTAGCCATGAGAAATTTCAACTCAGCAAAGCAACCAGAAAAAGTTACTCTTACAAACCTGAATCATTACTACTCAGACATTGTAATTTCTGTTCACTAGTATAATTCCTGTATAATAAACTAACATGAAATAAACTTATGTCAAGCATAAGTTGAACTGCAACATAGCATTTAAACTCTAACATATCTGTAGTTGAATAATTTTAGGAAAGTATGGCTCCCGAGCTTGCAGTATGCAGACCATGATGAACATCTTGGCCTTGGATAATTTTCTATTGTCAAGCCTTTTCCCCTGTTTTCATGTTTTACGTTTTTCCTGCAGAGGACTGTCACATAAAGGCAAGTTGAAAAAAATCACCTCTTTTGCTAATTACTATTATTTTCTGGTGAAAATAAAACCTTTAGAATTATTGAGATGATTAAACATGGACATCAGTAAATTTCAAAAGCACTAGAAATTTGTAACTAAAAGCCATTTTTATTGAATAATAAAGAATTAATAAAGTTTTATTTATATATAAATCACTGAATATAAACCATATACCAGTATGTTGGCTAGCTTACATGTCCTAAATATGTGAAAAAGATGGACAGAATATGAGTGGGCAAGCAAATGAAAATAATAATAATACTTAAAGCTGATGAAGATACAGTGGTATTGGTATAGTCTCTAATTCTGGTAAGAATTTAAGTTAGTATAACTTCCTCTTGGGATGAAATCTGGCAGTTTTATGTAAGAATAGTCACACCCAAATATTCCTGACCCAAAGTTTCATTCCTAAAATTTATCCTTAGAAAATGATCTAAATGGAAAAATATTATATGCTGAAAGATATACTTTCACTGTACTTTTATTTATCGCAAGCATAACATAGTTAAATAATTAGAAAAATTGCAGATATACTACAATGGAGGGTAGTTAAGTCAATTAAGGTACCACAACTGAATAGCATAAAGGAGCCATTAAAATAATAATTATAAAGTAAGCTGGGCCAAGCCACAAAGGATGGTCTGGGTTTGAAGATTGGTCAAAATGTCTTAGATTTAACTTCAGTTACTTTCATTTTGGTATCAAACTGGCAAACAAACAGTACAATGGATGCACAACTAAGGACCCAAGTAAGAGGACATGGTCCCCTGTTGCCTGTCTGGCCCCTCCCAGACTTGTCTCTGAAGTTCTGTGCTCAATGTAGAGTAAAGAGTCTGCCAAGTCAGAGGAGCCCTGAACTCTGCCTTGGAGAGAGCTCACATTAGCATTCAGGGTTCAACCCCATTTCTGTGTAAGAAAAATTTTCCACTGTATTACTTAATAAGAAAATACTTCATTCTTTTTCTTACTGCATCATCACACCTACAGCCAGCCTGGTCATGGTCTACTTTGTAAAGATTACCTGGCAACATGGAAAATGCCATGAAGTTGGCAGTATAGGGGATATCAAACTCAAAATATTATCTAGGATATAAGGTTATATGGGTAAGAGTAAATGGAAACATGGAAAATTGGGGGGAAAGTAAATCTATTAAGATGATGATTGTTTTCACTTTTAAATTTATAGTTGTGATAGCGTCACTCTGACAAGGTGGGAAAACCTTTAGTGACTCATAGACAACTAATCTTGGGATTCTTCTTCCATTTTTTTTCACTCTAAAATTTTTCCCATAGTAAAGGCAGACATTAAAGTTATTAGCTATTCTTCTGCTTCGACTGGCACTGAAAGGAAGGGAAATCTTGCCTTTGAATTACATACCTTCTCCATCACGCTGTTACCCAAAAGGGTTCAAAAGCTTTGGTTTGCATATTTATATGCCATAGTCATCACTACACTGCTTCCCTTCTCAGGAGTCTCACGGGGCCTGCCTCTATCCACAGCTTAGGGGTCTCCCATGTGCAAATGGTAATGCTCTGTCCCACAAACTGCCTGCCTAGCTCTAACTATGTTTGACACCAAGGCTGTCAATAGCCTTGGCATAGGGTGGATGCTTTATACCAGAGAATGTTGAGAAACGATTTATATTTTCTCTCTCTCAGGAAGTCAGAATATGAAATATCTGAAGAGGATAGAGCAATACAGAAGTGGAAAGACTCAGAGAGAGAAGAATAGGCAGAGGTCATAAGAAGGGTCATGTAGCTGATAGCCATGGGGGACGTGCAGAAGAGAGAGGCCAAGAGCAGACAGCTACCAGTCTGATGATTAGTATTCTAGATATCCATGAAGCAGAGCTGGGTAGAAGTTGAGACTTTTTTCTTTCTCATTTCCCCCCTTACTTTTCTATGCAACTTTACCATACAACTTCCATTAACTGAGGAAATCAAGTGTCTCTGTTCTTCTCAACATGAGAAGTTCTAACAAGATAAAGGCTAAGTTCTATGATAGAGTACTGATCCTGATTCTAAATCTATAAAATTCCACAGGTCCTCAAAAGAGTGTACAGAGTGTATCACAATGGCCATACAGATCCATTCCTGCAACAAGGTTTTTTCAAACATCACAACATTTCCCCATGTAGTCACTGTGGGAGGTGCTACACTTATTCCAATTATGCTGTATTATATTGCTCATATTTTCTAGAATTCCTTTGGGAATCATATTCAGAATCTGCTTCTTTTGTCAGTCAAGAAAATCAACCTTATTTTTTTTTTTCTTTTACTTTCTACTTCAGGCTCTCTTCCTTTCCTTTCCTTCCCTCTTTCTTTTATTTCTTGCCATTGTGAGGCAATCATGAGGAATTCTGAAGTACTGGGTGGAAAGAAGAGACTGAACCAATGGAGTGGAGGTAGGTAAACAGTGTAATGGAAATAACAGCAACAAACACAGAGAAAAAGTGCATTTGTGTATTATGGGCTCTAGAACAGTGAGAAATGAGAGGGATGATGCTAAATGGGGTTTGCTGAAGGCACCCTTCTCCAATCATCAGTATATAAGCTGATAGCCACTTGTTGTGATATCTTAAATGATGTTCATTACCTGGCACAATGTATACATTCGTCAAATAAATGAATGAAGAAAAGGCTTAATGTGTTCAATAGAGTTATTCTGCTGGTTACTACTGATTTAATAATTTAATAACAATTTAATAATCTTTTAATAATTAAAAACAAATTTTCAAATAAAAAATACTAAAGCAAGTAAAATTAGTAATACAATTTATATATTATATATATAAAGGGTTAGGATTGGTCCTCATGTGATTGTGCTGTGACAAGAATCTCAGGATGGGGAGTTATACCACCCCTCTCAAGTTTCAATCAGAGACTTGAGGTTTTTCCACACTGAAGGGTTCTCTCTCCTACCTGACTTCTTTTACTGCTCCCGTTTTACTTGGGGACCTTTCTCCAGTGAGGACACAGCACCTCTATCTTCCTTCTTCCTTCCCTGGGCTTCACAGGCCAGTACTCAGTACAACATTTTACACATAAGCAATGCTCAATTAATGTTTGTTAAATAAAACAATAAAAATAATTTAATCAGTTCCCATTAAGCTGGTCTTTGATCATCTGACACTCATTTCTTATATTGTAATTTAATTTCACCAATTAAATTACAATACTATTTTATAATTATATTGTAAGCATTAGAGAAGACAGATATATTTGTCATTAAAATTTTTTTAAATTCTAAGAAGGTTATTGCTACTTACTTAAAAGAGTTATTGCCTGTGGTAGTACATGTTTCCATACCATAGGCATTGCAAAATCCATCTGTATCATTTCAAACCACACCAAGACTCTGATCTGATTTTCTTTCCACTGCAAGAATGTTTGCACAGGATCCCTCACTTGTTTTTATTTGCAGGTGCATGGGAATGAATGTAGCTGATATTGCTGTAGGCTATCTTGTTACAAACAATGGTATAATTTGTTCTTGGATTCTTTTCAATCCATGCTACAGCTGCCTTCCATCAAGTGTGAGTTCTATGGCTTCTTTATGAAAATTGTGCTCCCAACAGAAATGTCCTTGAATAACTGTAAATCTTCACTTGATGAAACTGACTAATATTTGTATAAAGTATTACACTATACAATACACCTTAATATACATTAACTCATTTAATTCTCATAATAATCCAAAGCAATAGCACCATTCTTCCCATTCTGCATATGCTACAAGCCTTTTTAAAATACAGTGATTTTCCCAAGATTACACAGCAGAGGTAACAAACATTTGAAATTCAGTGTTATCTGTTTCCTTCACCTTCAACATAATCATCCCACCAGTTAACGTATATATGAAAACCTCTCTCTCGGGGTACTTTACTTTTTGTGGAATTTAAATGGAAAAAGAATTGAGATGAAAACTCTGCTTGAAATCTCCCCTAAGTCAGTGTTCTGCCTTAATGTCGGGAGTAAAGTCAGTCATTTAAACCTCTATCTAAAATGAGGAGAATAAACTGCTTCCTAAAGAGCATTAGGAATTAAAATAAGCAGCATCATGGCAAACCTGGGCCTCTGTGTCTTGTACATTCTCTTTTGATTCAGCATCCATTTTTTCTCCAAAGCACAAAACAATAATTAGAACAAAAAGAATGCTTATATAAGCTGGACACTAAAATATCATATAACAATCTCAATAACTGGCTAACTCATTTGAGGACAACACTACAAATGTATGACAAGGAAAACAGTCATTCTAATATTATAAGATGGCAGTATAGCAGTCTTTAAGTAATACATATTCTAAAACACAAAGCTACCTAATGACTTTGTCTGATACAGTTATAAGGAATTTAAAAAAAGTTTTCCCAGAAGTTTCTTGGAGGATGATGAAAATACATATGGAATGTCTCAGCAATTACTTAAAAAGAAATAGTGCCATTAGTTATTGACATAAAAATTTTGTAAATAAAGAGAGGGAAAGTCAATATAATAAAACTGTAAGACAGTTTCACATTATTTTATCTCAAATTACTGCTAAAGTGAAAATGTAATAGCTTAACAAATTAAGCATTATAACTGCAATTGCCTGTTTTCTCACTTCCTGATTTGTAATAGAAATTTCTGAAACACCTTTTATCAGCAATGAAACAGAACTATAAAACAGAAAAGATGCGTCTCAATCGTTCTAAGCAAAGGATGGTTTTTCTACCATTTCGGTGAATACAGCTAAACAGGTCCATTGAAATCCACAATATCCTTCCTTCTGATCTGTTCCTGGCACTGGAGCAAAGCAAACTGTGTCATACTCACCATCACACTCATCCTCCTAAAAACAGCTGTGGCTTCACGCTGGGGGAGGCCCCTGCACCAGCCTTACCTGGCACCTCCTCCACTTCACTACCATCAATCACTCCTGTGCCTCCAACCCCAGCCCAGAGGCAGGTTCACAGTTGGGGCTCATTAAATATTTGTTAAATGAATTACTTTATTTCCAAAACAATTTTATGTTAAGGATAGAATGAATTAGCAATGTAATGTATCTTTTATTCTTTGTGTGAATTTTCATATATTTTGATAATCTACAGCAGGTATTTAAAGCTACATAAATTTTAACTCCAAGTAATTACTCATTTGATTATTATTTCAACAAATAAATGTCTGTGTGTTCTAGGTATGAGAATAAGCATTAGAATAGATGAAATTAAATATTAAATCATTCTATCATTCAACAATCATTTACTACAAGCTAAGTGCCAACTGAAATTATTAGAAACACAGCCAAAAAGAAATTGTCAGGTGAAGTGAGATGGGAGTTTTTATATTTCCCAACACACACACACACACACCATAAAAGAAATATTTGTGGAAATCTGTGGTATTTTTCTTTACAGAGAGAGAAAAGGGTCTGGTAGCAATGGACAAAAGTGGAGGGTGGGCTTGGGTAGGACTCTGACGTATCTTGAAGGAGCGGACTTTTAGGCACATTTGCCTGTATTTGTAGGGTTGTTTAGGCGATCATCTCTAATGCCTGGTAATGAGGACTATTCTGGGCAAGTGAATAAGCAATGGACAATCTGAGATTATGGGTGTCGCATGAACATGTGAACTGGGAATTACTCAATGTTTGGGTTCTATCTTGGATCCTAGATAAACTTGTACTCTGTGGGGTTAGGGTAACCATGGTCATGGAATTATGCCTAGAAATAAGGCCAAGGTCTTAGCAGATACAGACAAATTTTAGGGTGAAAAGCATATACTCAAATTTAAGGAAAGCTTGCTATGCTTTTATTACAAAGTAAAAGGAAGTCTCCTATTGAGAAAACCTTGAATTTACCTTGGGAGAAGTTTTCCCAGAAGGACCCTTGGAGCTAGTAATATGTCTCAAAGTTCTTTCACTTAAGGGAAAGGAGGTCCCAAAGCATCTGAAATACATTCTCAGCAGATACTGGTATATACAGAGAGAACACAAAATTCAGCGGTGGGTCCTCAGGGATAGTTAGATCAGTCTGGCTACCCTAATCACACCTAGAAAACCCAGTGTCACAAAATTTAGGAGTTGGGGAAACTTCAGACAAAGAATGTTAAATATGGGCTCAACCCTGGTGAGTGGATCATTTTTGCACTATCTTTACCGTATGTGGAGTGTGGAGTGTGGGAGATAGCTCATGGGCCTCTCTCTCTCCTATAACAGGTAAAAGACTATTCTCCCTGGAAAGTGAGTGCTACTTAAATTTAAGATTACAGTAAATGGGCTACTTTGAGCTCCTTTTTGTCCCACTTGTGTTTGTTCTTGGCTTAGTACCTATAATAGCAGGAACATTTTTATATGAGTCAAATCATAGCCACAATTAAATTTTCTGTAAATGTTTTTTCTTTTAAAAAAGTTAAAATTAGGGCCCTGTAATGTAGTAAAACAATGTAATCAACCTAGATGTTAAGATAAACCTCTGATCCATATACCAGGAATGACTCAATCTGGTTAAAAGCTACAGAGGAAATGAAGATGGATTTGGGTATGTGGCCAGTTTTACACAGAGTCTGTTTAACAGAAACAAACTTTGCAATAGAGCAGACCAGGGTTTGAATTCTAGCTCAACTACTTACTAGCTTCCACCAATGACTTTAAGCAAGTTATTTAACCTACCTGAGGCTTGCTACCTTTCTTTAAAAATGCTTAGCATGTAATGAAATTATTATTATTATGAAAATAACAGTAATTATTCTTGCTATTAATAAAATGCATGTATTCAGCAGGTCTGGGCTCCAAAGACAAAAAAGAATATTTTTCCTTCTATAAAGTTCTATACATTACAATACTCCCTTGTGGATATGATGTGTTTCCTAAAGGAGAAGGAAGTAACATCATCTGGATTCCTAGGACATTATTTTTTCCTTCAGCTCATTTTATGTATTTATGCCAGTCACAAGCTTTTTGTTAATCTTTTAATAAATTGTTATACTTCCTTAGCTTTCTCTTTTGTTCTTATTGAAACAAGTTTTCCCTTCATTCAATCACGAATGAACTTATTGGTATTTCTATACAGTAATGTAAGCATTGTCTTTCAGACCATTATGATAAATTTTAGGATGAAAATGAATAAATAGTAAGAGTAAGAGACAAGAGAAGGTGGCCTGTGAATAAATAGATGAATCATGATGCAAAGTGAATGGAAATAGTTGAGAGACTTAGCTCATATTTCTTCTTTGTCTAAAAATATAAAAGGGTGAATTCACCAAGTTTATTGATGATAAACTGATATTTGCTAGCCATGAATCGACCAAGAGAGGAGAGGTATTGTTACTCACTAAATGTACAATACAAGTTTACTGGTACTAAGATAATATGTGATACTGTTACATGTGATAGGGTTCATTCATCATAGAAATTTGACTGGTGCATGAGAATATATCCTAAGAACAATTACATAGTAATCAAAATAATATTCTATTACATACTTGCTGAAGTATATAAAAAATGTTTTCCACTTCTAGCAGACTTATGTACATTCAAATGAACTAATCATAACTTTCTATATGTGCAAAAGAATTAGAAAGCATCTAGAATGTTCCTAAACATACTCAAGCTTGCCTGTTAGGTCTGTAGTGATATAATGCTGCTTATGTTTTTGATAAGCACAATTAGCAAAATGCTGACCTCTATTAGAAAGTAGCTCAACAATCAAAGCTGCCCTGCAACCTGAATGTCCAAACTTCTACTTGAATTACTCATCTACATGTATCCTTTCATCATTAAATAAATATTTTGGTGTACTTCCTTAGAGCTCTTTTCCCACACATATTTAAAAATCTAGTTTTTGTGTGTGTGTGTGCAAATAAAATTAGTTTCATGATATAGTTGTTTTATAGCCTGTCTTAATTTATCAAAATTTATCATACAAACAAGGAACTTCTTATAAGATATTTATGTATACTTTAAAGAACAATAATAAGATAATCACTGATATACTCAACAACCAGGTTAAGAACTACATCATTATCAGACTTCAGAAGCTGTCCGTGGGCCACTTTCTGATTGTATCCCCTCCCTTGGCCCACAGATAATCACTATCATTAATTCTGTGATAATTATGCTGTCTCTCTATTATGATCCTATTTATACACTCATTTCTAAAAAATAAATTGCTTGGTTGTGCCTGATTTTGAATTTAATATAATGGGATTATATGCTTTCTCTTATGACTTGCTTCATTCTTTAATATTATGCTTTTGAGATTTGTCCATGGTGATTCCTTTAGCTTATAGCTGATTTTCAGTGCTCTATAGTATATAGTTGTATGAACATACCAGTTTATCCATTCAATTGTTTTTTTCCAGTTTTAAAAAGTTGCATATAATGCTGCTATGAATATATTTTTAACGTGTCTCCTGGTGCATGTGTCTAAGAGTTTCTCTATTAAATACAGGGAAGTAGAATTGTGGGATGATAGGTATATACAAAGTCAACTTCATAGATAACACAAATTGTGTCCTAAGGAGTTGTACCAGTTTAGATTCTCCCCAGCAGTAGACAAGGGATAGCTCTGCACGGAACCTAAACAGTTTTTTTTTTTTTTTCCCAAAACATCCACTAATCTGATAGATGAAATGGTAATCCATTATAGTTTTAATTTGCATTTCCTTAATTAAGAGCTAGAAGTATTATAATTATGTGAATATATTTGTCTATCTTGCCTACTAGACTGGAGGCACTTGAAGGAGAAATTTCCTTTTCATTTATCTTGTATTTCCAGAACCACATTCAATGTGATATATATATATATATATATATATATATATATATATATATATATATATATATATAAAACAAATCTAATATCTGAAACCTCTGCAGGCAATTACTGCTGTTGTGTGTTTCTTTGATTCCCATTCATGGTGCCTAGTACCCTTGGATGTTTTGTGATTTGCTCTGTGAACTGCTTGTTTTCCTTGGAATTTTATCTATGGGAATGATTTGAGGCTTTGATTGAGGTTGATATTTCCAGATAGGATTTACATTTGCTTCTGCTAGACCAGCAGGAGCTGCTGTAAAATCAGGACCACTTTAGATTAAGTCCTCAGCTGGAGGTTTTACAGACACAGGGAGCATGAAGCCACACATAAGGGCTGACTTCTGGTTTTAAATTCTTGGGGTAGAGTGGTTTCCCCTTCTATCCACCTGAGGGCTGAGAAAGGAAAGTTTCCTTGTACTTTTCTGCAAGGGAACATTTTTTCTTTCTTTTATAACAGTTTTATCGAAGTATAATTCACATGCCATAAAATTCATCATTTTCCAGTATATACTTCAATGATTTTTAAGTATATTCACAGAGTTGTGCCACCATCATCACTATCTAATTTTGGAACATTTTCATCACCCCAAAAAGAACCCCCATCCTCGTTAGCAGTCTCCCCAATCCTTCTTCCTTCTAGCCACTGACAACCATAATTCTACTTTCTGTCTCTAGATTTGCCCATTATGGACATTTCATGGAATCATACTGTATGTGGCCTTTTATAACTGGCTTCTTTCACTTAAAATAATGTTTTCAAGGTTATACATGGAAACTCACATTTCATTCCCTCTCAAATGCAGAGTGTAGCCCTTGACATCCTAACTTTACCTCAGTGTGACCAAGTTACTAAGTTTTAGCCATTGGAACGTGAGCAGAAATAATGTATGTGACTTCTAGGTCATTTTCTTAAAAGAAAGCTGCTTGCTCTCCCTTTCCTTTTTCCCCATTCCCATGGGCTGGCGCAAAGTGATGGTGATGGTGAGTTGGCTGAAACTATGTAGAAGGTATTATTCTTCAAATTAACAGAGAAAGAGAGTGGAAACCTAGGTCCCTGACCATGTTTTGGTGCACAGTCACAAGGTTTAGTATCTCTGGAATATTGAAATTGACTGAAATAAACCTTATTTAGATAGATCTTTTGGTTACAACAGTTTAACCTGTATACTAAATAACATAATTAGAATGTAGCATCATTTATTTTATCATTTGCTAACTGGATATTATTCCAATATTTTTAATAATAATAATGCTGCCATGAACATATATGTCCTTAACTTACTCTCCAGTTATTTCCTTATAACACATTTCTAGAAGTAGGGTTGCTAATCATAGGTTGAGGACATCATTAAGTCTCTCGATAGGTATTCACAAATTTCCATTTAGAAAGATGATTTGTTTTATTCTTGACAGTGCAGTAGAGTGCTTTTTGATCATTTTTTAAAACTTAAAACTTAAAAAAAAAAACCTAAAAAGTGCTATTTGATAACGTGCTTAGGGTAAATAATAGTAACTAATGAATAGTGAAAACTATTCATTTTATTATTTGTATAAGTTCTGATGCTAAGAAAATAACACATATCTCTTCAAGGGATGTAAAGTAAGCATGTGATCATCCCTAAGCCCTTCAACTGGGAAACAATGGTAAAAATTGTATTATGTTTGCAATATAGTTATCTTTAAGTACATTAAAAAATGCTAACGTTTTCAGCGTACACTGAACTTATTTTGGATTTCTGACTTGCATTTCCTGACCTATAATTATAATGTTATTTTCCCATTTCAGCTCAATATTTTCTCATTTATGTTGTGGTTCTGTAGCAGAAAATGGTTTTCTGTTTTCATAAACAATAGCAATATGTAAAAAATATGTAAGTGGTGATTTGACACAAAATGAGGAACTAATCCAATAACCCATCTCCTCTTAGCTAAATATTTCAATCCGTTTCACATAGATGATGAGGACAGTTGCCTAATTTTTGTTGTCTTGTATTGGTAGCTTTTATGCTGTGAGAATGATAAACATAAATCAGATAATTTAACCATAGTCCCAGATACAAGTGTGCTCTAAAATAAAAAAGTTAATGGATACATGTTATATGCCAGTTATCGTAAACACAGACACACATAGACACAGACTGAAAAGCATATATTCTGTCCATATGAATATAAAAGCTATTGTTTTGATTAAAATCTACTTCACACATGACTTCTATTTGGAGTTATGGGAAACAGCCTGCAAGATGTCCCCCAATGATCCCACTTCCTGGTACTCATGACTTTGTGTATTTCCCACTGAAAATGGTTACCTGTGTAACTAATATTGTGGAATGATAGAGTATGATTTCTGAAGCTAGTTCATGAAAGATATTGTGACTCCTGCCTGACTGTCTCTTGGATCATTTGTTCTGGGGAAGCCAGGTGCCATGTCACGGGAACACTCAATCAGACGGACAGGGAGTTACACATGAAAAGAAACTAGGCATGACTGACAACAACCGGCATTATCTTGCCAGGCACATGACTGAATCGCTTTGGAAGTGGATCCTTTAGCTCTAGTTAAGACTTCAGATGAGAGCAGTCTATGAGCAACACTGAGCTAGAATTTCTCAGCTAGGCTATTTCTGGACTGCTGACGCATAGAAACTATATGGCACAATAAATGTTTATTGTTTGATGCCACCAAATTTGGGATTTTTATTACATAGAAATAGATTACTAATATAGGGGCTTTTGAATATAAAATGAGGCTCAATTAACCTGAATAAGAAATTGAGAGGCAAAAGGAGAAACCTTAATAGTAAATTAAAATCTATATTCCCAAGTAACTTTTTAACAACTTTATTGGAGTATAATTGCTTTACAATAGTATGTTAGTTTCTGCTTTATAACAAAGTGAATCAGCTATACATATACATATATCCCCATATCTCTTCCCTCTTGCATCTTCCACCCTCCCACCCTCCATATCCCACCCCTCTAGGTGGTCATAAAGCACCGAGCTGATCTCCCTGGGCTAGGCGGCTGCTTCCCACTAGCTATCGATTTTAGATTTGGTAGTGTATATATGTCCATGCCACTCCCTCACTTTGTCCCAGCTTACCCTTCCCCCTCCCCGTGTCCTCAAGTCCATTTTCTAGTAGGTCTGCGTCTTTACTCCTGTCTTGCCCCTAGGTTCTTCATAACCATTTTTTTTTGATTCCATATATGTGTTAGCATACGGTATTGGTTTTTCTCTTTCTGACTTACTTCACTCTGTATGACAGACTCTAGGTCCATCCACCTCACTACAAATAACTTAATTTCGTTTCTTTTTATGGCTGAGTAATACTCCATTGTATATATGTGCCACATCTTCTTTATCCATTCATCTGTTGATGGACACTTAGGCTGCTTCATGTCCTGGCTATGGTAAATAGAGCTGCAATGAACATTGTGGTCCATGACTCTTTTTTAATTATGGTTTTCTCAGGGTATATGCCCAGTAGTGGGATTGCTGGGTCATATGGTAGTTCTATTTTTAGTTTTTTAAGGAACTTCCATACTGTTCTCCATAGTGGCTGTATCAATTTACATTCCCACCAACAGTGCAAGAGAGTTCCCTTTTCTCCACACCCTGTCCAGCATTTATTGTTTGTAGATTTTTTGATGATGGCCATTCTGACTGGTGTGAGATGATACCTCACTGTAGTTTTGATTTGCATTTCTCTAATGATTAATGATGTTGAGCATTTTTTCATGTGTTTGTTAGCAATCTGTATATCTTCTTTGGAGAAATGTCTATTTAGGTCTTCTGCCCATTTTTGTATTGGGTTGTTTGTTTTTTTGATATTGAGCTGCATGAGCTGCTTGTAAATTTTGGAGATTAATCTTTTGTCAGTTGCTTCATTTGCAAATAGTTTCTCCCATTCTGAGGGTTGTCTTTTTGTCTTGTTTATGGTTTCCTTTGCTATGCAAAAGCTTTTAAGTTTCATTAGGTTCCATTTGTCTATTTTTGTTTTTATTTCCATTTCTCTAGGATGTGGGTCAAAAAGGATCTTGCTGTGATTTATGTCATAGAGTGTTCTCCCTATGTTTTCCTCTAAGAGTTTTTACAGTGTCTGGCCTTACATTTAAGCCTTTAATCCATTTTGAGTTTATTCCATTGTATGTTCTTGCCTCCTTTATCAAAAATTAGGTGACCATATGTGCGTGGGTTTATTTCTGGGCTTTCCATCCTGTTCCATTGATCTATATTTCTATTTTTGTGCCAGTACCATACTGTCTTGATTACTGTAGCTTTGTAGTATAGTCTGAAGCCACGGAACCTGATTCCTCCAGCTCTGTTTTTCTTTCTCAAGATTGCTTTGGCTATTAGGGGTCTTTTGTGTTTCCATACAAATTGTGAAATTTTTTGTTCTAGTTCTGTGAAAAATGCCAGTGGTAGTTTGATAGGGATTGCATTGAATCTGTAGATTGCTTTGGGTAGCACAGTCATTTTCACAATGTTGATTCTTCCAATCCAAGAACATGGTATATCTCTCCATCCATTTGTATCATCTTTAATTTCTTTCATCAGTGTCTTATAGTTTTCTGCATACAGGTCTTTTATCTCCTAACGTAGGTTTTTTCCTAGGTATTTTATTCTTTTTTTTTTTACAATGGTATATGGGGGTGTTTTCTTAATTTCACTTTCAGATTTTTCATCATTAGTGTATAGGAATGCAAGAGATTTCTGTGCATTAATTTTGTATCCTGCTACTTTACCAAATTCATTGATTAGCTCTAGTATTTTTCTGGTATCATCTTTAGGATTCTCTATGTGTAGTATTATCATGTCATCTGAAAACAGTGACAGCTTTACTTCTTCTTTTCCTATTTGGATTCTTTTTATTTCTTTTTCTTCTCTGACTGCTGTGGCTAAAACTTCCAAAATGATGTTGAATAATAGTGGTGATAGTGGGCAACCTTGTCTTGTTCCTGATCTTAGTGGAAATGGTTTCAGTTTTTCACCACTGAGGACAATTTTGGCTGTGGGTTTGTCATATATGGCCTTTATTATGTTGAGGTAAGTTCTCTCTATGCCCTTTCTGGAGGGTTTTTATCATAAATGGGGGCTGAATTTTGTCAAAAGCTTTTTCTGCATCTATTGAGATGATCATATGGTTTTTCTCCTCCAATTTGTTAATATGGTGTATCACATTGATTGATTTGCGTATACTGAAGAATCCTTGCATTCCTGGGATAAACCTCACTTGATCATGGTGTATGATCCTTTTAATGTGCTGTTGGATTCTGTTTGCTAGTATTTTGTTGAAGATTTTTGCATCTATGTTCATCAGTGATATTGGCCTGTAGTTTTCCTTTTTTGTGACATCTCTGTCTGGTTTTGGTATCAAGGTGATGGTGGCCTCGTAGAATGAGTTTGGGAGCATTCCTCCCTCCGTTGTACTTTGGAAGAGTGTGAGAAGGCTAGGTGTTAGCTTTTCTCTAAATGTTTGATAGAATTCGCCTGTGAAGCCATCTGGTCCTGGGCTTTTGTGTGTTGGAAGATTTTAAATCACAGTTTCAAGTTCAGTGCTTGTGACTGGTCTGTTTATATTTTCTATTTCTTCCTGGTTCAGTCTCAGAAGGTTGTGCTTTTCTAAGAATTTGTCCATTTCTTCGAAGTTGTCCATTTTACTGGCATATAGTTGCTTGTAGTAATCTCTCATGATCATTTGTATTTCTGCAGTGTCAGTTGTTACTTCTCCTTTTTCATTTCTAATTCTATTGATTTGAATCTTCTCCCTTTTTTTCTTGATGAGGCTGGCTAATGGTTTATCAATTTTGTTTATATTCTCAAAGAACCAGCTTTTAGTTTTATTGATCTTTGCTATTGTTTCCTTCATTTCTTTTTCATTTATTTCTGATCTAATTTTTATGATTTCTCTCCTTCTGCTAACTTTGGGAATTTTTTGTTCTTCTTTCTCTAATTGCTTTAGGTGTAAGGTTAGGTTGTTTATTTGAGATGTTTCTTGTTTCTTGAGGTAGGATTTTATTGTTATAAACTTCCCTCTTAGAACTGCTTTTGCTGCATCCCATAGGTTTTGAGTCGTCCTGTTTTCATTGTCATTTGTTTCTAGGTATGTTTTAATTTCCTCATTGATTTCTTCAGTTATCTCTTGGTTATTTAGTAGTGTATTGTTTAGCCCCCGTGTGTTTGTATTTTTTACAGAGTTTTTACTGTAATTGATATCTAGCCTCATGACGTTGTTGTTGGAAAGGATACTTGATACAATTTCAATTTTCTTAAATTTACCAAGGCTTGATTTGTGACCGAAGATACGATGTATCCTGGAGAATGTTCCATGAGCACTTGAGAAGAAAGTGTATTCTGTTGTTTTTGGATGGAATGCCCTATAAATATCAATTAAGTCCATCCTGTTTAATGTATCATTTAAGGCCCAAGTTTCCTTATTCATTTTCATTTTGGATGATCTGTCCATTGGTGAAAGTGGGGTGTTCAAGTCCCCTACTACGACTATGGTACTGTCGATTTCCCCTTTTATGGCTGTTAGCATTTGCCTTATGTATTGAGGTGCTCTTATGTTGGGTGCAGAAATATTTACAATTGTTATATCTTCTTCTTGGATTGATCCCTTGATCATTATGTAGTGTCCTTCTTTGTCTCTTGTGATAATCTTTATTTTAAAGTCTATTTTGTCTGATATGAGAATTGCTACTCCAGCTTTCTTTTGATTTCCATTTGCATCGAATATCTTTTTCCATCCCCTCACTTTCAGCCTGTATGTGTCCCTAGGTCAGAAGTGGGTCTCTTGTAGACAGCATATATACAGGTCTTGTTTTTGTATCTATTTGGCCAGTCTATGTCTTTTGGTTGGAGCATTTAATCCATTTACATTTAAGGTAATTATCAATATGTATGTTCCTATTACGATTTTCTTAATTGTTTTGGGTTTGTTATCATAAGTCTTTTTCTTCTCTTGTGTTTCCTGGCTAGAGAAGTTCCTTTAGGATTTGCTGTAAAGCTGGTTTGGTGGTGCTGAATTCTCTTAGTTTTGCTTGTCTGTAAAGGTTTTAATTTCTCCGTCAAATCTGAATGAGATCCTTGCTGGATAGAGTAATCTTGGTTGTAGATTTTTCTCTTTCATCACTTTAAATATGTCCTGCCGCTCCCTTCTTGCTTGCAGAGTTTCTCCTGAAAGATCAGCTGTTAACCTTATGGGGATTCCCTTGTGTGTTATTTGTTGTTCTTCCCTTGCTGAATTTAATATTTTTTCTTTGTATTTAACTTTTGATAGTTTGATTATTAGGTGTCTTGGTGTGTTTCTCCTTGGATTTATCCTGTATAGGACTCTCTGTGCTTCCTGGACTTGTTAACTATTTCCTTTCCCATATTAGGGAAGTTTTCAACTATAATCTCTTTAAATATTTTCTCAGTCCCTTTCTTTTTCTGTTCTTCTTCTGGGACCCCTGTAATTAGAATGTTGTTGTGTTTAATGTTGTCCCAGAGGTCTCTGAGAGTGTCCTCCATTCTTTTCATTCTTTTTTCTTTATTCTGCTCTGCAGTAGTTATTTCCACTATTTTATCTTCCAGGTCACTTATCCGTTCTTCTGCCTCAGTTATTCTGCTATTGATCCCTTCTAGAGAATTTTAAATTTCACTTATTGTGTTGTTCATCATTGTTTGTTTACTCTTTAGTTCTTCTAGGTCCTTGTTAAACATTTCTTGTATTTTCTCCATTCTATTTCCAAGATTTTGGATCATCTTTACTATCATTACTCTCAATTCTTTTTCAGGTAGACTGCCTATTTCCTCTTCATTTGTTTCATCTGGTGGTTTTTTACCTTGCTCCTTCATCTGTTGTGTGTTTCTCTGTCTTATCATTTTGCCTAATGTACTGTGTTTGGGGTCTCCTTTTTGCAGGCTGCAGGTTCATAGTTCCCGTTGTTTTTGGTGTCTGCCCCCAGTGGGTAAGGTTGGTTCAGTGGATTGTGTAGGCTTCCTGGTGGAGGGGACTAGTGCCTGTGTTCTGGTGGATGTGGCTGGATCTTGTCTTTCTGGTGGGCAGGTCCACGTCTGGTGGTGTGTTTTGGGGTGTCTATGACCTTATTATGATTTTAGGCAGCCTGCTAATGGGTGGGATTGTGTTCCTGTCTTGCTAGTTGTTTGGCATAGGGTGTCCAGCACTGTATATCTTGCTGGTCATTGAGTGGAGCTGGGTCTTGGCGTTGAGATGGAGATCTCTGGGAGATTTTTGCCATTTGATATTACATGGTGCTGGGAGGTCTCTGGTGGACCAATGTCCTGAACTTGGCTCTCCCACCTCAGAGGCACAGGCCTGACACCCGGCCAAAGCACCAAGACCCTGTCATCCACATGGCTCAGAACAAAAGGGAGAAAAAAAGAAAGAAAGAAAGAAAGAAAAAAGAAAGTTATTAAAATAAAAAATAATTATTAAAAATAAAAAAATTAAAACGTAATTAAAAAAAAGAAAAAAAGGAAGAAAGAAGAGAGCAACCAAACCAAGAAACAAATCCACCAATGATAACAATTGCTAAAAATTATACTAAAAAAAAACCCCAAAAAACAAAAAACCAGAAAATGGACAGACAGAACCCTAGGACAAATGGTAAAAGCAAAGCTATACAGACAAAATCATACACAGAAGCATACACATACACACTCACAAAGAGAAAAAGGAAAAAAAAATATTGTTTCTCCCAAAGTCCACTGCATCAATTTGGGATGATTCGTTGTCTATTCAGGTATTCCACAGATGTGGATTACATGAAGTTGATTGTGGAGATTTAATCCGCTGCTTCCGGGGCTGCTAGGAGAGATTTCCCTTTCTCTTCTTTGTTCGCACAGCTCCTGGGGTTCAGCTTTGGATTTGGCCCCACCTCTGCGTGTAGGTCGCCTGAGGGCATCTGTTCTTCGCTCAGACAGGATGGGGTTAAATGAGCAGCTGATTAGGGGGCTCTGGCTCACTCAGGCCGGGGGGAGGGAGGGTTATGGAATGTGGGGCAAGGCTGCGGTGGCAGAGGCTGGCGTGAAATTGCACCAGCCTGAGGCGCCCCGTGCATTCTCCCGGGGAAGTTGTCCCTGGATCACGGGATCCTGGCAGTGGCGGGCTACACAGGCTTCCGGGAGGGGAGGTGTGGATAGTGACCTGTGCTTGCACACAGGCTTCTTGGTGGCTGTAGCAGCAGCCTTAGTGTCTCTTGCCCATCTCTGGGTTCCATGCTCATAGCCGCGGCTCGCGTCGTCTCTGGAGCTCGTTTAGGTGGTGCTCTTAATCCCCTTTCCTCTCACACCATGAAACAAAGAGGCAAGAAAAAGTCTCTTGCCTCTTTGGCAGTTCCAGACTTTTTCCCGGACTCCCTCCCAGCTAGCTGTGGTGCACTAGCCCCCTTCAGGCTGTGTTCATGCGTCCAACGCCAGTCCTCTCCCTGGGATCTGACCTCTGAAGTCCGAGCCTCAGCTCCCAGCCCCAACCCACCACAGCAGGTGAGCAGACAAGCCTCTCAGGCTGGTGAGGGCTGGTCAGCACCAATCCTCTGTGCAGGAATCTCTCCACTTTGCCCTCTGCACCCCTGCTGCTGTGCTCTCCTCCATAGCTCCAAAGCTTACCCCTCACCACCCTCCATCTCCGCCAGTGAAGAGGCTTCCTAGTGTGTGGAAACTTTTCCTCCTTCACAGCTCCATCCCACTGGTGCAGGTCCCATCCCTATTCTTTCATCTCTGATTTTTCTTTCTTCTTTTGCCCTACCCAGGTACGTGGGGAGCTTCTTGCCTTTTGGGAGGTCTGAGGTCTTCTGCCAGCATTCAGTAGGTGTTCTGTAGGAGTTGTTCCACATGTAGATGTATTTCTGATGTATTTGTGGGGAGGAAGGTGATCTCCACATCTTACTGTTCCACCATCTTGAAGGTCTCCCCAAGTAACTTTTAATTCATCAAAAATTTACAAGATACTATTATGAATAAGAGCCCTTTAACTCTGTCAACTGTAGAGCCAGTGCTTCACTCCTAAGTAGGCCGTCTAGCCTGTGTTCAGCCTCTTTGCAAGGTACATGAATACAACTCCCAGGAATATTCTAGGCTAGTGCTAAGGCAGAGGAGAGACTCATGGGACACATCAGCTCCATTCAAGGTTTTCCTAAGTTTTTTTTTTTTTTTTCCTAAGTTTTTAGAACATTTCCATGACACCTTTGTATAAACATAAATATCTCTCACACCCTTTTATACTAAATGAAGTTCAAAATACTTTATAAATGGCCCCCAAAATAAATCAAGGTAATGAAACAAAGGTACTGCCTCTCTTCAAACTATACGCAGTCTTATCACCCTTATCCCCCATTCCCACCTCAAGAAAGGTACAACCACTTGGAAAATCAGTGTTGTACTTTAATTTTGAACATTAGCACCCCCAAGGTACACTTTTACAGGGACATACACAGAGTAATCTCAAGATTACAGTAAAAATAAGTTTCATTTCCATGGCCACTGGCTGAGTAAGGCAAATAAAGGAAACAAATATGACAGCTCAAAACAAAAATCTGAAATATAGCTAGTAGGTGGGTCAAAAAAGATTGGAAAAATCAAGGCTACAGATTGGTCTGTACAACTAATAGCAATTCAAAAGGTGGAGACTGGATATCAGTGAAATGCAGCAACTGAGTGCATTTTGAAGGCCAATTATAAAAAAACATGCACAGAGACAAAGAGGAATAATGCCTTCCCATTACTAAAGTTTGACAATTGAGGAGGATTTGCTGAACCATGAGTTCACATTATCCAGAAAGAAACTTGGTAGACCTTTCAGTTCACTGGTCAAGAGAGAATCAAATTTATAACAGTATAATTTGTAACCTGTCAGAATCCTTAGAGTAAGAATTTGTTCCCGATCTGCATTGAAGCAACTGTTACATACAAAATATGTAATGAAGATAGATCAGCTTTTTCTTCAATTCCATGAAAAACAGATCCTTGCTGAGAAAACTTATACACAATACTTATCGTGTATTTAGTTGGAACTATTCCAATCTTCTTAGTACATGGAGAAATCAGGGCAACTCTAAAACTGCCGCTGAGCTTCCCACATCAGTCATACATCTTCAAACCCTTGGCATTTTTGCAGAGAGGTAATTGATACTGACATGTTCTGAATAAGAACTGTAAACAAAAGAAAAATTTGTGGCTAAATTCCCTTTTGAAAATATTGATAATATAAATAGGAATGCAAGTTATGCTGAGTAAGATTTTGCAGACCCATTTCCCAGAGGGGGCTCTGTGGGTAGCAGAGTCATAAACAGAGAAGTTCCCTCAGAGATGAAGACAATCTACTTGAGAGGGCTGACCTTCTGGCTAGCCTGATTCCCACTGGCACAAAGGTAAGATTCAAAATTGGTAGTATTCCATTACAAGATTATTTAAAAGTCAGGTAGTTGATCCCATAACTGACTCCCATCCATCCCCAATATCTTCTTTTGTCTTTAGCTGGAGATGTTATTTAAGTGAGGGGTTGGACCATTTTAGGGAGTTACTCAGTTTTCCTGGGTATCTTCCATGTTATAAGGAGGTATACATGTTATTAAATTTTTTTTTTTTTTTTAAAGTCAGGTAGTTGAATAAAAAGATGACTAGAATAGGAAAATTCACTGAAGGTACTAGTGCTGAGAGAAAGAAGATTTAATTGGGAGTCAGTTGACTTATTCTCTTGTCCCAGCTTGGCCATTAATTAGTTCACTTTGTGAGTCTTAGCAAATCATTTAAAATGTCTGAGATTCAGTTTCCTCATCTGTATAATGAAAGAACTAGACTAGGATCTAGGAATTACTAGTTTGTGGAAAATCAATATTGTGCTGAGGAAAATTCTCAGGCTGCTTGGACCCCATTAGGAAAGGAGACTGTAACCAGTTAGTAATGTCTGCCAGGGCAAGACATGGTGAAAGAATGGCTGGAGAAGGGCACAGTCACTACCCTTGGACTCAATCATCCTTAAGGGCACTTGCAACTATAACTTTCTATCATTTATTCATTGAACATAACTAACCAGAAAACCCATGATAGGTTATTTCAAGAGCTTAGTAATGAACAGAAGGAAAATCCTTTATTGTTAAAGGTTGTTAATTTGCAGAGGTAATAATGACTATATTAAAGAAATTCATGTTCAGTTAAAAAAGAAAAGTAAACTTAATGGTGGGTACTAGTTTGCATAGATAAAAATCCAAGATCATGACCAAAACATGGTTATGCATTTCACAGGCATGAAGCAATATTATACCTATCACGGGTATAATGTCCAGCACTTCACTAAAATGCCTTGTACTTTGCCTGTTACCTCACTGTAAAACTCTAAATAGCTAGAGCAGCATTTAAAAAAAACATTGTAGGCTTTACCACCTAAATTTGAAAAGAAAATGGATTAAAAAGTAGAGCTGTCAATTTACTGTCACATTTTTAATCCATGGTTTTTCTGCTGCTATTGGGGAGATCATTAACCTATTTCTCAATTATGAATTAACAAAAGCTTAGTTAAAATGTACATTTATCAAACAACAAACTAGAAAATATTTTAAGTGATTTTAGTCTAGAATCATTTACACATTCATAAAAATATTTTAAAGTACATTCTGATAAAGTTGTAAAATCATACAAGTATAGGAAAACCACAGAAGTTAATGAATTCAAATTCATTTCCTCTTGTAAGGCTTGGTACTAAGTTATCTGACCATAATGGATTGACTGTCCTTGGATCAAAAAAAAAAGATGAAATCTAGCAGTAAGAGAAGATGCTAATGATAAATTTCAATATCACTGACATTTTCAAGACAATAAAACCTGCTTAAGTCCATATGATAGTTTTGAGCTTTACTTGAACTCTGAAAAGAATAAAATAAAATTGCTATTCAAAAAAACATAAGTAAAATTTGCCTTCACAAGTTCTTGGGAACCTTGGTAACATTAACCTCTTTTTTTTTTTTTTTGTAATAAACAACATCACCAAACATCATTTCGTATTAGATGAACAAAAACATAAATCATTTAAGGTCTCTCTTTTTCTTGGGTCCTAGAATCCATCTTCAAGCATCTGAATGGGAAGAATATTTTTCTTGCTTCTAAGCTAATCTTTTAAAATTCTGATTGTGGGTTTACTTTTATATCTATCAAATACATATGTTGTTTGAGATTTTCTGGCTTTAGGGATAGGGTAAGTCATTCTAGAATATCTCTGGCCTTAAAGTAGATTGCTTTTGTAACACTGAAACTAATGGACTAAGTTATTCACTCATAAAAGAAAATATTTATGGGGCCAGGCAAAATTCTATGCTACAGCAGTGAACAATATGGAAGTCCCTGTTTGCAAAGATTTTATATTCTAGCAGTTGGAGATAGGCAATAAATAAGTAAGCAAATAATTTCAGATAATGGTAATCGTCATGAAGAAAGAAATACCAGAGTGAAAAACATAGAGAAAAACTAAGTGGAAATGGGCATTCGATTGGCTAGTCAGGGAAAGTGGGGCCAGCTTCTTCATTGTATGACATGTGTGATTGCACAGGCCCATGCTTAGGAGAGCTTGTTTAATGCTCTGTTGTCACTGTCTTGAAGTTTTTAATAAAGGATCTTAAATTTTCATTTTACACTGAGCCTCACATGTCTCTGGTCTTGCAGAGAAGTGAGACCTGAAGGGCAAGAAGGAGCTAGATCTCTGTGATAATGGTGGAGGGACATTCTACAAGAGGGAACAGCAACAAAACCTTGACGTGTTTGAGAAACAGAAGACTAAGAAGACTGATGCATGGAACTGAGTGAAATGCAGTGGCAGCAGGTGAGGCCAGAGAAGTAGGTAAGGGCCAGTTCATATAGTGTCTTGTAGGAGATTGGATTTTATCTAGTACAAGGATTGTGTACTTGATAAAATTGTATAAGAAGGAAATTTCACTCAGTGGCAGAGGGACACAAGAAAGCTTGTCCATATACACATATTTATATATGATTATATCTACAAGCCAAATATCACATCAGATTGAGATTTCTTGGTATAAACTGAATGATTTAGGAATGCCCAATTAGAGAAATTAACATAAAAATATGTACTAGGACAGTAAAGCCCACTAGAAGGGCAACTCAACCAGTATGGAGTAATCCAAGATAATTACATTTGAAAAGAAGTCTCAATGTAGGTATCTTCCATGGGCCCTCCGGGATACTAAAATGACAGAAATGTCTAAATTTATTTGTAAAAGTGTTCAGAAAAGAGGAGTAACATACAGCTCCCTCCAACTGAAATATAGGGGATAGGGCAGCCACTCTAGGTGCCCTTTTAAAGGACCAACCTGCAGGTTGGTGACAGCCCTGCACAGTACATAATAGAAGCAAATGGAAACATTTTCTGGAAGAACAATCTCAATACACAGGATTGCCAAGATAAAACCACGTTGAAAATAAACTTATGCTACAATTATACAGAGCACATAAGGAAAAAAAATCTACTGTGATCAACTGCTAGTAGATAACAATAAATCACAGATTCACAGCTGCAAAAAACTTTAAACTGTAAAACTCATCTACAAGCAAAAATAAAGAATAATTAAATGATTAAAAGAAGATATCTAAGTTATAAGTAAAATACCATAAAATATTCATATTTGAAAAAGAATCAAATATAATTTAAAATATATAGTCATTGGAAAGAAATCCTTCAATAGATGTGCTAATCATCAGATTAGACACCAGTGAAGAAAATTAGAGAACTGGATGATCTGAGAAAATGTCCCAGAACATGGCACTAAAAAAGACATGAAATAAGAGACAGAGAAGGCAGAATGTGAAGGCCAACATGCATCTCACTGGAATTCCAGGATGACAGAAGAGAGAGAATTTGGGGAGAGAGACAATATTTTGAGATATAATGCTGGGAACTTTTCGTAAGTGATGAGAAACAAGACTCTTAATATTCAGAAAGAACAGTGATCACTTAGCAGGATAAGTAAAATTAAATTCACATCAAGGTACATTATTTGAACTACAGAATACTAAAGACAAGCAACAGGGCTTAAAGCATCCAAAGGAAGCAAAGAATACTTAAAAATGAATGATAACTACCCTGGCAGCTGGCTATTCAGAAGACTAAGAAATGACATTTTCAAAGTATTGTGAGGAAAAAAACCCTAAATCTAGATTTCTATGTCCAGGTTATTATCAATAAACAGTGATGCAAAAATAAGTAAAATTTCAGACAACTCTTGGTAGAGTTGTCTCTCAATACTCTTGCAGAAAAGGTTTCTAAAGGATACAGTAGAAAGAAGAAATATATATACATATTTCTTCTTACATATATTCATATATTTATGAATATAAGTTTAGCAAAAACAGAAGGAAAAAAATATAGAACAAGAAATTATGAGGGAGTGGCCAAGATGGTAGAGAAGGAAGACCCTGAAATAATCTCCCCTCATGGACACACCAAAATTACAGCTACTTACAGAGCAATTATCTATGAGAATGACCTAGAGACTACCAGGAAAGATTTTCCACAGCTAAAAACATAAAGAAGGAACCACAGTGACATGGGTAGTAGGGACAAAGATGGGGTATAATCAGGACTCCCAGGTGGGTGACCCACAAATGGGAGGAATATCACAATCATAGAGATCCTCCTCAGAGAGTCATGGGTCTGAGCCCCACATTGGGTTCCTTAGCCTGGGGGTCCTGCACCAGGAAGACAAACTCCCAGAAGGTCTGGCTCTAAAAGCCAGTGGGGCTTATGTTCAGAAGAGCTTTAGGACTACAAGACAGAGACTCCATTATTAAGGGCGTGTGCAAAAATCTCACAAGCTCTGACTCCCAGCACAGAGGGGTCTGCGTCAGGCCCACCTGCTGATATTGGAGAGCCACACAGAGAGGCAGGAGGCAATTGGGACTTCCCTTGGGGAAGGAGATGCTGGCATCAGCCATTTTGGAGAGCTTATTCTACTGTGATAACACTGGCACTGGCAAGTGCTATTTTGGAATCTTCCCTCTAGCCTATTAGTGCTGGGGACCTGGCCCAATGTCAGCACCAGCACTGAGGTGCTGATGCAGAAAGCCTGGCAGGGACCTGGCCCAATATAAGAGCAGAACTGCAGTCACCACATGAGCCAACCAGGCAGGGCTGGTTCCCAGCCTCCCACATGCCCACAGTAGTCATGCCCCCCACCCCACAACAGAAGAGCACATACAACCCCCTTATAAGGTACCCCAGGAACATATAGTTGAACAGAGGGGACTGTGCTGCTGGGCCACATAGGAGGTCTCCTATATAAGATCACTTCTCCAAGATTGGGAAATGTTAATGACCTGACTAACATATAGAAATAAACACAGAGAACTGAGCAAAATGAGGAGACAGAGAAATACATTCCAAATGAAGGAACAAGAAATAACCTCAGAAAATGAACTACACAAAATGGAGATAAGCAATCTACCCAATAAAGAGTTCAAGGTAATGATCATAAAGATGCTCAATGAACCTGGGAGAAGAATGGATGAACACAGTGAGAATTTCAACAGAGTTACAAAATATGAAGAAGAACCAAACAGCTGAAGAATGCAATAACTGAAATTAAAAGTACACTAGAAGGACTCATCAGTAGATTAGATATTACAGAGAAACAGATAAGTGATCTAGAAGACAGAGTAGTGGAAATCACCCAAACTGAACAGAAAAAAAAAAAAAGAATTAAAAAAAATGAAGATAAGTTTAAGAGATCTTGGAGACAATAACTGCTATACCTAAATTTATATTTTAGGGATCCCATAGGAGAGATAGGAGAAGAGAGGGAGAAAGAAGCAGAGAAACTATCTGAAGAAAGAACAGCTGAAAATTTGCCTAACCTGGCAAGGAAACAGACATCCAGGTCCTGGAAGTAAAGAGAGTTCCAAACAAGATCAACCCAAAGAGGTCGATACCAAGACACATTGAATAAAATGTGTGAATAAAATGGCAAAAATTAAATATAGAGAGAGAACCTTAGGAAAGCAGCAAGAGAAAAGTAACTAGTTAAGTAGAAGGAAACTCCCAAAAGACTACCAGCTGACTTTACAGCAGAAACTTTGAAGCCAGAAGAGTGGCAAGATATACTCAAAGTAATCAAAGGAAAAAACCTCTAAAAAGAATACTCTATCTGGCTAAGTTATCATTCAGATTTGAAGAAGAGATAAAGAGTTTTACAGACAGGCAAAAGCTAAAAGAATTCAGTACCACTGAACCAGCTTTAAAAGAAATGTTAAAGAGACTTCTCTAAGTGGAAAAGAAAAGGCCACAACTAGAAATATAAAAATTATAAAAGGAAAAATCTCATTGCCAAAAGAAAACATACAGTAAATGTAGCAAATCAAAAACTCATAAAGCTAGAAGGGGCTTTCCTGCTGGTGTAGTGGTTAAGAATCAGCTGCCAATGCAGGGGACATGGGTTCAAGCCCTGGTCCAGGAAGATCCCACATGCCATGGAGTAACTAAGCCCGTGAGCCACAACTACTGAGCCCGTGTGCCACAACTATTGAAGCCTGTGCATCTAGAGCCCGTGTTCCACAACAAGAGAAGCCACCGCAATAAGAAGCCCGTGCACCACAGCAAAGAGTAGCCCCCACTCGCCGCAACTAGAGAAAGCCCACGCACAGCAATGAAGACCCAATGCAGCCAAAAATAAATAAATAAAATAAATTTATTTAAAAAAACTCATAAAGCTAGAAGGAATGTTAAAATCATCTATATCCACAATAAAAGGTTGAGATACACAAAACAAAAAGATGTAAAATATGATGTCAAAAATATTAGATGTTGGAGGGTAGTAAATATGTAAGGTGGTAAGAATGTGTTTGAATTTAAGAGATTATCAACTTAAAATAATATATTTGTGTGTATATGTGTATATTTGTGTATTACATACATACAGTTATATATAGTTATATATGAACTTCATGGTAATAACAAACCAAAAACCTATAATAGGTACACACACAAAAAAGAGAAAGGAATTCAAGCATAACACTCAAGACAGTCAACAAATTACAAAGGAAGAGAGCAAAAGCGAAAGGAGCCAAAAAAAATAAATAAATAAAACTACAAAACAACCAGAAAAAATTAACAAAAGAGCAATAAGTACATACCAAACAATAACTACTTTAAATTTAAATGGACAATATGCTCCAATCCAAAGATATAGACTGGCTGAATGGATACAAAAACAAAACTTGCATATTTGCTGCTTACAAGAGACTGACTTCAGATCTAAAGGCACACAGAAAGTGAAATTGAAAGGATGGAAAAAGATATTCCATGAAAATGGAAATCAAAAGAAAGCTGGGGTATCAATACTTGTATCAGACAAAACAGACTTTAAAACAAAGACTGTAACAAGAGACAAAGAAGGACGTTACATAATGATAAAGGGATCAATCCAAGAAGAAAATATAACAATTGCAAATATATATTCACCCAGTGTAGGAGCACCTAAATACATAAAGCAAAAAGAAACAAACATAAAGGGGGAAATTGACAGTAAGACAATAATAGTTGGGGGGACTAACATGCCACATATATCAATGGAAAGATGATCCAGACAGAAAATCAATAAAGAAATACTGGCAGTAAACAGCACATTAGACCAGATGGATTTAATAGATATATAGAAAACATTCCATGCAAAACAGGCAGAATACACATTTTTTTAAAAGTGCACAAGGAACATTCTTCAGGATAGATGACATGCTAGGCCACAAAACAAATCTCAAAATTTAAGAATATTAAAATTAAAAAAAAACGAATATTAAAATTACATTAAATATATTTTCTGACCACAAATGTATTGACTATAAATCAACTAAAAGAAAAAAACTACAAAAACCAAACATGTGGAGTCTAAATAATATGCTACTAAACAACCAATGGATCACTGACAAAATCAAAGAGTAAATTAAAAAATATCTAGAGACAAATAAAAATGGATAAAAACAATCCAAAATATACCATATGTAGCAAAAGCAGTTCTAAGCTTATAGTGATAAAAGCCTACCTCAGAAAATAAGAAAAATCACAACTAAACAACCTAATCTTACACCTAAAGGGACTAGAAGAAGAAAAACAAAAAATCCAACATTAGTAGAAAGAAAGAAATAATAAAGATCAGAGCAGAAATAAAATAAATAGAGACTAGAAAAACAATAGAAAAGATCAATGAAACCAAGAGACGGTCTCTAGGAAATATAAACAAAATTGGGAAAAATTTAGCCCGACACATCAATAAAAAAAGAGAGAGGGCTCAGATCAATAAAATCATAAATGAAAGAGGAGAAGTTACAATCAACATCACAGAAATACAAAGGATCATAAAAGGTTACTATGAACAATTATATGCCAATGAAATGGACAACCTAGAGGAAATGGATAAATTCCTAGAAGTCTACAATCCCCCAAGATTGACTCAGGAAGAAATAGAAAATATGAACAGACTAATTACCAGCAAAGAAGTTGAATCAGTAATCAAAAAACTCCCAAAAAACAAAAGTCCAGGCCATACGACTTCAGAGGTGAGTTCTACAAAACACTTAAAGAAGAGTTAACACCTATCCTTCTTAAACTATTCCAAAAAAGTGAAGAGGAAGGAACAGTTCTGAACTCATTGTACAAGGCCAGCATCATCTTGATAGCAAAAGCAGACAAAGACACTACAAAAAAAAAAAAAAATCACTGATGAATATAGATGCCAAAATCTTCAACAAAATATTAGCAAACCTAATTCAACAATACATTAAAAGGATCATACACCATGATTAAGTGGGATTAATCCTAGGGATGCAAGGATGGTTCAATATTTACAAATCCATCAATGTGAAACCCCACATTAGCAAAAAGAAGAATAAAAATCATATGATCATCTCAATAGATGCAAAAAAAGTTTTCAGCAAAATTCAAAATCTATTTATGATACAAACTGTCAACAAAGTGGGTATAGAGGGAACATACCTCAACATAATAAAGGCCATATATGACGAACTGACAGCCAACTTCATATTCAACAGTGAAAAGCTGAAAGCATTTCCTCTAAGATCAAAGAGATGATAAGCATGCCCATTCTGGCCACTTTTATTCAACATAGTATTGGAATTCCCAGCCACAGCAATCAGACAAGAATACAAAATAAAAGGAATCCAAATGAGAAGGGGAGAAGTAAAACAGTCGTTGTTCACAGATGATATGATACACTACATGGAAACCCAAAAGACGCTACCAAAAACTATTAGAACAAATAAGTGAATTCAGTAATGTTGTAGGATACAAAGTTAATACTTGTACTCTGAAAACGATATGACATTAATGAAAGAAACTGAAGATGACACAAACAAATGGAAAGACATATCATGCTCATGGACTGGAAGAATAATATTGTTAAAATGTCACTACTACCCCAGGCAACCTACAGATTCAATGCAATGCCTATGAAAATACCAAATGCATTTTTTTCACAAAACTGAACAAGTAATTCTAAAGTTTTTATGGAAACACAGAGACTCAATAGCCAAAGAAAAAAGCTGGAGGTATCATGCTGCCTGATTTCAAACTATACTAAAAAGCTGTAGTCATCAAAACAGTGTGGTACTAGCACAGAAACAGACACATAGATCAAAGGAACAGAAATGAGAGCACAGAAATAAACCCACACATATATGGTCAATTAATCTACAACAAAGAATGTAAGATTATACAATGAGGAAAAGTCACTCTTCAATAAATGGTGTTGAGAAAACTGGACATCTACATGCAAAAGAATCAAACTGAATTACTTTCTCACACAATGTACAAAAATAAACTCAAATGGATAAAAGACTTGAAAGTAGGAACTGAAACCATTAAAATCCTAGATAAACACATAGACAGTGGGCTCTCTGACATCAGACTTAGGAATATGTTTTTTTGGATCTGTCTCCTCAGGCAAGAGAAACAAAAGCAAAAATACATAAATGGGACTATATCCAAATAAAAAGCTTTTGCACAGTGAAGGAAACTATCAACTAAATAAAAAAGCCATCTACAGAATGGGAGGAGATATATGCAAATGATACACTTGATAAGAGGTTAATAACCAAAATACATAAAGAATTCATATAACTCAACATCAAAAAAACAAACCATGCAATTAAAATATGGACAGATGACCTGCATAGACATTTTTCCAAAGAAGACATACAGATGGGCAGCAGGCATACAAAAAGATACTCAGCATCACTAATCATCAGGGAAATGCAAATCAAAACCACAATGAGATATCACTTCACACCTGTCAGAAAGACTATTATTAAAAAGGCCATAAATAACAAGTATTGGCAAGGATTTAGAGAAAAGGGAACCCTCACGCACTGTTGGTGGGAATGTAAATTGGTGCAGCCACTGTGGAAAACACTATGGAGGTTCCTCAAAAGATTCAAAATAGAACTACCATATGATCCATGAATTTCATTTCTGGGTGTTCACCCGAAGAAAATAAAAATAGTAATTCAAAAAGATAAATGTACCCCAATGTTCACTGTAGTATTATTTACAACAGCTTAGATATGGAAGCAACCTAAGTGCCCACAGATAGATGAATGGATAAAAAAGATGTTATACACACACACACATGCATGTGCGTGCACACACACACACAATGAAATATTACTCAGCCATAAAAAATTGAAATCTTGACTTTTGTGACAACATGGATGGACCTGAAGGGTATTATGCTAAGTGAAATAAGTCAGGCAGAGAAAGACAAATACCATGTGATCTCACTTTTATGTGTAATCTAAAAACAAAAACAGACAAAGAAAACAAAATGAAAACAGACTCATAGGTACAGAAAACAAACAGGTGGTTGTCAGAAGGGAAGCAGGTAGAGGGTGTTGGGAAAAATAGGTGAAGGGAATTAAGAGGTACAAACCTCCAGTTAGAAAATAAATAAGCCATAGGGATGTAATATACAGCATAAGGAATATGGTCAATACTATTGTAATAACTTTGTATGGGGACAGATGACTACTAGACTTATGGTGATCATTTCATAATGCATGCAAATGTCAAATCATTAAGTACACCTGAAACTAATATAAAATTGTACATCAACTATATTTCAATAAAAAAGAAAGAAATTATGAACAGAAAACTGGTTTACATGTGGATAAATGTAAACAAGCAGTGATTTGATGAAAAGGCACTGGTTAGAATGGTGGGAAAAAAATACTATGTTTGCTATTCAGAAGACATACCTAAATATATGGATGCAGATATTTGAAATAATAATGAAGAAAAAGATATAACAAACAAAATTAACAAAAAGAAAACTGGAGAACCTACACAATAATAGACATATGGATTTTAAGGCAAAAATAGTTATCAGGAATAAATGATTCATAATAATAAAAGGTTCATTTCATCAGAAAAATATAATAGTTCTCATCTTGTAAACACCTGATTAAATATGCTTCAAGCTATGTAGAGCAACACTAGGATTTCAAATAAAACTGACAACTTCACAATCATGAGGATAGAATTGAACATTCATTCTCGAAAACTCCTAGGTTAATAATAATTATTATCTGTCAAAATCAATTTACTTATCATTCTCATGTTATAAACATATGCTTGCTTTAGTATTCCCTGATTCCTCTGCTCTTAGGTTGTTCTGCCACTTTTGCTAATGCAGTGTAACGTAAAGGGGACACAGACTGGTTAATTAATGTACTCAACAAATATTTACTGCTTGACTCCTAGGCTCCAGGCATTTTTCTAGTCTGTGGTGTCAGAAAAGGTCTCTACTCTCATGGAGCTTACATTCTAGGTGGGCACACAGAAAACAAACAGATAAACATACAAATATGTTTGTATTTACATGTTAAATATAAACATAGTATTATAAATACAAAAAGGGAAACAAAACAGAGTGAGAAGCACAAGGAGTAGGGCAGGGGTAGTTTGCTATTTTTATAGGGCTCTAATGTAAGGTGATGATTGAGCAGAGATGGAAGAGAGCACTCCCTGTAGGTATCTGAAGAGAGGCAAGTGTGAAACCCAAAGATGGAAGCCTGCTCAGTATCTGCAAGAACAGAGGCTGCAGCAAAGTGAGCAAGGAAGACTGCATTGGGAGGCCAGGGCAGAGAAGTGTGTGTTCCATATGCTCAGAGTGTGTAGGACTTTGTAGGGGTGGTTTTTATTCCAAGTGACACGGGAAGCCATGAGAGGGTTCTGAACAGAATAATAGTGTGAACTGGCTTCCAGTTTAAAGGGTCACTCTGGCAGTTTTGTGGAGAACATAGTACAGGGGAGGCTGTGCAGGTGCCAGGGCTAATGCAGGCAGATGAGTTAGGAGGCTCCTGAAGTAATCCAGGCGAGAGAGGACAGTAGCTGGAAACAAGGGTACAAGAAGTGGAAGGGATGGGAAGAAGTAGGATTCTGGGTATATTGTGAAGAGGGCCCACAGGATAAATGATGAGTCTTTTCCAGGCAGCAGCAGCCACCCACATTATACTCTTTCTTTCAGGTTCTTTATGCCTCTGATTTGCTTTTCTTTTCACAGTCCTAACCCCCATAGGCTATTGGCCTGAAAAAACTGTATTGAAAAACTGATCTATTGCGACATGTGTAAAAAAAAGAAAAAACAAAACTTTGAAGAAGTTGTAAATACTGTTAAGAGCTCTCATTAAAAAATCTGTTCTTTGAAAAATGCTCTTGGTATTTTGATAGGGATTGCAATGAATCTGAGATTGCCCTGGGTGATATGGTCATTTTAACAATATTAATCCTTCTAATCCATGAACACAGTATACCTTTACATCTGTTTGCGTCGTCTTCAATTTCTTTCATCAGTGTCCTAGTAGGTTTTGAGTACAAAAGGTCTTTTACCTCCTTAGGTAAGTCTATTCTTAGATTGAGTTTATTCTTTTCGATGCAATGGTAAATGATATTGTTTCCTTATATTCTCTTTCTGATAGCTCATTGATACTGTATAGCAATGCAACAGATTTCTGTATATTGATCTTGTATCCTGCAACTTTACCAAATTCACTGATGAGCTCTAGTAGTTTTTTGGTATCATCTTTAGGATTTTCTGTGTATAGCATCATGTCACCTGCAAACAGCGACAGTTTTACTTCTCCCTTTACGACCTGGATTCCTTTTATTTTTCTTGTCTGACCACTGTTGGCTAAAACTATACTATGTTGAATAAAAGCGGCAAGAGTGGGCATCCTTGTCTTGCTTCTGATCTTAGAGGAAATGCTTTCAGCTTTTCAACACTGAGTGTCATGTTTGCCATTGGCTTATCATATATGGCCTTTATTATGCTGAATTATGTTCCCTCTATACCCACCTTCTGGAGACTTTTTATCATAAATCGATGTTGAATTTTGTCAAGAGCTTTTTCTGCATCTATTGAGATGATCATATGGTTTTTATTCTCCAAATTGTTAATGTGATGTATCACATTGACTGACTTGTGGATACTGAACCATCCTTGCATCCATGAGATAAATCTCACTTGATCACGGTGTATATTTTTAATGTATTGTTGGATTGAGTTTGATAATATTTTGTTGAGGATTTTTATATCTATGTTCATCAGTGATATTGACCTGTAATCTTTTTGTACATGTTTGATATCTTTCTCTGGTTTTGGTATCGGGGTGATTCTGGCCTCTTAGAATGCATTCAGAAGCATTCCTTCCTCTGCCATTTTTTGGTATAGTCTGAGAAGGATAGATGTTAATTCTCCTTTAAATGTTTGGTAGAATTCACCTGTGAAGCCATTTGGTCCTGTACTTTCATTTGTTGGGAGTTTTTATTACTGGTCAATTTCAGTACTGGTAATGGGTCTGTTCATATTTTCTATTTCTTCTTGGTTCAGTCTCGGGAGGCTGTACATTTCTAGGAATTTGTCCATTTCTTATAGGTTATCCATTTTATTGGCATATAGTTGTTTGCAGTAATCAATTTGTATGGAAACACAAAACACCCTAGATAGTGAAAACAATCTTGAGAAAAAAGAACAGAGCTAAAGGTATCACCCTCCCTGACTTCAGACTATACTACAGAACTATAGTAATCTAAATAGTATGGTACTGGCAGAAAAACAGACACATAGATCATTGGAACATAACAGAGAGCTCAGAAATAAACCCACACACTTATGGTCAGTTTATCTATGACAAAGGAGGCAAGAATATACAATGGAGAAAAGACAGTCTCTTCAATAAGTGATGCTGGGAAAACTGGAAAGCTACACATAAAAGAATGAGATTAGAACACTTCCTCACACCATATACAAAAGTAAACTCAAAATGGATTAAAAACCTAAATGTAAGACCAGAAACCATAAAAATTGTAGGAGAAAACATAGGCAAAACACTTTGACATAAATCATAGTACTATTCTTTTGGATTTGTCCCCTAAGGCAAAGGAAACAAAAGCAAAAATAAACAAATGGGACCTAATTAAACTTAAAAGCTTTTGCATAGCACTAGAAACCACTGACAAAATGTAAAGACAACATACTGAATGCGAGAATATATTTGCAAATGATATGAGTGATAAGGGGTTAATAACCAAAAATACAAATAGTTCAAATAACTCAATATCAAAAAACCAAACAATCTGATTAAAAAATTGGCTAGAAGACCTGAACAGACCTTTTTCCAAAGAAGACATACAGATGGCCTACAGGCCCATGAAAAGGTGCTCAACATCGCTAACCATCAGGGGAATACAAATAAAAAAACATGAGATATCGCCTCACACCTGTCAGAACAGCTATCATCAAAAAGACCACAAATAACAAATGTTGGGAAGGATGTGGAGAAAAGGGAACCCTTGTATACTTTTGGTATGAATGTAATTTGGTGTAGCCACTGTGGAAAACAGTATGGAGGTTCTTCAAAACCTAAAAATAGAACTACCATATGATCCAGCAATTCTACTCCTGGGTACTTAGGTAAAGAAAATGAAAACTAACTAACTTGAGAAGATACATGCATCTCAGTGTTATTAGCAGCATTATTTACAATAGCCAACATATGGAAGCAATCTAAGTGTCCATCAATAGATGAATGGATAAAGAAGATGTGGTATATATATGTACAATTGGATACTACTCAGCCATAAAAAAGAATGGAATTTTGCTGTTTGCAACAACATGGATGAACTTGGATGGTATTATGCTTAGTGAAATAAGTCAGGTAGAGAAAGTCAAATACTGTATGATATGACTTATGTGTGAAATCTAAAAATAACACAAACTAGTAAATACAACAAAAAAGAAACAGACTGACAGATATAGAGAACAAACTAGTGGTTACCAGTGCAAAGAGAGAAGAGGGGAGAGGCAAGATAGGGGTAAGGAATTAAGAGGTGCAAACAACTATGTGTAAAATAAATGAAATACAATGATATACTGTACAGCATAGGGAATATAGCCAATATTTTATAATAACTATAAATGGAGTATAATCTTCAAAAATTGTGAATCACTACATTGTACACCTAAAACTTATATAATATTGTAAATCAACTATACCTCAATAAAAATCTATTCTGCATAAACAATCTGTTTATTAAAAGGCAAAGGGAAGTAAAGGGAGTTTGGGGGGTGGCACCTCCTCAGTAACTCAGGTACCCAGGAAACTGGATCTGAGTGGGCAATTCAGTCAAGGTCTTAGACAAATGACAGAGAAAGAGGAGTTACCTGGCCTTTTCTTCACTTTTGTTTGCTGAACGGAAAAAGGAAAGATAGCTGAATGGACATTTTAGAAACATAGGCAGAAAGCAGAAAGCTGTGGGGAGAATTCACCTAGTTTCATGGGTAAATGGATAAATCAGCAAGAGACAATTAATGGCTGGTGTATTCATTAAACACTTTTCTTAGCTATAGCAGCTTGCCTGAAATTTTTACAACCTTCTTTCTGATATTGGCTGCTACCTGAGAAAGCTTAGAGTGACAAAATCTTAGCTACAGCAGAACAGATTATTTAAAATCACAAGACCATTTGTATATGAATGCATAAAACAGGCTCCTGAGAATGTAATTTCAAAATCAAAAAATTAATAAAAATGTGTTGAGAAGTTTATATTTTAGAGTTGATTTCCCTGATCTTGCCTGAAACCTCTGAAGCTGAACTATCAGACCAAAAGCTCTCAATCCTTTTGAAAATGAAATGAAGGATATGTCGGAACCATACCTTTGTCCAACAAAGTGTAAGGTATTCTTAAGGGAAATATCTAATTGACCCTAGGTGCCTGATGAATTACCCTTTTCCAGGACAAAAGGGTATTCTGTCCTTTTCCCCTAAATGCTACTGGATACATTTCCCCTAGGCTCCAATTAGAAGCGACACAGGATGCTGACTGCATTTATCATTACCTGCATATTATAAAATGTCCATAAAAAGGCATGCTTTCAGTTGAGATAAAATCTAATCTGAGACAGATCTAGGTGCTAGATAAATGAAATACTACTGTGCTTGAAAAGCTATAACTTCTTCAAGAAAACTTCCTTATAGTTCAACTCAGCAAAAAGATCTCAAGGGTACTTTAGACAGTATACAAACGGTCAACATCATAATATTTGAAAATTCTCCTAAGTGCTTAAATTACATATGGGAAACAATTTAGTTGTTATAAGTTTTGTCATGTAATAATGAAATCAAGATATTTGAAAATAACTTTTTAGCATTTAAAATGGGAAACAACCCAGATGTCCTTCAATTGGTGAATGGTTAAAAAATGATACATTCAGTTCTATGCAATACTAGTTAGCAATACAAAGGAACAAACTACTGATATATCAATACAAACCTCTAGAGAATTATGTTGATAAAAAAGTCAGCCCCCGAAGGTTACATACTTTATGATAAAATTTATTGAACATTCTTGAAATGACAAAATTATTGAAATAGAAAACATAGTGTTTGTCATGGGTAAAGGCCGGGGTTGGAGAGGTTTGAGGGGAGGGGAGTGGAGGAAAGTGGATATCATTATAACAGAGCAATATCTGGGATCCTTGTGGTGACGGAACTGTACCTCGACTGTGCTGGTGGATATGCAGGTGTACAACTGTGATGAAATACACATACACATACAAGTAAAACTTGGGAAACCTAAATAAGATAAATGGGTCAATATCCAGGTTGTGATACTGTAGTACAGGTATGCAAAATGTTATCACTGAGGGAAACTGGGTAAGGAGTACATGGGATCTCTTTCTATTTTTTTTTTTAAATTGAGGTAAAATTGGCTTATAACATTACATAATTTTCATGTGAACAGTGTAATTTGAATTCTTGTACACACTACAGTGTACTCAGCACTAAAAGGCTAATAATAATATTGCATTCCACTGATTTTAGTGATAGTATCCTTTGCTGTACAGAAGCTTTTCAGTTTAATGGCAGTCCCATTTGTTTATTTTCACTTTTGTTTCCCTTGCCAGTATCCAAAAAGACACTACCAAGACCAATGTCAAAGTGTACTGCCTATGATTTGTTCTAGGAGTTTTATGGTTTCAGGTCTTACATTCAAGTATTTAATCCATTTGATTCATTTTTAATCCATGGTGTAAGATAGTGACCTAGCTTTATTATTTTTTGTGTGGCTGTCCAGTTTTCCCAGCATCATTTATTGAAGAGACTTTCCTTTCTCTAGTGTATGTTTTGGGTAATTTTTTGTAGATTAGTTGTCCATGTATTTGTGGGTTTATTTCTGGGCTCTCACTTCTGTTCCATTGATCTGTGTGTCTGTTTTTCTGCCAGTATCATGCTGTTTTGATGACTGTAGCTTTGTAGTATACCTTAAAATCAGAGAGCATGGTACTTCCAGATTTGTTCTTTTTTCTCAGGATTGCTTTGGCTATTCAGGGTCTTCTGTGGTTACAAACAAATTTTAGAATTTTTTGTTCTGTATTTGTGGAAAATGTCATTGGGATTTTGAAAGGGATTGCTTTGAATCTGTAGATTGCATTAGGTAATTAACATTTTAACAATGTTAATTCTTCCAATCCATAAGCATGAAGTATCTTTCCATTTCTTTGTGTTTTCAATTTCTTTCAACAATGGGTTATAGCTTTCAGTGTACAGGTCTTTCACCTACTTGGTTAAATTTTTCCTAGGTATTTTATTCTTTTTGTAGTGGATGAAAATGGGATAATTTTCTTAATTTCTCTTTCTATTAGTTCATTGTAAGTGTATAGAAACACAACAAATTTTTTTGTACATTAATTTTGTACCCTGAAACTTTATTATATTGGGTTATTATTTCTAATAATTTTTTGTGAGTGTCTTTAGGATTTTCCACATCTAAAATCATTTCATGCACAAATAGTGACAGTTTTACTTCTTTATTTCTAATTTGGCTGCCATGTATTTCTTTTTCTTGACTAATTGCTCTGGCTAGGACTTCCAATACTATGTTGAATAAGAGTAGAGAGAGTGGGGATCCTCGTCTTGTTCCTGATCTTAGAGGAATAGGTTTCAGCTTTTCATCGTTGAGTATGATGTTAGCTGTGGGTTTGTCATGTATGGCCTTTACTATGTTGAGGTACCTTCCTTCTATACCCATTTTATTGGAAGTTTTTATCATAAATGAATGTTGAATCTTGTCAAATGCATCTTTTGAGATGATCACATCATATGATTTTTACCCTTCAGTTTGTTAATGTGGTCTATCACATTGACTGATTGGCAGATGTTAAACCATCCTTGCATCCCTGGAATAAATCCCACTTGATCTTCATGCATGATCCTTTTAATGTATTGTTTATTTGGTTGCTACTATCTTGTTTAGTATTTTTTCATCTATGTTCAAGATATATTAGGCTGAAACTTCTTTTCAGGGGTATTCCTTGTCTTGTTTTGTTATTAGGGTAATATAGGCCTCATAAAATCATTTAGGAAGCATTGCCTCTTCTTCAGTTTTTTGGAAGAGTTTGAGAAGGACAGGTATTAAATCTTTTTTTAATTTGTTTGGTAGAATTCATCAGTGCAGCCCTCTGGTCCTGGACTTTTATGTTTTGGGAGCTTTTTGATCTTACTAATGACTTGTCTGTTCAGATTTTCTATTTCTTCATGATTCTGTCATGGACAGTTGTATGATTTTAAGAATGTATCCATTTCTTCCAGATTGTTCACACTGTTGGCATGTAGCTGTTCATAGCAGTTTCTTATAATCCTTTTATTTCTGTGGAATCCATTGTAACTTCTCCTCTTTCATTTCTGGTTTTATTTATTTGAGGCTTCTCTCTTTTTTTTTCTTAGTGAGTCTAGCTAACACTTGTCAATTTTGTTTATCATTTTGAAAAACCAGCTCTTAGTTTCATTGATCTTTTGTTTTTTCAGTCTTCACTTCACTTATTTCCACTCTTATTTTTATTATTTCCTTCCTTTCGACTGACTTTGGGCTTCATTTCTTCTTCTTTTTCTAGTTCCATTAGGTGTAAGCTAAGATTTGTGTATTTGAGATTTATCTCTTTTTTTGTGGTGGGCCTATATTGCTACAAAAGTACCACTTTTGCTACTTCCCATAGATTTTGGTGGGTCATATTTTCATTTTCATTTGTCTTGAGGTATTTTTTTAATCCTCCTTTGATTTTTTCTATGACCCAATAGTTGTTCAGTAGCTGCTGTTTATTTTCCACGTATTTGATTTTTTTCAGCTTTCTTCTTATTGCTGATTTCTAGTTTCTTACTGTTGTGTTTAGAAAAGATGTTTGATATGATTTCAAACTTTTTAAATTTACTGAGACCTGTTTTGTGGCCTAGCATGTGATCTATTCTGGAGAATGTTCCATGTGCACTTGAGAATGTGTATTCTGCTGCTCTTGGATGGAATGTACTGTATATACGTATTAAGTCCACCTGATCCACTGTTTCCTTTAAGGCTGATATTTCCTTGCTAACTTTCTGTCTGGATTATCTATCCATTGATGTAAATGGTGTGTTAAAGGTCCCTACTAGTATTGCTGCCAATTGCTACCCTTAGGTCTGTTAATAATTGCTTTATACATTTTGGTGCTCCTATGTTAAGTGCGTATATGTTAATAAATGTCATGTCTTCTTAATATATTGACCCCTTTGTTATTATATAATATCCATCTTTGTCTCTTGATACCTCTTTTGGCATGAAGTCTTTTCTGTCTGATATGAGTATGGTTACACCTGCTTTCTTTTGGTTACCATATACTTGGAGAATCATCTTCTATCACTTTACTTCCAGCCTGTTTGTCTTTAGAGCTGAGATGAGTCTCCTGGGGGAAGCATATATTATTTGGATCTTGTTTTTCAATCCATCCAGCCATTCTGTGTATTTTGATTGGTGAATTCAATCCATTTACATTTAGGGTGATTACTGATAGATGAGGACTTAGTACTGCCATTTATCTTTCGTTTTCTGGTTCTCAATATCTCCATTGTTTATTTGTCCTTGTGTTTCTGTCTGCTATTTTAATTTGGTGGCTTTCTATAATTTTTTTTCTGTTTTTTAATTTTTTTATGTTTTGTGTCTATTCTAGATTTTTGTTTTGTGGTTACCACGAGGTTTGTAATAAAACCTTTAATAGATAAAATAGTCCTTTTTCTGCTGATATCATTTATCTTCATTTGCCTATACAGGTTGCATCCTTTTCTTCTTCCCCTTTACTTTTGTTGTCACAGATTGTCCCCTTTTATATTGCAAGTTTGTTACCAAATCAAAGTAGCTATAGTTATTTTTAATGCTTTCTTCCCCTTTAACATTTATGCTATAATTCTTTAACAACCTATTCTGATATAGAGTTGCAATTTTCTGATTCCGTCTGTCTATTTATCACCTTACTCAAGGTTTGTGTACTTTTGCAATTTCATTTCAGGTAGAAAAGCTCCTTTCAACATTTCTTGTTAGGCAGGTTCTAGTAGTGATGAACTCCCTCAGCTTTTGTTTGCCTTGGGAAAGCCTTTACTTCTCCTTCATATCTGAATGATAACTTTGCTGGATAGAGTATTCTTGGCTGACATGTTTTTTATCTTTCAATATTTTAAGTATGTCATTTCATTCTGGTCTGTAGAATTTCTTCTGAGAAATGTGCTGATAGCTTAGTGAGATATCAGCCTAATTGGTGCCTTTTTTCCCCCCTAGCTGCCTTTAAAATTCTTTCCTTATGACTGACTTTTTAATATAATGTGTTTCGGAGAAGGTCTTTCTGCATTTAGATAATTAGGTGTTCTATTAGCTTTGTTGATTTGCATATATAGTTCCATCCTCAGGTTTGGAAAATTTTCAGATGTTATTTCTTTAAATAAACTCTCTGCTACCGTCTCTCTCTCTTCTTCTTCTGGGATACTCATTAACTTTATGTTGCCTTTTCTAATGGTGTGGAATAGTTATTGTAGAGTTTTTTTCATTAAAAAAATCTTAATTCTCTCTCCTATTTAAATCATTTCGAGATTTCTATCTTCAAGTTTGCTAATTCTCTCTTCAATATGGTCAGCTCTACTTCCAATGCTTTCTAATGAATTCTTCATCTCATTTAGTGAGTTTTTCAGCTCCACAATTTCTGTTTGGTTCTTTATTAGAGCTTTGATCTCTAGTAAAGTATTCCTTCTGTTCATTAATTTTATTCCTGAGCTCACTGAACTGCCTTTCTGAGTTTTCTTTTAGCTCGCTGAGTTTCTTCATGACAGCTATTTTGAATTCTCTGTCAGTTAGATATCAACATTATGTGACTTTGGTTTCATATGTTTTATCATTTTCTTTTTGTGATACTGTGTTATTGTGGTTTTTCATGGTGCTTGATGAGTTGTTCCTCTGCTGGTGTATTTGATGTAGCAAACAACTTTCTTATTTAGGCAAAGCTTTGATTTTAACAATTGAAAGATTGGCAATTCGAGATCTTTGTTTTGTTTTTCAGTAGTTGGCACTATAGCCCAAGTTTTTGATATCTCTCACCTGAGGTGCTTCTGGCTATATTGGAGAATCAGCACTTTCCACCCTCTACTGCCTCTGCCAGAGGTGTCCCTGGTGCCTTTGTCTTTGTTGCTTGTTCCTCCAGGGTTCCTGGTGCCTTGCTGCTGCTGCTGTTAATGGTGTTGGTGTCACCACCAGGGGCATGGTGATGGAAGGCACCTCTGATGTGTCTGGGGTCACCTGGGTCATGGGCACCATCACCATGTTGGAGGAAGGGAGAAGGTGGTGGGGAGAGCTGGGGTCAGGGATGCCTCCACTGCATCCAAGGTTGTTAGGTTTGTGGGTGCCACCACTGTAACAGGGTGGCCTGAGTTACATCACTGTGGCTAGAGGGCCCAAGCTTACAGGACCTGCCATGTCTGCCCAGTTCCCTGCCTGTGGGTGCTGCTGTGACTGGGAGGCTGGAGTCATGTGCACCACCTCCACTGCTGTTACTGGGTTGTCTGGGGATGTGGCCTCAGCCACTGTGGTCAGGGACCAGGATTGTGGGCACCGTCTCTGCTGTTCCCCTGGTTCTGCCTCCTCTATGTGTTCCAATCTACCCATGTTCAGATGCACAGACGTATGGATCTCTCCAGCATCTTGCTGTGTTGGGTGGAGGAACCCTTGTAGAGTTACGGATGTTTAACTAGATGTAGATTGAAGGGGAGAGACAAAGGAACTGTCCCATAATGCTATGATGCTGATATCACTCACCCTTAATTTCTTAAAGCTGCCTGTAAATCTAAAATTATTTAAAATTAAAAGGTTAAAAAGTTTTAAATAAAGCATGGCTAGAAGACATGATAAATATATGAGCTTGGCTAATCATTCACTTTCAAAGGTAAACTGATAAAGTTATTCAGAATTTGGCTTTTAATAACTACCAGGAGAATCTTGCAGTAGCTCATAGTGCCACCAAATGCTGCTTGCTAAAAGAAGAATCAGTCTGCCCTTTGAAAACAGCTAGAAAAACGTAATTTTGTATCTTAGGATCTGCTTTTGGTCACTAGAGATTAGTTTTGCTTTTCTAGAATTTCAAATAAAGACAACTATACATTATATATTGCTTTGTGTCTAGATTCTTCTGCCCAATATAGTGTTTTGAAATTCTACCAAGGTATTGGATATACCAGTCATTCATTTTGTTTATTTCTGAGTGGTATTCAACTGTTAGGGTATATCATAGTTTGTTTATCCATTCACCTATTGATGTAATCTTTGGAGTAGTTTCCAGTTTTGTCTATTATGAATGAGGCTGCTATGAACAATAACATATAAATCTTTCTTGGACACATGTTTTTATCACAGTTGAGTAAATACGTAGTAGTTGGATTACTGGATTGTACAGAAAATGTATGATAAGCTTTATACGAAACTTCCCAGCTGATTTCCAAAGTGTTTGTACCAGTTTACATTCCTACAAACATGCTTTGCAACCTCACTAACACTTGGTAGTGGTCAGTCTTTTTCATTTTAGCTATTCTAGTGGTTAGCTGTGGCGTGGCATGTCACAGTGATTTTTATTTGCATTTCTCTGATGACTAACAATGTTAAACATCTCATTATGTGCTTATTTGCCATCTCTATATTGTGTTTGGTAAAGTGTCTGTTCAAATCTTTTGGTCTTTTTTGGGTTATTGTTTCCTTGTTTATCTTATTATTAAGTTGTAAAAATTCTTTATCCATAAAGTTTTTTGTCAGATACATGTATTGCAAATATTTACTTCTGGTCTGTAAATATTACTTCTAGTCTGTATGCTTTTCACTCTTTTAACAGTGCCTTTCAGAGTAGGTGATTTTAATTTTGATGAACTCTAATATATCAAAAAATTTTCTCTTTTATCGTCTGTGCTTTTTGAGTCCTACCTTCCTAAAAATTATTTGCCTATCTTGAAGTCACAAAGACTTCCTCCCACGTTTTCCTATAGAAGTTTTATGATTCTAAGTTTTACATTTAGGTCTATGATCCATTTTGAGTTATTTATTGTTTATGGTGTGAGGTAAGGATTGAGGTCCATTTCTCCCTGATTCAGATATCCAATTTTTCTAGTGCCATTTGTTGAAAAGAATATCCTTTCCTCATTGAATTAACTTTGTATCTCTGTTAAAAATCAACTGGTCATACATGTATGGATTTATTTCTAGACTCCATTCTGTTTCATTCATGTGTATGTCTGTCCTACCAATACCACATTTTCTTGATTACTGTAACTTTATAGTAAGTCTTGAAATCCTTCAAGCCAAATCTTCATTGTTCTTCTTTTTCAAAACTGTTTTGGCCACTCCACTTCTTTTGCATTTCTGTATAAACCTTAGAACCGACTGGCCATTTTTACAGAATAAGCTGTTAGGATTTTGATTGGTATTATTTGAATGTATAGATCAATTTGGAGAAAACTGACATCTTAACAATACTGAATCTTCCAATTCATGAGCCTGTTATATCTCTCTACTTAGTTAGATCGTCAGTTCATTCAGCAACATTCTGTAGTTTTCAGTGTAGTGGTCTTGACATTTCTTGTTATATTTATCTTTAAGAATTTATACATTTTGGTGTTATTATAATTAGCTTTGTTTTTAAAACACATTTCACTTGCCAGTTGTTAAGTATTAGAAATAAAATTTATTGTTGTATATTGACCTTTTTAAGAACTTGCTAACCTCACTTATTTGTTCTAGTAGCTTTTGTGTAAAAACAGTGTCATCTGAAAATAGAATACATGTTCTTTTCCAACCTGTACGCTTTTTCTTGCCTTATTATACCAGATAAAACTTCCAATAAAATGTTGCATGGAAGTAGTAGTAGACTTTCTAACCTTGTTCCCAAGGTTAGAGGGAAAATATTCAGTTTTCACCATTAAGTATGATGTTAGCTGTAGGGCTTTCCCACAAATGTCCTTTATCAGTTTGAGGAAGTTTCCTTCTAATACTATCCTTCTGAGAGTTTTTATCACAAATGGGTGTTGAATTTTGTCAAAAACTTTTTCTGTATATATTGAGATGATCATATGTGCTTTTACCTTTATTCTATTAGTATGATGAATTACATCAACCGATTTCAGAGGATAAATCAATCTAGCATTCCTTTATATTGCTGTATTCAATTTGAGAATTTCTGTATCTATATATATGAGGGATATTAGGATGTTGTTCTATAATTCTCCTTTTTTTTGTAGTTTTTGTATGGCTTTGGTACCAAGATGATACCAATCTTAAGTTCCCCTGCCCTCCACTTCCCCTGCTACTTTCTGAAAGAGTTTATGTAAGATTGGCATTATTTCTTCCTTAAATATCTGGTATCATTCACCAAGGAAGCCATCTGGGTTTGGCTTTTCTTTGTGGGGAGGTTTTTAATTACAAATTTGATTTTTAAAATAGATATAAGATGATTTAAGTTTTTAATTTTTGTGTGTGTTTTGGTAATTTGTATCTTCAAAGATTTTTTCCACTTCATCTAAGTCTTCTCTTTTAATTCTAATAGTAATGAGTTATATATTCTCTATCTTTTTTTTCCCCTTGATGAATCTAGGTATAGTTAATCAACTTTATTGCTCTCTTTAAAAATAGCTTTTGATTGCATTTACTTTACTGCTTTATCTACTGTCCTGTATTCTATTTTATTGATTTCTGTGTATCCTTTCTTTTCTTCTACTTACTATGGGTTTTATTTGCTCTTCATTTCCTAGCTTCATAATTGGAAGTTATTAGATTATTGATTTGAGACCTTTCTTATTTTCTAATATAATTATTTTAAACTAACATTTGTCCTAAGCATTGCTTTAAGCTACATCCCAAGATTTTTGATGTATTTTCATTTTCACTGGGTTAAAAATATTTTCTAATTTACTTTGTGAGTTCTTCTTTACACTATGGGCTACCTGGCAGTGTGCTGTTTAATTTCTAAATATGTGGAAATTTTTGTGAAAACTTTTTTTTTTTACTGATTTCTAAGTTAATTTTACTGTGGTCAGAAAATGCATTTTATATGAATTCACTTATTTAACATGTTGAGACTTGTTTTATAACCCAGAATATTGTAGATCTTAGTAATGTTCCATGTTCATTTGAGAAGAGTATGTATTCTGCTGTTGTTGGGTGGAATGTTCTGCAAATATCCAGTCGTCTAGGTCCTGTTGGTTGACAGTACTGTTCAAGTCTTCCATGTCTTTAGTATTTTTTGTCTGTTTGTACTATCAACTACTTAGGCAGTGGTGAAAAACTCTCCAATTATAATTGTAGATTCAGTTTTTGCTTTATGCAGTTTTAAGCTTTCCTATTAGAGATATATATACTTAAGATTTTTATATCTTTTTGATGAATTGGCCCTTTTATTATGAAGTGTCTCTCTTTATCTCTAATAATATTCCCATCCCTTTACTTCTAACCCATAATTGTCTTTATATTTAAATTGCTTTTTCTCCCCTAGACAGCAAATAGTTAAGTATTGTTTTTTTAAAATCCACTTGGACAATTTCTGTTTTTTATTTACTTGGAGTTTCTAGACAATTTACATTTAATTTGTCAATATAGTTGGTTTAAATCTACCACCTGTTTGTCTTGTATTTCTCCCATCTGACCTTCATTACTCCTCCTCTTCTTTTTTTAGGATTTCTGTTGCCATAACTGCATATGTTTTCATATTCCATTTTATCTCTTCTATTTGCTTCTTAGCTATCATTTTTGTTTTAGTTTTTAGTCATTAATCTAGGCCATCATTTATTTTGATATAATATGAACATTTTCTTTTACTACAAATATGTTCATATATACTCAAAAGACAACCAATATAATTAATTTGATATACCCATAATAAAACTTCAACAACTATAAATACATTTGTTTCATCTAAACACCCACTAACTCTCCTCTCTTAGATTATTTAGACGCAAATTCCAGACATCATATTACAGGCATACCTCATTTTCTTATGCTTTACAGATATTGCATTTTTTTAGAAATCAAAGGTTTGTAGCAACTCTGTATTGTCAGATGGTCAGCATTTTTTAGCAATAAAGTATTTTCAAATTAAGATATTTACACTGTTTTTGTAGACATAATGCTATTGCATATTTAACAGGCTGCAGTATAGCGTAAACATAACTTTTATATGTACTGGGAAACCAAAAAATTCGTGTGACTCGCTTTATTGTGATATTTGCTTTACTGCAATGATCTGGAACCAAACCTGCAATATCTCAAAGGTATGCCTATATTTCATCTGTAACTATTTCAGTATGTATCTCTGCAAGGACTTTTAAAAATATAAAAGCAATATAATTAGTGCATTTAAAAAATTAACAATAAATTCTTAATAGCATTAAATAGCCAATCACTGTTCAGATTTCTCTGGTTGAACTGTTAAAAGATTTTTTTTTTCACAGTTTATTTGAATTGAGATTCTAATAAGGTCATTCCTTGCAATTGTTTATTTTTATTGGGGTGGTGGGAATGAAAGAGATTCAGGGAGATTTAAAAACACTGCTGCTGTCACTACCATCTTTGAATCCCATCATGACTTCCGTTTGATTTAAAATTTAAAATAATAATTAAGAGATTTAATTTGTAATATTAATTAAACAAAACTCTTACACTACATACATTTTTTGAATTAGGGTTTCCATTTTATATTGAAGAATGTCAATCTTGGAAATTCTCTAATGCCTACCCTCACAAATCTTAGGTAACTCCATATTTTAAAAGTCTCAATTTTGGACAATATCCAGTATGAGTGATTTCCTATTGCTTCATTAATATTATATTGCCAAATTCTGTAAGGCCATAATCACACCTTTCAGGAGGAGGAAAACTGCTCATGAATATTCTCTTAAATTTTGCCTGCACAATGTTGTTTATTTCTTTATGACAATTAGGGGTTAAATTAACTTAAAATGTGAAGACTAGGGACAAGACTCCAAAAAATTAACCAACCATTCTGATGTAGACTGTACTTCTGGAGTTTTAATGTCATTACTTCACCACTCAAGGCAATGAGCTACGGATATAGACAGCAGTTGATAGTTTATGAGGAATAAGCTCATTGATGACATTTAATGAATTATTTATAATTTCCTCAACGTACATTTTTTTTTTACCAGCCTAAGCTTTTTACAAGTAGAGGGTAAAGTGGAAACATCTATTACTTGAAGAAAAATACAACAAGGCTTGAGCTGATTTTATTATGTCATCAAATAACATACTGTCTTACTAAAGAAATTTAATAAAAATTCTGATAATACTAAGCATTGGTATAATTGTATAAGTATAATGAAAATGAATTGATGAAAGTTCTTATAAACTTAAGAATGCATTTATAAGAAAATGAACTCTTTTATCTCAAAATACTTGCATGCTTAATAAAGAAATTTTTAATTTTACATTTGCCGATTAGGTATGCAATTCCAGTTTACAAAGTTAGTTAAATCAGGAAGTTATCTTAGATTGTGGAAGTTATCTATAGATTGTGGAAATGAGATTTACAATCAGGTCTTTTTAATCAAGTGTACATATTCTTTTCACATATATTTTCATTTGACTTTTTCAATGATCTTGCATGGCAAGTAAAATCCTTCTTTCCATTTTAAAGATAAGCAAACTGATAACAAGACAGGTAAAATAAATGACCCAATGGCACACTGTGGTCAGCTACTGAGTCCAGATAAAAATCAAAGTCTTCTGACTCCATGTAGTGCATTCTTTCTGCTATACCAGAGGTCAATTCATTTTAGACTTTTGAAAAAAACTTCTGGAATCCCATATACTCAACTATGAGTCAGAAATAGAAAAAGAGACAATAGAATAAGGCTTAGAATCCTGTGAGCTGTGGTGGATATGATAATGGTCTGGCCTTTATTGTTAACTATTGTCATTTCTACTACAAGTTTCTCAAAAAAGTCTGGCCTTGTCTATATTACACAAAATCATCCAGAAGAATAAAATTGACAGATTCTTTGTCAAAACACCTATAAAGGACTGGGGCTGGAGCACTCTCATTTTCTTTATTACTATTGTTTCAACAATTTTCACACATACTGAGAGATTTCTATGTGCCAGGCATAATGCCTGGCAGATAGAACAACACTGTCTAACTTTGCCCTTGAGAAGTTTCCCGTTTGAGGATAGTTAGAGGAAAACAGGTATATAAATTGCCATAATGCAACATAAGGAAATAGTTATAGATTATTGATAAAGTACTAGAGAGCAGCTGTACTTAAGGCATTGAGAATAGGGTGTTTTGGAGTAATAGATGAAAAGTATCTTAATATATGCTAGCTGTAATGAAATAACTTCCTATATTTCCAGTCTGAGAAAAATAATTAACTACTATTTTACAATAGTTGATAAATTATATCACAGGCCACCACTCTGTAAGAGATTTTTGAGAGTTTTCTGTAAGGCCACACTTTTTATATATTTTATGTATAAAACAAATGTAGCCAAAAAACTGGAGAAGTAAAATAATCTTTTAATGTTTACACTTCAGAATCAGTGGGTGATATTATAAATCCAGAGGTTTCTGAAATATTTTCCCTTTTGTTCAGAGCAATATTTTTTGTTCAAGAAATTCAATTAGATGTTCAAGTATTAATCAGTTAGCTATACTGTAGATCCTACAGTGTTCACAAAATTCTAACTATAACATTTAAATCCATGAGGCATACAGTGTGTCCTAGAGTGATACTGAAGTTTGAAATAGTTTCACTTGAATTTGCCTCTTCCTCTTAAAATTTTAGTGAACTGATTGTTTGTTTCCAGGTTGGGTCTATGCTTTATTGTCATGCTTCTCAAATTAGCACATGTGCTACAGAATAAAAGCACATTTCCAAAGAACAAAAATTTTCCTTTTTTTACTGATGGGATGAAGGATGAGATGAGAGGTGGTAGGTTGGGGTTGTCTAGAAAAATTAATGGATAAGTAGTAACAATTATAATACTAAACTGAATGTGGCATCACTTTAGAATATAAAGGAGAATTCATATAAATTTTAAAAAACACTAGATTAAAAACCAAACAAATACAAACAAATAAACCTGCCCTCTCATGCGTCTCTTTGGACTATGCTGCCAGAACCTCTATCCATTGGCTTTTATTCTACTTAGCTCTTAGGGATAAGTTTGTGATAAGCAATGCTTTATTGAATTCAGAATAATTCTGAATATTATTATTTTTAAGAGTTTGAAAGACTTTAATAAAAAAAGGCATAGAGGATCAGATGCTTTGAACTTGTTTTATATCCAATACACTAGGTGTGCCTATCATTTCTCTTATCTTGGGCAAGTATATTATTATTCCAGTGTGGTTTGGGTCATTTCCAATTTTAGAAAGACAACAGCCACAAATACCTTGAAGGGGGGAAAAGAATATGTAGGTAGTGAGTGACTTTCTCCTTCTCTTTTCAAAACAGCACACACAGAATATCTCATTCAATTTTTTGAGTTGGAAGATAAAAGAAGAATGAATGGTACTGGGAAAACACTAACTTCTTTGAACATCTCACTCAGGAGTACTGAAAACAAATTCATAAGGGCTAGAAAGTGTCTTTCCAAAGACTCAGATTAATTCACAACCAGTTTTATGTCACTCATTTCAGGAGTGGTGTGTACCTGTGGGGTGGGATGGAGGAGGTCATCAGTCAAGGTTACACTGCTGCTACAAATCACAAGTAAATTCACAGGGTGATCAGCTCTATTCCTATTTCAATTTAGGATGGGCTCTGCCAGCTTACAATTGTGGATTACATGCTCCACAAATTTAGGCTCACAATAATTTATACTCTATCACCTCCTCATCTAAAGCAGAAAACAATACCTTGCCTGAAATGAAATGACTGCACTACAGGACATGAAAAATTTATAGAAACCAGTTGAGAAAAGAAACTGATGATTGCTGAGGGGTTTAATGAAACAAAGATATAGTACCCTTCATCTACATTCAAAAAAAAGTTATTTGTACACAGTAGATATAATAAAATTAATGCTATAATACTATTTCATCTTTAGTTTTTGTATATGTTAAATATATACTTAAGAAATTTCTATACCCAATGTATTCAATATACAGCTACTAAATACTAAATCCATAAGAAAAATTCAAAGCTGTCAATCTTATGAGGACTTTGTCAACATCTAGAGCAATTCTGCTTACTTCAAAGGCAGTTCTTTGCCCAGGCAAGAGACATCTGCAAATAAGAAAAAACTCACTACAGAGAAGACTGACTATATGTCCACAGTGTGTTTCCTGAGCTGCCTTCCTGGAACTTGTCTACGTTTGCCATTTTTATCTCCAGATTCTTCTCTACTTTATCATTCCAATTTGGATATCTTTATGATAACATCTTCCAGCTCTTTATCCTCTCCCCATACTCCTAATTTACTTCCTGCATTATACTCTGCTGCTGAGCTTTCTTGAGCAGCTCCTATGACCCAACTGACATACTTAGGAGTGTGATCCCCCTTCATAGTTATGCCAAATAAACGAAGCCAGAATACGTCATGCCAAAATAGCCTTTTTCATATAAGAATTATTTTGATCTAAAGGCAATTAAAAAGTAGCAAAAGCAGGAAAGCTCTCTGCCCTTCTCCTATGTGCCTAAAAGCAGGACATAAATTTAGAAAGATGTCCCTCCTTCCCTCTCTAAAAATCACAGGAACAACTGTAGGCTCTTATCAGCCTGGAGATGGCACCAGAGGAATCTATGTAACAGACTTTACCAACTAGCCTTGATCTCCCATTCCTTTCCCATATATTTGCCTTCCTACAATTTGCCACCTCTAGGGACTCAAGGGCCTTTGCTTTTGCCTTGTCACTTTCTAAAATTTATTGTTCTTTGTTGAAAATGCTACATAAGCCTGAATTCTGAGCCACCTCTTTGAGTTATTCATTCCTGAGCTTCTCACATTAACATGTATATATGAGATATAGATGTTAATAAACTCCTGTTTGTTTTCTCTGGTTAGTCTGTCTTGTTACAGAGCCTAGCCGAGAACCTAGGATGGGTAGAGGAAGAATTTTCTCCCCTATGTGAATTCTCAGAGCTTGCCTCCCTCCTGGCTCAGGGCAGACAGAAATAATCACATAGAAATTCTCAGGCTTAAATAAGCAGCAGTACTAAATATGTTTCCTGGTTTAATTGTAAAAGATATAGACTATTTCCTTCTTAATTTCTATTTAAAGGAGCCAAGTTGTAACACTATATCAAGAATTATTTGCTAAATGTTCACTGCTCCCAAGATATCAGATATCTTACAAATCAATGAAGAACTTAGAATAATAACTTTGTTAGCAGGGAAGAGGATGTTCTGGGCAATAATACATCTTTGCTGAACTCTGATGTTACTAAAAGTGGCTTCTGTGACATTGCCAAAGGCAAGGACATTTCTGTGCTTCGTAATCACCTTTGAAATTCTTTTTCAAGTCTGTCTAACTGTCCTACTTGATCTCTCCCAATTTTTAAGAATACTAAACTTTGCAATCCTATTTTAGGTTATAGGCAAAGTTATTAGTTAATGTTTGTTGAATAAATAGGCAGAATATATATAGATAATAAGTTTCATACATGTTTTCCCCCACATGACAACTACAGTCTGAATGCACAGATGTAGAAAAGAGTTTCAGATGTTATTGAAATATAAAATGTTGACTTAACTCTGTTCTGCCCTTTCCTTCATCCCTAGATTCTCTTGAGCAGAATTCTGATCTCCTGTTTCCTAAGCCAAATAATTAAAAAGTAACAATAGGTCTGCATAATCAACTACTTCCTAAAAGCTCAATGCTAAAACAAGTAAGATGATTTTCCATTACTAATCAGTTTTCAGTCAACCAGCATGCACCCACAAGGAACAAAATCAGTACAGTTATCTGAACAATAGTTTCCCATCCCTGATGCTTCAAAAATTTGGATAGCTCTAATATTTTAATAAATGGGATTCCATGCATCACACATCAATCTCATTTTTAAGCTTTCAATGAAATTTTCATCAAGAATAATAAAGAACATTCACTGCAGTGTTATTCACAAGAGCCAAGATACTGAAACGACCCAAGTGTCTGTCCATGGATGTATGGACAAAGAAAACATGGTTTTATGTACGTGTGTGTATACACACACACACACACACAATGGAATATTATTCAACCATAAAAAGAGGAATATCCTGCTATTTGTGACAAAATGGATGAGCCAGGAGAGCATTATGCTAAGTGAAATAAATCAGACACAGAAAGACAAATACTGTATGATCTCACTTATACGTGGAATCTAAAAAGTCAAGCTCATAGAACCAGAGAGTAGAATGGTGGTTGTCAAGGTCCGGGGGATGCAAGAAATAGGGAGACGTTGGTCAAGGGGCACAAACTTTCAGTTATAAGATGAGTAAGTTCTGGGGACCTAATGTACACCATGGTGATTACAGTTAACAATACAGAATTTTATATTTGAAATTTGCTGAGAGAGTAAATCTTAAATGTTCTCACCACACACAAACACATAAAAGGTAACTATGTGAAGTGCTGGGTGTGATAACTAACTTGATGATGGTAGGCATTTCACGATGTATATGTATGTTAAATCACCATGTTATACACCTTAAGAAAATCATATTGTACAACCTAAATATAAACAACTTTTATTTGTCAATCATATCTCAATAAAGCTGGAAAAAATAATAATAAAGAATAATATATGCTATATCTTCATGAGGCTTAAAAGCTCATAAAATTAATTAATGATTTATTAATGGGTTTACAGCTTAGAGACATTTTCCTCAGTTATGTCATAGAAAGTTCAAGTAAGTTACCATGATAGGGGGTATTCAACATTATTTTAAAATATACTTAAGGTGGGAACACATAATTTTATAAATATTTACAGTCCATACTTTATATCTGAAATACTCTGCCTCCTAGCTTGCCATAAGCATTTATTCCTCAAGCCTTCCATTATTTGAAATTCCTAAAAGCCAGGTTTGGTTTTTTAAACTCATTCCATATTTGCACATGCTACAACACATTTTCACACACCTTCTCTCCCAAATGGCCTTGACCTTAAGTAGTATACATGGTAAATACTTTTCTTTTTTTTCATATTTGTAAAAAGAAACATTCATTTATTTACAATTACTTTAAAATTTGCTTGCATAAATGTTTCTATCTGTCCTAGATTATAAGTCTTGAGGTAATGTCTGTGTCTTTTTATCAATAAATACATTTTTTTTGGTTTTCACAGAAGAAAAATATTTATAAGCCTTATAAATCATCACATACATCACATACAAAGGACAAAGCAGAAAAGAGGGAAGATAAGATCCAATATGCAGAACATTGTAGAAAGATCACAGAGCTCTTTAGAAGCAGAGCTGAGTCTGAATTTCTGCTCTGCTGCTTATTTTGTGACTTCAGTCAAGTTTCCTAACATCCCTGGCCTTATTTTTTTCCCTACCTCAGAGGATAGTAATGAGGACTAAGCTAATGTATATAAAGTACTTGGTAGAGTTGCTGGAACGTAAAAAGTTTCCAGTAATGGTAGTAACTGCAGTTTATCATCATTATTGTTGTAGACATTATTTTTGTCTTCCTCTCATTATTGGAGCTGGTTATTCAGCGTCCTAAGGCCTTTTTCGTCTCCTCACCCTTCACCTTCCTTTTGACCCCTGTTCTTTACTGCAGAACTCTTTTTCCTGCTCTTTTCATGAGTGCCCTAAGCTTCAGATACCACCCTTTCATTGCTAACTCCCAAACTGATATCTCCAGTCTGGCTTCCTATTCTACATCTCCAGTTAAATGCTGAAATGTTGTTTCAAATTTAACATGTCTAAAACTAATTTATGTCTCTCATAATCTTTCCCACATCAGTAGGAGTGCTGGACAAGAAGCCACAAGTGCACAGAGAACTAGGCCAGGCTTAGGTACATGAAGATCCCCTAAATCTCTCAGCCTTCAGCTCCTGACCCTGTAAAGTTCCTCCGGGATGGGGAGAGCCTTGCTCACACAGACTTTATATCTCATGTGTACTGCTGGTGTCCAAATCCCGGCCATGGCAGTCATTGCCATTACCTTGTTACTGGTGAGTCCTGGCATTGAATAGGAAGACTCCTAGATATTTCTGGGTTTTAATTCTGGTCCCTTCCTAAGTCCATAACTTTGTCTAAGTCACAGCCCTGCTCTGTGGCTTGGTTTCCTCACTTGTAACACAAGGGTGAAGATACTAACACTAAGGTAACCATATAATTTTAGTCCAAACCAGGACACTTTTGAGAATGAAAGGGAGCTGTTAATAATTATGATTAGAGTCACAAGCATACCATGACTATCCTGGGCAAACCAGGAAGTAGAGTGGCCCTAGCTATCACTCAAATCCCTTCCTGCATTTCCAATAGTTGAAATAAATACATTTTTAATAGCATATAGCACAATATCAAATTTCAATGTTATAAAATGACTTCAGAAAAAAAAAACCTCTTTGTATTTCCAGTTACAAATAGATAGAATTTAAACATGAATAGAATTTAAATTCTGTTACAAAAAGCCAACCTACCAATAATTAAAGGAAAAAATATTAACATATATGAATTTGTACATGCATAACAGGTCTATTTCCAACCTTTTCCCCATACTCATATATCAAATAGATAAATAACGACAAAAAGGAAAAAAAAATTTAGTTTTTAGAGGGTTCCAGGGCACATGGGCCTCTGAAATGAAAATAAAGTTGGTTAATACTTTGGAATTATTTACTTTAAAACTAAATTCTTAGATGACATGGGGAGCACTTATCATAATAGATGACAAGTGACGATACAGTGAACAGTGTTATAATGAATTCTTCCCAGAAATCACAGGGATAGAGTATTGTGTTCTCAGTTTCCAGGTTGCCATTTTGGTGTTATTTTGAAACAGTAAGAATTCTGATTGGTTCTGGTTCATGAATGTCTATGCAAATTCCAAGTGATAAAACATGCAGTTGTTACTGTACAAACTGTAGAAGTTGTAAACCCAGATAATAACTAATGGAAAACCAATTTTGTTTACTTTTTTCTGAAGCTAGCACTGAAACCATGAGAGTAGGAAGGACTTGAGTGCTAAATTATGTGTACTGAGGCAGCAGCTCTTTAATGTGAGTAACTGGATTTTAGTTCACACCTGCTATCTAGCAAGAAACTTCCTGAGAGTATTTGGATTTCTAATGCTATCCTTCTTTCTGTATCTTAGCAATGTGTATAGTCTGCCCTTTAAATGTCTTTATTAAAAAATATAACAACATTTTAAACTGCAGATACCATTACTCTATATATCCCTTATATTAATAAATTTCCAAATGCCTTGCCTTACCTTCTACCCGTGCTTTTAAAAATTCTTCCCTCCTTTTTCTATCAGAATTTTACCTTCTAAACCCAAAGCCATTCACGTTAGCCCCTACTTAAAAACCTAACAGCTCCTACCACATATAGCAATATTCTTCAAAGTTAAGGCATTTGGTAACCACCATGTCTTTCTTTTTCCTGTATTATTATTTGTTTAATAGTTTTTTAAAATGAGCTTCCTTTTATAGCGTAAGTAAATTTTGTGCCACTTGCACAGTGGAATGCAGTTCATCTTGCTTTGTCAGTCAGAAGAGAATAGGTTATGCAGAGGTAACAAAAGAGCCCCAAATCCCAGTGCCATAAACTGGGTTAATTTATTGCTCATGCTACTGGTCCATTGAGGTTAGTCGTGATTCTGTTCCACATTTTCTTTACTCTGTGACCAAAGCTAATGGAACACCTTCTATACTGGGACATTGACAACTTTACTGCAGATGGAAAAGAGGATATGGCCAATCATTGCTCTTAAAGCTTCAGTTTAGAAATGACACAGATTGGTTCCACTTTCATTTCCTTGGCCAGAGCAAGGCATGTGGATAAGACTGAATGGGCCAGGGAAATCTAATCCTTTCCTAGCGAGTGCAGCAGATAGTTTGAACAATAATACAATCAAACACACTTATCAAAAATAGAAGATAATTAAAATAAAATGGAATGAAAACAAAATGTTATTAATTTCTAGTTAGATAATATTTCCTACCAAGTGTTAAAATTTTGCCAACTGATTTTCTTCTTAATATATTTAGAATATTTGAAAGAGAACTATATCTCTCTATATGATATAATTCATATCCACATCCAGGTATAACATAAAGTCATTCACCTAAAATCGTTACCAGTATGATTTCCACACCTATGAAAATACATCTACAAAAGTCAAAATAGAACTCCTAAATAAGGCTCTCTGAAACTCTGATCCAACTCACATTTCCAGTATCAGCTCCAGCCATGCATTTTCCTACCTCTCATTCCCACTGCTCCCTATGCCCCCTTTTTGGCAAATCCCAACCTCCCCAGACTTCATCTCTGCGGTACCACACCTTCTGTTGCTTAATTGCACCATTACTTGATGAACCAAGACTCGCTTCTGTTATATTTACCAAGCACATGCAATTCATGCCTCGGCCCTTATTCTCATACAAAAAGTCTTACAGTCTTATTTAGTGAGAAATAACTCACAGGCTACTTTTCAGATGAAGTATAAACTGAAGAGTAATTTTAAAAATGTAAAAGGAAAAGGAAGTGACTAGAAATGTAAGGTTTTGGCCTAAGATGAAGGGTAGTCAAAACATTATGAACATTACTACTTAGATAAAACTGTTAAAATGTGTTTATTTATTATAATTAAATGTCAGTGAAGAAATTGGACAAACTAACATGGAGGAGGGAGATAAATTATTCAGAAATGTTTTGCTCTTTTCTGATTTGTACACTTTGCAACATAAATAGCACCAGAATCTGCAATATAGATAATCACTAAATCCAAGAGAGTCTTAGTTTCTGGACTTGAAAAAAGAGGCTTGCCATCTCTGAAATTATTTATGGATAGATAAAACTTACAAATATATACTATACAGCTACAGATCTTAAAGGGATTAATCTAACATAATGACTTCTATTCAAGCAAAAGCATGAAGAAAAGTGTAATTTAAAAAGCAAAATTGTGAGGCTACCATCACCTTGATATGAAAACCAGACAAAGGTATCACATAAAAAAGAAAATTACAGGCCAATATCACTGATGAACATAGATGCAAAAATCCTCAACAAAATATGAGCAAACCAAATGCAACTATACATTAAAAGGATCATACACCATGATCAAGTGGGATTTATCCCAGGGATGCAAGGATTATTCAATATCCACAAATCAATCAATGTGATACACCAAATTAACAAAACGAAGAATAAAAACCATACGATCATCTCAAATAGATGCAGAAAAAGCTTTTGATAAAATTCAACATCCATTTATGGCAAAAACTCACCAGAAAGTGGGCATAGAGGGAACATACCTCAACATAATAAAGGCCATATATGACAAACCCACAGATAACATCATAGTCAATGGTGAAGAGCTGAAAGCATCTCCTGTAACATCAGGAACAAGACAAGGATGTCCACTCTCATCACTTTTATTCAATATAGTTTGGGAACTCTCAGCCACAGCAATCAGAGAAGAAAAGGAATCCAAATTGAAAAGGAAGATGTAAAACTGTCACTATTTGCAGATGACACGATACTATACATAGAAAATTCTAAAGGCACCAGCAGAAAACTACCAGAGCTCATCAATGAATTAGGTAAAGAGTCAGGATACAAAATTAATATACAGAAATATGCTGCATTTCTATACACTAACAATGAAATATCAGAAAGAGAAACTATGGAAACAATCCCATTTACCATCACATCAGAAAGACAAAAAGCTAGGAATAAACCTCCCTAAGGAGGCAAAAGACCTGTACTCTTAAAACTATAAAATGCTGATGAAAGATACTGAAGACCACATGAACAGGTGGAAAGATACACCGTGTTCTTGGATTGGACAAATCAACATTGTTAAAATGACCATACTACCCAAGGCAATCTACAGATTCAGTGTAATCCCTATTAAATTACCAATGGCGTTTTTCACAGAACAGGAACAAAAAATTTAAAAATTTTTATGGAAATACAAAAGACACCGAATAGCCAAAACAATCTTGAGAAAGAAGAATGGAGCTAGAGGAATCACACCTCCTGACTTCAGACTATACTACAAAGCTACAGTCATCAAAACAGTATGGTACTGGCACAAAAACAGACACATAGATCAATGGAACAGGATAGAAAGCCCAGAAATACACCCACATGCTTATGGTCAATTAATCTACAACAAAGGAGGCAAGAATACGCATTAGAGAAAAGGCAGTCTCTTCAATAAGTGGTGCTGGGAAAACTGGACAGCTACATGTAAAAGAATGAAATTAGAACATTCTCTAACACCATATACAAAAATAAACTCAAAATAGATTAAAGACCTAAATGTAAGACAGGATACTATAAAACTCCTAGAGGAAAACATAGGCAGGACACTCTTTGACATAAATTGCAGCAATATTTTTTTGGCTCTGTCTCCTAGAGTAATGGAAACAAAACCAAAAATAAACAAATGGGATATAATTAAACATAAAAGCTTTTGCACAGTAAAGGGAACTATAAATAAAACGAGAAGATAATCTATGGAATAGGAGAACATATTTGCAAACGATGTGACTGACATGGGATTAATTTCCAAAATATACAAACAGCTCATGAAGCTCAATATCAAAAAACAAACAACCCAATCAAAAAATAGGCAGAAGACCTAAACAGGCATTTCTACATAGAGGACATACAGATGGACAACAGGCACATGAAAAGATGCTCAACATTGCTAATTATTAGAGAAATGCAAATCAAACCAGAATGAGGTATCACCTCACACCAGTCAGAATGGCCATCATTTAAAAGTCTACAAACAATAAATGCTCTGAGAGGGTGTGGAGAAAAGGGAACCCTCCTACATTGTTGGTGGGAATGTAAACTGGTGCAACTATTACGGAGAACAGTAGTTCCTTAAAAAACTAAAAATAGAGTTGCCATATGATCCAGCAATCCCACTCCTGGGAGTATATCCAAAGAAAACTCTAAGTTGAAAAGATAAACACACCCCAATGTTCATAGCGGCACTATTTACGATAGCCAAGACAAGGAAGCAAACTAAATGTCCATTGACAGATGAATGGATAAAGAAGATGTGGTATATATACACAATAGCATACTACTCAGCCATAAAAAAAAGAGTGAAATAATGCCATTTGCAGCAACATGGATGGACCTAGAGATTATCATAGTCAGTGAAGTACGCCAGACACAGAAAGACAAATATCATATCACTTTTATGTGGAATCTAAAAAAGTGATACAAATGAACTTATTTACAAAACAGAAAGAGACTCACAGATGTAGAAAACAAACTTATGGCTACCAAAGGGGAACTTGGGATTAACAGATACAGACTACTATATATAAAATAGATAAACAACAAGGACCTACTATATAGCACAGGGAACTATATTCAGTATCTTGTAATAACCTATAATGGAAAAGAATCTGAAAAAGAATATATATATATGTACAATTGAATCACTTTTCTCTACACCTGAAAGATTACAAATCAACTCTACCTCAATAAAAAAATAAAAATTATAAAAATTTAAAAAAGCAAAATTGATTAAAAGTATCCTATGTTAGATTCTCTGTTACTTCTCTCTATATATAAAATATATGCTAGCAAAAATTAATTTTGAACTATACTGTTATTAGTTTAGGAGCACAGCTTGAGGATTTTAAATCCCTAATATGAATAACTAATAAAAATATCAATCTTGTACATGAATAATTATGATACTGATATAGTTTGTTAATGATAAAATAAATTCCTTTTTCTAAATGCAAAACTGATATATGTCTTTAAAAATTAAAAAAGAAGAGGTGATAAGGGGAAAATCCCCTTTTTGCTATTTGGCCTACTTCTGTAATACACCTGATCTTATACTGTCACCATAGATACATTGCTTCCCTAGCATACCAATGAATGTTTGGAGGAAATTTGCTGAATACTTCTTCCAATAATTATTAAAAAGTATTTTTCATGTAGTATGACTACAAGCAATATGCAGTATGCATATTTGGAGTACATGGTTAATTTTTATTTTTTAAACTTTCTTAGTGTTTTAATGAGTACCAGGTAAACATTTAAGATTGTTTACTAAAAATCACATCATTCTCATTTTTCCTTTAGAATGAATGTAGAAGATATCACTAAAATGAAATAATGGGAACATCATATCCTCTCATTTGGAACTTTGTTACTTTCAAACCCTTATATATTTTCTGGTGATGGCAGACTTTTCCCTTTTTGTTATTTAATGATTATTGACTGAATGGTAAGGCACTGAGGCATTTAAAATACTGCAGGATACAGACATTGGAATTTATAATCTAATAAAAGAGAAGATACATCCAAACTCAAATCACTATCACATAAGACAGTATAATTATCATAAGTTACACAGGTAAGTGCTAGAGGGGACAACAGGGGATATAATAAGCATTGTTCTCTGGGGCTAATCAGAGAGATTGCAAGGAAAAAGTGATACCTAATCTGGGCAAAAAATAATGCTTAGAAGTCAGAGTCAGAGATTCAAAAGAGGGAGAAGGAGGGTAAATCCTAGGCAGAAAGCACAGTATGAGGAAAGGCAAAGAGATCAGAAATCATAATGGATATTAGGGTGACAGCAGGGGGTTTCGATTGACTAGACTTCTGTGTGGGAGAGTGGTGGGTAGCTGGGAAGACAGGCTGGTGTTGTATCAGAGTGCAGCTTTGAGAAAAATATCTGCTGAATGAATACAATAAACCAGACGTTCAGTGCAAGTTAGAACAATGAATTGTCAAATAAGGATCTATCTGGCTATTTTGGTGTGTCTAATTACAGAGCAAAAATGTTGTATTATAGGAAACAAATACTGAATCAGCACATTAAGAAAGTATCCCTAATTAACAATACTTTTAAAGAGTCAGGATATTTGAAGTACCAGAATAGATTATTTTTGTTTTTGTGTGTATAGAAAGCCAGGAGAGATGGAGGTGCATGAATAGACACAGATAAATAA